>NC_052944.1:7132030-7469530 GCF_013358895.1 Oreochromis aureus
GTGACTTATCAGCAGTCACCGCTCGCCGGGCGTGTTCGTCACGTGACGTATTAGCTATCACCAATATCAGAGCGTGACTGTTTAGTGACTTATCAGCAATCGCCGCTCACCGGGCGTGTCTGTAACGTGACATATTAACGATCGCCAATGTCAGGGCGTGACTGTTTTGTGACTTATCAGCAATCGCCGCTCGCCGGGCTTGTCTGTGACGTGACGTATTAACGATCGCCAATGTCAGGGCGTGTCTCTGAAATAACTTATCAGCAATCGCTGCTCGCCGGGTGTGTCTGTGACGTGAAATATTAGCGATCGCCAGTGTCAGGGCGTGACTGTTTTGTGACTCATCAGCAATCGCAGCTCGCCCGGCGTGTCTATGACGTGACGTATTAGCGATCGCCAATGTCAGGGCGTGACTGTTTTGTGACTTATCAGCAGTCGCCACTCGCAGGCCGTGTTTGTTATGTGACGTATGAGCAATCGCCAATAGTTGGGCGTGTCTGTGACATAACTTATCAGCAATCGCCATTCACACGGGTGTGTCTGACGTGAAGTATGAGTGATCGCCGATCACAGGGCGTGTCTCTGACGTGACTTATCAGCAATCGCCGCTCGCCGGGCGTGTCTGTGACGTGACTTATTAGAGATCGCCAATGTCAGGGCGTGACTGTGATGTGACTTATCAGCAATCGCCACTCACACGGGGTGTGTCTGACGTGAAGTATGAGTGATCGCCGATCACAGGGCGTGTCTCTGACGTGACTTATCAGCAATCGCCGCTCTCCAGGCGTGTCTGTGACGTGACGTATTAACGATCGCCAATGTCAGGGCGTGACTGTTTTGTGACTTATCAGCAAACGGCGCTCGCAGGCCGTGCTTGTTATGTGACATATGAGCAATCGCCAGTAGTTGGGCGTGTCTGTCACAAAACTTATCAGCAATCGCTGCTCACACGGGGTGTGTCCGACGTGAAGTATGAGTGATCGCCGATCACAGGGCGTGTCTCTGACATGACTTATCAGCAATCGCCGCTCGCCGGGCGTGTCTGTGACGTGACGTATTAGCGATCGCCAATGTCAGGGCGTGACTGTTTTGTGACTTATCAGCAATCGCGCTCGCCCGGCGTGTCTGTGACGTGACGTATTAGCGATCGCCAATGTCAGGGCGTGACTGTGACATAACTTATCAGCAATCGCCGCTCGCCGGGCGTGTTTGTTATGTGACGTATGAGCAATTGCTAATAATTGGGCGTGTCTGTGACATAACTTATCAGCAATCGCCGCTCGCCAGGTGTGTCTGTGACGTGACGTATTAGCGATCGCCGATGTCAGGGCGTGACTGTTTGGTGACTTATCAGCAATCACCGCTCGCCCGGCGTGTCTATGACGTGACGTATTAGCGATCGCCAATGTCAGGGCGTGTCTCTGAAATAACTTATCAGCAATCGCTGCTCGCCGGGTGTGTCTGTGACGTGAAATATTAGTGATCGCCAGTGTCAGGGCGTGACTGTTTTGTGACTCATCAGCAATCGCAGCTCGCCCGGCGTGTCTATGACGTGACGTATTAGCGATCGCCAATGTCAGGGCGTGACTGTTTTGTGACTTATCAGCAGTCGCCACTCGCAGGCCGTGTTTGTTATGTGACGTATGAGCAATCGCCAATAGTTGGGCGTGTCTGTGACATAACTTAACAGCAATCGCCACTCACACGGGGTGTGTCTGACGTGAAGTATGAGTGATCGCCGATCACAGGGCGTGTCTCTGACGTGACTTATCAGCAATCGCCGCTCGCCGGGCGTGTCTGTGACGTGACTTATTAGAGATCGCCAATGTCAGGGCGTGACTGTGATGTGACTTATCAGCAATCGCCACTCACACGGGGTGTGTCTGACGTGAAGTATGAGTGATCGCCGATCACAGGGCGTGTCTCTGACGTGACTTATCAGCAATCGCCGCTCTCCAGGCGTGTCTGTGACGTGACGTATTAACGATCGCCAATGTCAGGTCGTGACTGTTTTGTGACTTATCAGCAATCGCCACTCACACGGGGTGTGTCTGACGTGAAGTATGAGCTATCGCCGAACACAGGGCGTGTCTCTGACGTGATGTCAAATATCAATACAAGACTTGTCTCTCTGCTTTGATGTCAAATATCAATACCAGACTCACGTCTCTGCTGTGATGTCAAATATCAATACCAGACTTGTCTCTCTGCTGTGATGTCAAATATCAATACCAGACTTGTCTCTCTGCTGTGATGTCAAATATCAATACCAGACTTGACTCTCTGCTGTGATGTCAACTATCAATGCCACACTTGTCTCTCTCCTGTGATGTCAAATAGCAATGCAAGAGTAGATTCCCTGCTGTGATGTCACACATCAATTCCAGGTTCGTGTCTCTGCTGTGATGTCAAATATCAACACCAGATTCGACTCTCTGCTGTGATGTCAAATATAAAAACCAGACTCGCGTCTCTACTGTGAGGTCAAATATCAATGCCAGATTGCTCTCACTGCTGTGATATCACATATGAATAACAAACTCGCGTCTCGACTGTGATGTCAAATGTCAATGCCAGACTCGCGTCTCTGCTGTGATGTCAAATAGCTCCCACGGGGTGTGTCTGACGTGAAGTATGAGTGATCGCCGATCACAGGGCGTGTCTCTGACGTGACTTATCAGCAATCGCCGCTCGCCGTGCGTGTCTGTGACGTGACTTATTAGAGATCGCCAATGTCAGGGCGTGACTGTGATGTGACTTATCAGTAATCGCCACTCACACGGGGTGTGTCTGACGTGAAGTATGAGCTATCGCCGAGCACAGGGCGTGTCTCTGACGTGATGTCAAATATCAATACAAGACTTGTCTCTCTGCTTTGATGTCAACTATCAATACCAGACTCGTGTCTCTGCTGTGATGTCAAAAATCAATTCCAGTCTCATCTCTCTCCTGCGATGTCAAATAGCAATACCAGACTCAACCTCTCTGCTGTGATGTCAAATATCAATGCCAGACATGAATCTCTGCTGTGATGTCAAATATCAATACCAGACTTGTCTCTCTGCTGTGATGTCAAATATCAAAACCAGAATCATGATTCTGCTGTGATTTCAAATAGCAATTCTAGACTCGACTATCTGCTGTGATGTCAAATATCAATGCCAGACTCGCGTCTCTCCTGTGATGTCACATATCAGTGCCAGAGTAGATTCTCTAAGGTGATGTCAAATATCAATGCCAGATTCGCCTCACTGCTGTGATGTCAAATAGCAATGCAAGCATAGATTCCCTGCTGTGATGTCACACATCAATTCCAGGTTCGCGTCTCTCCTGTGATGTCAAATATCAAAACCAGAATCATGATTCTGTTGTGATTTCAAATAGCAACTCAAGACTCGTCTTTCTGCTGTGATGTCACATATCAATGCCAGACTTGTCTCTCTCCTGTGATGTCAAATAGCAATGCAAGCATAGATTCCCTGCTGTGATGTCACACATCAATTCCAGGTTCGTGTCTCTGCTGTTATGTCAAATATCAACACCAGATTCGACTGTCTGCTGTGATGTCAAATATAAAAATCAGACTCGCGTCTCTACTGTGAGGACAAATATCAATTACAGATTCGCCTCTACTGCCATTTCAAATATCAATACCAGATTGCTCTCACTGCTGTGATATCACATATCAATAACAAACTCGCGCCTCTGCTGTGATGTCAAAAATCAATACCAGACTCGCGTCTCTTCTGTGAATTCAAATATCAATGCCAGACATGTCTCTCTGCTGTGATGTCAAATATCAACACCAGACTCACCTCTCTGCTGTGATGTCAAATGTCAATGCCAGATTCGCCTCGCTGCTGTGATGTCAAATATCAATACCAGACTCACCTCTCTGCTGTGATTTCAAATATCAATGCCAGATTCGCGTCTCTGCTGTGATGTCAAATAGCTCACACGGGGTGTGTCTGACATGAAGTATGAGTGATCGCCGATGATAGGGCGTGTCTCTGATGTGACTTATCAGCAGTCGCCGCTCGCCGGGCGTGTCTGTGACGTGACGTATTAGCTATCGCCAATGTCAGGGCGTGACTGTTTTGTGACTAATCAGCAATCGCCGCTCGCCGGGCGTGTCTGTAACGTGACGTATTAACGATCGCAAATGTCAAGGCGTGACTGTTTTGTGACTTATCAGCAATCGCCACTAGCAGGCCGTGCTTGTTATGTGACGTACGAGCAATCGTCAGTAGTTGGGCGTGTCTGTGACATAACTTATCAGCAATCGCGGCACGCCCGGCGTGTCTATGACGTGACGTATTAGCTATCGCCAATGTCAGGGCGTGACTGTTTTGTGACTTATCAGCAATCGCCACTAGCAGACCGTGCTTGTTATGTGACGTACGAGCAATCGCCAGTAGTTGGGCATGTCTGTGACATAACTTATCAGCAATCGCCACTCACACGGGGTTTATCTGACGTGAAGTATGAGTGATCGCCGATCACAGGGCGTGTCTCTGACGTGACTTAAAAGCAATCGCCGCTCACCGGGTGTGTCTGTGACGTGACTTATTAGAGATCGCCAATGTCAGGGCGTGACGGTGATGTGACTTATCCGTAATCGCCACTTGCAGGCCGTATTTGTTATGTGACGTATGAGCAATCGCCAATAGTTGGGCGTGTCTGTGACATAACTTATCAGCAATCGCCACTCACACGGGGTGTGTCTGACGTGAAGTATGAGCTATCACCGAGCACAGGGCGTGTCTCTGACGTGATGTCAAATATCAATACAAGACTTGTCTCTCTGCTTTGATGTCAAATATCAATACCAGACTCGTGTCTCTCCTGAGATGTCAAATAGCAATACCAAAATAGATTCCCTGCTGTGATGTCACATATCAATACCAGACTCACCTCTCTGCTGTGATGTCAAATATCAATACCAGGCTTGTCTCTCTGCTGTGATGTCAAATATCAAAACCAGACTCGCGTCTCTGCTGTGATGTCAAATATCAAAACGAGACTTGTCTCTCTCCTGTGATGTCAAAAAGCAATGCAAGAGTAGTGTCAGTGGCAGGACATTTTTAAACATTGAAAGAATACAGAAACAGTCAGAGTTTTGTTCAGAGAACTACGTGCGCACGGGTGAGTGATCGAGTGATACTCACCCCGAGGCTTTGTAGTCAGCTTTATTTATACATCGTAGCATTCCCTGTTTTATCAGGCTGTAACAGACAATCTGGGCATGTATGGGACACAGTGTATATGTGTGTGTGTGTGTGCAGTTTCTATCTCGAGGAAAACAGAAGCCAGTTTGGGTCCTGTTTCCCAGGGTGTCTGCAAGAGACTTTCACAGGAGTCAGCGAATACTGCAGGGCTCATGTGTATGTGTGTGAGCAGAAGCAAAGACAAAACATAAAGATATGTGAACACTGTGTGCTTTTCAAGCCTTTCTTAACAGGAGCATATGAGTAAATGAGTAAATGGAGCAATATAATGAAAACATTAAAAGGAAGATGTATCAAAAAGGAAAAACATGAAAAACATCATAAAATCACAAAATCCCTTAACATTCCCTGCTGTTGTTCATATATATTTATGTACTTCAACTACTAGTCACTTGCAGAAGCATTTTCAACTAGAGTATCATTTTGTGAAAACGTACATGATCAACTTTAGTGGGTTTACACAGTTTAGTGCTTAGAAATCATCTTCTTCAACTTGTACCTTTTCTTGAGCTTGTTCAACTTGAGATAATGCAATGTAAGCTTGCACTCTTACAGTAAACAGTTTGCTTATCATACTCCGAATACAAGGCAGTACACATGTGGAAAATAAGCAAAGTAGCAGAAGGAGCATCCCAACGAATGTTAGTCCTTTAATGAGCAATGACTTCCATGACCCGCTAAACAGCCACGTGAGCCAGTCCTCGGTGTTGTGTGTGTAATCTTGCTGCTGTACTGTCTGAGCTCACGTGGCGTGTTCAGTGCATCAGACATGTCGGTGGAATGCACATTATTAGGGATGTAGGTGCAGCAGGTTGTATTGAACAACACACAAAGGCCGCCTTTCTCGGCCAAAATCATGTCTAACGCCACACGGTGTTGCATTGTACTAAGGCGCAAGGCGTCGATTTCTTCATTCTGTGCGTTATTCACTCTACAGGATGCATTCAGGAACAGTCCAAAACGGTAGTTCAGAGTTTCAATTCTAAGGGCGTGCTTTCCGACTCCTACCCTGGGAAAAGGGCATGGGCGACCTTTTGTCCTGTGGTCCAAAGCTTGAATTCCTTTGGGACGTCAGAGCCCCAAATTGGGTCGTGTGGTTGTATTGTTCGTCTCCGGCGTGTCCGCGTACGGGCTGCTCCTGCTGTTATCACGAAGGTGTGATCACTTAGCATCAGGGGCACACATTGTCCTTCGTAGTTTTCAGGCACGGCTAGGTAGGTTTGGGGTTGATTGGCATATCCTTGACACCACCAGCCGGTCCCCTCGACCCAGTAGAGTTTCTTTGTACGAGTTGGTACTGTCAGGGTGTATTGGCATGTGCCAGATAGGCTGTAGTGAGTTGCTCCTTTGGTGATGTTGACAAACATGACACATAAGGGAAAAGTGTACGTGGTCACCACAGCCAGCACAGTGATGTTTGGGGTGCTGAGTGACATATTCACCCAGTGTTTGTCCTCACAGGCGTCGTGTGTACCTGTTAGGCTCTGACGTGTTGGTGATATTAGTGCATAGGTCCATCAGATAGGTCGGGTCTTCTTGTCCCACGGTTGCGGTCACGTTGATGTTCTGGACGTTAGGGTCTCCCAGACATATCCACTTCTCCAATTTTCTCATTGTTTGGTTATTACAATGTCCATGGGCAGCTTTCCCATATATGCACAGTCCTTCATTTAGTGGTGCGGGTGTGCCGTACAGGGTCAAGTGTTTTGCAGTGAGAGGCATGTGTGAACAGATGTAACAGTTTTGTCTCTTGTGGAGTTGTACACATAACGGTACCAGGCATTGTTCATCCATGGGTGGTTGTGATCTTGCGTCATGTCGTCTGGATGCATTGTGTCATGTGTCAGTCTTGTCTCCAGGTGGTGCTGTCGTTCTTCTTGTGGAATCAGTAACAGCAGTCCCAACAGAATTGTGACACTGGCCATTAAAACGAGTATGGTCTTCATGATGACCGAACACACCTGGTCCTGTGAGTGAGTAGACTAGGGGCGAGAAAGAACAAGGGCGGGATTTACCCAAACAGCCCTCTCTCACCTCCCAGATCACTAACAGGCAGGGGTGCTGGCGTCTCAGTGTTTATGGGCTGTCACTCACTTTTTTACAGTGGCTCTGATGAATCCAGGAAGGTCGTTCAGCAATTTTGCAGGCTGTTGGTGTGGCCAGGAGGACTTGGTAGGGTCCTTCCCACCTCGGGGAGCTCCAGTTTTTCCTCTGGAGCACTTTTATCAGGATCCAATCTCCTGGTTTCAACCTGGAAGAGACTGGAAGAGAATCATCTGGCAGTTGATTGTTCAAAACTATTTCTTTGTTTTCTAACAGTTTTGTCATCCATTCTGCTAGTGTTGTTTCTCTTATGGATTTGTCTATCGGTTCACTTGTAATGGGTAGAGGAAAGGGTCGCCCGTGTACTATTTCAAAGGGTGTCAGTTTCTGTGAGCCTTGTGTCAGTCTCATCCACATTTTACTAGACCCACACATTCAGGCCAGGGGCGACCCGTTTCCGCCATGCATTTCCTTAGTCTTTGTTTTATAGTGCCGTTTGTTCTTTCAACCAATCCTGCACTCTGTGGGTGGTATGAACAGTGATGCTTTATACTGAAGCCCAGTGCTTCAGAGACTTTTGATATTACCTCATTTACAAAATGTGTGCCATTGTCAGATCTTATTAGGCTTGGTATTCCATAAGTTGGAATAAAATGATTACACAAACATTTTGCTACTGAGATTGCATCATTTTTCTTTACCGGGTAGATTTCTGGCCACCTTGAGAATACGTCTATGATTACTAGTGCATATTCTACTTGTTGGTGCTTATGTAATTGGATGAAATCTATGTGTATTGTGTGAAACGGATGTGGCGGTGTTGGGAATTGGCCTCTCTTTGGCCTTAAATTTCCCTGTGCATTATGTTTTGGCATATCATGCATGTTCTAATATATGCTTTAGCTGAGTTTTCAAAGTTTTTCGAGTAGAATTGTTTAGAAAGAATATCTACCATTGATGCCGGCGACACGTGTGTATTCCCATGTGTCACTAATGCTGCTGTTTTATGTAGGGATTTAGGTAGAATAGGTTTCCCATTACATGTCATGATATCATCTTTTAGAATTGCGCCATCTTTTAACCACGAGGATTTTTCATTTTGTGGAGCCGCCTTTTGTTCGTCTTTGAGGACCTCTAGTGGTATCAGAGAGCATGAGGTTAAAGTAAAACATTTGGTTTTTGTTGTGCAGCCTCCTTTGCTGCGTTGTCTGCAAAGTTATTACCCTTAGTGATGTAAGAGTCATCTGTTTGATGGGCAGCACATTTGCATAGTGCTAGTTTCCTAGGTAATGTGATTACCTGTAGTAGCTTCTTAAGGAGACTGCCATGTTGGACTGGTGCTCCTGTAGAGGTTATCATACCTCTGTTTTGCCATATTTTTGCGAAATGGTGAACTGCAGCAAAGACATATTGACTGTCTGTGTGTATATTGACATCTTTATCTTTATGCAATTCGCAGCACGAATAACTGCTGTTAATTCTGCACTTTGTGCCGAATTTGCAGATGTGAGAGGCCTTGCCTCTATGACAGTGTCGACTGTGGTTACTGCATAACCCACACAGTTTTTCCCAGTGCTGTCTTTGCTGGCAGAGCCATCAACAAAAATATCTGCAAAGGTTGTTTGTGGTGAACTGTATATATCTGCCCTTGGTTTTGTTTCCTCATCGAGTGTGTGTAAGCAGCTGTGTGTGTCCCCATCTGTTTCTACAGGTAGCAGGGTGCTTGGATTTAGCTGACCACATTTCTCTATATTGATGTGTGACTGTGACAACAATATTCCTACATACGACAGCTGTCTGGCATGTGTCAAATATGATAAGTTTGCTTGTAATAGAATTGAGGTCACTGCGTGCGGGACCTTAACTATTAACGGGTGGCCGAGAATGATATCTGCTGACTTCTTTACTGCTTCTGCTGCTGCTGCACAGGCTTGTACACAGGTTGGTAGGCCCGAGGCCACTGAGTCTAATTTACAGGAATAAAATGCAAGTGGACGTTGTTTATCTCCAAAAGCTTGGGTTAGCACAGCTTTCATATCCAGCGCCTCCATCTACATATAAGTAGAAGGGTTTATCATAGTCTGGTAATGCTAGAACCATGCTCGTTTGTAAAGCCAGTTTTAAATTGGCGAAGGCAGTTTCAGCTTCAGCAGTCCAGGTCAGTTTATCTGTCAGGGCCATATCTTTGCCATAGATAAGGTCTTGCAGGGGTTGAGCCCTGAGGGCGAACTCTGGAATCCAACTTCTGCAATAATTGCAGAGGCCGAGGAAACTCATCATTTGTTGTTTTGTTAGTGGTTTTGGGGCAGTTTGTACTGCAGTTTTTCTACTGTCAAGTAACCTTCGACCCTGTCCTGTTAGTTCATGGCCTAGGTATACGACCTTAGGTTGCCATAGCTGCAGTTTATGTTGAGAGACTTTGTGTCCTTGTTCTGCGAGGTGTCTCAGCACCACTAGAGTGTTTGTCCTGCAGTCGTCCTGCGTGTTTCCGGTTACCAGGATGTCATCTACGTAAAGTAGGAACTGTCCTGGAGCAGGCAGAGTGCAGGAGGACATTGACTGTTTCAGGGCCTCAGCGTATAGGGTGGGGCTGTTTTGGAAACCCTGTGGCAGTCGTGTGTAAGTGTATCTTTGGCCATCAAATGTAAAACCGAACAGTCCACGTGACTCGGGGTGTAGTGGTACTGAGAAAAAGGCGTTTGACAGGTCAATTACTGAAAACCACTGTTCTCGTGGTGACACGTGATTCAAAAGTGTGTGTGGATTTGCCACTATTGGTGGTATCTGTTCAGTGATGTCGTTTATTGCTCTTAAATCATGTACCAGCCTATATTTTCCTGTATTTGCTTTTTTCACTGGAAATATTGGCGTGTTACATGTCGTTTTTGTTGTTTTAATCAGAATTCCTGCTTTTACCATGTCTGCTATTACTGGGCGTATGCCGTCTCTAGCTTCTGCAGAGAGTGGGTATTGTGGTTTCATTGGTCTGTGTTTTGAGATGACTTGTACCTTTACTGGGTCTGCATTTTTATTAGGCCTCACGTCTGTGGGTCCGTTTGACCATAATGATGATGGAAGCATTTTTAGTTCTGCGTTCTCGACGGGTGTCAAGATAAATCATTCAGCCTCCTCGATCACATAGCATGTGTCCGGGGAGGTATCCAGGTGGGTGCTGGGCTGTGTGTTTAGCACCCATCCTAGAGTGTATCTCATACAACCGGTTCTGCGGCCCTGGAGCCAGCCTTCGTGTGTTTCTTTAGTTTTCTCGTAATGATCGTTTTGTACTGTTTAAGAATAGTGCCCAGGTCCCTCCATTGAGTTTCTGGGCTTTTCACAGAAACATGTGAAATAGGCATTCGATTTAACTCTCTGACCTTAGGGGCTGTATCACTGAACATACTGCGTTTCCACTTTTTGTGACGTAGAGATGTTGCAGTGTTAACTTTTGAGGTCCTAAACGATGGATTTGTGTGTCATACTCCGAGTCAGGGCCTGGTGTTTGTTTAAAACGTATGGTGTTGTGCAGCTCATTAAATGGCATGGTGGATGATGAGCTGGGTAGATAGCGCTCAGCTGCGGTCACAAGCTGCGGCACTGGTGGCAGGTCTAAAGTCCAGTAATAGTGTGGCTCACCGTCTGAATGACATGCTAGTTCATGGGTTTCAGAGAGCATAAGCTCTGCTCTCATGCCATTACTCTCAGGCACCACACCTATTTTTAGTTTCATTAAACCATCTCGCCCTAATAAATTTACAGGGCAGCTGGAATCAACAATGCATTGCAACTTGCAGCATCTGTTGCTATCTGAGTGCAGGAAATCTAGTTTTGGGTTAGGAACTGTGTTGTGGTATGCCCTGAGGCAGAGGTTACAACGCGAGCGTCTTTTTGAGAAATGCGTCACGCGGTTCTTCTTTAACACAGTCATGCAGGCTCCCGTATCACATAACATGAGGTATGGTTTGCCATTTATGTGAATTATTACTTCTGGTTTGTGCTCAGAGCCCAACAGCAGCTGATGTATGTTGAAAATTTCTGTACTGTCCCTGCTGTTGTTGCTCTGAGCTTTGGTGTGAGAATCTAGTCACCTTTCTCTACTGTTATCCTCCTCTTCGCTGTCCTGCCTATCTCGTCTGTTTGAGCGGTCATATCTATCTCTGTCCCTGCCTTCTCCGCGGCAGCGGTCACGCCCATCTCTGCGATCCCTAGGCTTGCTTCTACAATCTCTAGCAAAATGACCTTCTCTGTCGCAGTTATAGCACCGCCTGTCCCTCCCTTATCGCCCGTGTATTGTCTCCCGACCTTTCCCTTTTGCTGCTGCTGTGGTTTTTTCCCTGCATAAGCAACGAGGTCTCCTCTGTTGTGACTACAAAAACTCGGTTTGAGCTGCTTTATTTTTCTGCACTTTTACTGCGTGCTCTGCATGCTGTAGAGCATCAGCTAAGCTCCCGGTGTTTTGAGTGACCCAGTGTTTATCTACGTGAGCGGACCTTTGGGAGGAGACCTTTTAGAAACGCATTTTTAATTGTTGTTCGAAAGGTGTATTGGGGCTCTCATCATATTCTAGACCTGAGTTTTGTCTAAACACTGGACGTAACCTGTCCAGGAAGTCAGAGGCGGACTCATCCTCTTTTGTTTTGTATCCCCTATTTTACCATAATCTGGTCTTGGTGCTAGCTCGGTTTTTATTCTATCAAATACTGGGTTCAATGCTTGGATTAATTCATCGCCTCTTAAAGGTTCTCCGTCCGGTCTGTTGCCCGTGAAGTTGCCCCGGACCCGGGCCAACTTCAGGCCCAACAGGTCCTGGAGCACTTGCAGCATTTCTCTGCCATTCAGGTGCCAATCAGAGCGTATTATGTCTACCGCATTCCTCCACTGGTGGTGCCCCTCGTTTAAAGGAGGGACATCTTTTAACACATTTTTACGATCCTCAGCTGTCCACGGCTGATATGTATATGTAAATGTCAACTGGTCTCTGGGGATCACACCGTCTTCACCCGCAGGGCCAGTGGCTCGGCCGTAGTTGGGATTTGGTACCTGGATTAAAGGAAATTGACCCAGTGTGGGTGGGAACAACGGTGGCGGAAACCCGGAAGTAGGTGGGTTTATATGTGTGGTTGAATTAAGCTGTTGCCTAGCTGCAGCATAGGGGTCTTGTGATTTCACAAAGGGGTTTTTTGAGAGTGGAGGACAAGGTTGAGGCTGCTGCTCACTATCTGGTGGGGCTGAGGCAGGAGGAGGCGACTGATAAGGAGGGGGGTTTACTATTTCAGTGGGTGGCTTTTCACTCTGTTTGTTTTGCTTCACTTTTCTCTTATCCCCACGCCTTTTGCTCTCCTCCTGCCAGGGCATGAAAAATTTGACGTATTCAGACATTCTTAATTCCTTTTCCTTACCACTAGTTTGTTCTATCTCTTTCTGCAGGCATTTGTGTAGTTCCTGTACTGGGCGGGGTTGCCATTCCCGTCCCAGGTTGTGCAAATAGGTTTTTTCGGGTCTCTCCATCTATTTGCACTTATTCTACCTGCACCTGGGTGCTTTTTCTCCATCCACAATTCGTCAGGTGTTAATTCAGGTTTTGTGGATTTATTGCCCATTTCTAATTTTGTTTAATTGATGCAATGCTTATATGTTATATTTTATTTCAATGCTTATATTTTATATTTTATATTTTATTTCAATAGAACCACTTTATTGATTTATTTATTTATTAATACTGCCAACACACACTGTGAGACGTTCTGGTACTAGAGTCAGAGGAGGTTATTAAGTCAGCCTTCTACCCTGAACTAAATTCAGGGCGGACTTAATTTTACGCGTTGAAGCGCAACCTTTTCTCTTTCTCACCATCCAGTACTCACAGGAAAACAGTAGGAGTAGTGCAGGAGCCTAGAGCTCCTATTCAATGAAGCACTTACTCCTCAACAAACATTCAGCAAACAGTTAGCGCTTAGAGAAAAATCCTATTTTATTTGACACTCTCGCTTCTCTGGCTACCAACCTTTTTTTTGTTGCGGATTGAGCCTCTCAGGGCATGGTAATCCGTCTTACACAGGCGAGCGTGGCTACCAACCTTTTGTTTTTATGCTGCGGATTAAGCCTCTCCGTCTTACACAGGCGAGCGTTGCTACCAACCTTTTGTTTTGCTGCGGATTAAGCCTCCCTGGGCGTGTTAATCCGTCTTACGCAGGCGAGCGTGAGATATACTGGCTACCAACCCTTGCTTATGTTGCGAAACGGGCCCCCACAGGGCAGGTTGTTTCGTCTTACACGGGCGAGCATATTACATAGGACACGTCTGTCCTTTTCCTTACTTTGAGCAGTGTCAAACTAAAATCGATTATTCAACGCAAAGTGTTTCTGGCTGCTTTATATTCACCTTCAATGTTGCGCTGTGTTCTTTTTCCCGGCGTCACCGAGAACCTGGCGTCGTGGACCTGTATAAGACACTGGCCAGTAGGCGAATGTACGACTCTGGGCTTTTCCTCGCTTCGCTAGAAACGGTGGTTGCAGTGCAGGTAGTCACGACGTCAGGATCTGGTGGCTCCGTCTGTGAATAGTTAGATGATACAATAATATCAATAAACCAATCCGGCTCGAAGGACCAATTAAATGTCAGTGGCAGGACATTTTTAAACATTGAAAGAATACAGAAACAGTCAGAGTTTTGTTCAGAGAACTACGTGCGCACGGGTGAGTGATCGAGTGATACTCACCCCGAGGCTTTGTAGTCAGCTTTATTTATACATCGTAGCATTCCCTGTTTTATCAGGCTGTAACAGACAATCTGGGCATGTATGGGACACAGTGTATATGTGTGTGTGTGTGTGCAGTTTCTATCTCGAGGAAAACAGAAGCCAGTTTGGGTCCTGTTTCCCAGGGTGTCTGCAAGAGACTTTCACAGGAGTCAGCGAATACTGCAGGGCTCATGTGTATGTGTGTGAGCAGAAGCAAAGACAAAACATAAAGATATGTGAACACTGTGTGCTTTTCAAGCCTTTCTTAACAGGAGCATATGAGTAAATGAGTAAATGGAGCAATATAATGAAAACATTAAAAGGAAGATGTATCAAAAAGGAAAAACATGAAAAACATCATAAAATCACAAAATCCCTTAACAAGTAGATTCTCTGTTGTTATGTCAAATATCAATGCCAGATTCGCCTCTACTGCCATTTCAAATATCAATACCAGATTGCTCTCACTGCTGTGATATCACATATCGATACCAAACTCGCATCTCTGCTGTGATGTCAAAAAAATCAATGCCAAACCCGTCTCTCTGCTGTGATGTCAAATAGCTCACACGGGGTGTGTCCGACGTGAAGTATGAGTGATCGCCGATCACAGGGCGTGTCTCTGACGTGACTTATCAGCAATTGCCGCTCGCCGGGCGTGTCTGTGACGTCACGTATTAGCGATCGCCAATGTCAGTTCGTGTCTGTGACATAACTTATCAGCAATCTTCACTCGCAGGCCGTGTTTGTTATGTGACGTATAAGCAATCGCCAATAGTTGGGCGTGTCTGTGACATAACTTATAAGCAATCGACCCTCACACGGGGTGTCTCTGACGTGATGTCAAATATTAATACAAGACTCGTCACTCTGCTGTGATGTCAAATATCAATACCAGACTCACCTCTCTGCTGTGATGTCAAATATCAATACCAGACTTATCTCACTGCTGTGATGTCAAATATCAATACCAGACTCGTGTTTCTACTGTTATTTCAAATGTCACTACCAGACTTGACTCTCTGCTGTGACGTCAAATATCAATGCCAGACTCGCGTCTCTGCTGTGATGTCAAATATCAAAACCAGAATCATGATTCTGCTGTGATTTCAAATAACAATTCTAGACTCGTCTCTCGGCTGTGAGGTCAACAATTAATTCCAGACTCGACTCTCTGCTGTGATGTCACATATCAATACCAAACTCGCGTCTCTGCTGTGATGTAGAAAATCAATGCCAGACTCGCGTGTCAACTGTGATGTCAAATATCAATACCAGACTCGCGTCTCTTCTATGAATTCAAATATCAATGCCAGCGTAAATTCTCTAAGGTGATGTCAAAAATCAATTCCAAACCCGCTCTCTCCGCTGTGATGTCAAATAGCTCCCACGGGTGTGTCTGTCGTGAAGTATGAGTGATCGCCGATCATAGGCGTGTCTGTCACGTGACGTATTAGCTATCGCCAATGTCAGGGCGTGACTGTTTTGTGACTTATCAGCAATCGCTGCTCGCCGGGCGTGTCGTGACGTGACGTATTAACGATCGCCAATGTCAGAGCGTGACTGTGATGTGACTTATCAGTAATCGCCACTGCGCAGGCCGTGTTTGTTATGTGACGTATGAGCAATCGCCAGTAGTTGGGCGTGTCTGTGACATAACTTATCAGCCATCGCTGCTCACACGTGGTGTGTCCGACGTGAAGTATGAGTGATCGCCGATCACAGGGCGTGTCTCTGACGTGACTTATCAGCAATCGCCGCTCGCCGGGCGTGTCTCTGACGTGACGTATTAGCGATCGCCAATTTCAGGGCGTGACTGTGATGTGACTTATCAGCAATCGCCACTCGCAGGCCGTGTTTGTTATGTGACGATGAGCAATCGCCCATAGTTGGGCGTGTCTGTGACATAACTTATCAGCAATCGGCGCCACCGGGCGTGTTCTGTGAAGTGTCGTATGAGCGATCGCCAATGTCAGGGCGTGACTGTGACAAAACTTATCAGCAATCGCCGCCGCCGGGCGTGTCTGACGTGAAGTATGAGTGATCGCCCATCACAGGGCGTGTCTCTGACTTGACTTATCACCAATTGCTGCTCGCCGGGCGTGTCTCGTGACGTGACTTATTAGAGATCGCCAGTGGCAGAGCGTGACTGTGATGTGACTTATCAGTAATCGCCACTCGCAGGCCGTGTTTGTTATGTGACGTATGAGCAATCGCCAATAGTTGTGCGTGTCTGACATATAACTTATCAGCAATCGCCCCTCACACGGGTGTGTCTGATGTGAAGTATAAGTGATCGCCCATCACAGGGCGTGTCTATGACGTGACTTATCACCAATTACTGCTCGCCGGGAGTGTCTGTGACGTGACGTATAAGCGATCGCCAATGTTACGGCGTGACTGTGATGTGACTTATCAGCAATCGCCACTGCAGGCCGTGTTTGTTATGTGACGCTTTGAGCAATCGCCAATAGTTGGGCGTGTCTTTCACATAACTTATCAGCAATCGCCGCCGTCGGGCGTGTCTGTGACGTGACGATTAGCGATCGCCAATGTCAGGGCGTGACTGTTTTGTGACTTATCAGCAATCGCCACTCGCAGGCCGTGTTTGTTATGTGACGAGGAGCAATCGCCCATAGTTGGGCGTGTCTGTGACATAACTTATCAGCAATCGCCGCTCACTGGGCGTGTCTGTGACGTGACGTATGAGCGATCGCCAATGTCAGGGCGTGACTGTTTTGTGACTTATCAGCAATCGCCACTCGCAGGCCGTGTTTGTTATGTGACGTATGAGCAATCGCCCATAGTTGGGCGTGTCTGTGACATAACTTATCAGAAATCGGCTCTCACCGGGCGTTTCTGTGACGTGACTTATTAGCGATCGCCAATGTCAGGGCGTGACTGTGACATAACTTATCAGCAATTTCCCACATGGGGTGTGTCTGACGTGAAGTATGAGTGATCGCCCATCACAGGGCGTGTCTCTGGCGTGACTTATCACCAATTGCTGCTCGCCGGGCGTGTCTGTGACGTGACGATATAGCGATCACCAATGTCACGGCGTGACTGTGATGTGACTTATCAGCAATCGCCGCTCTTAGGCCGTGTTTGTTATGTGAGGTATGAGCAATCGCCAATATTTGGGAGTGTCTCTGACGTGACTTATCAGCAATCCCCGCTCGCCGGGCGTGTCTGTGACGTGACGTATTAGCGATCGCCAATGTCAGGGCGTGACTGTTTTGTGACTTATCAGCAATCGCGGCTCGCCCGGCGTGTCTATGACGTGACGTATTAGCGATCGCCAATGTCAGGGCGTGACTGTTTTGTGACTTATCAGCAATCGCCACTCGCAGGCCGTGTTTGTTATGTGACGTATGAGCAATCGCCAATAGTTGGGTGTGTCTCTGACATGACTTATCAGCAATTCCCGCTCGCCGGGCGTGTCTGTGACGTGACGTATTAGCGATCGCCAATGTCAGGGCGTGACTGTTTTGTGACTTATCAGTAATCGCCACTCGCAGGCCGTGTTTGTTATGTGACGTATGAGCAATCGCCAGTAGTTGGGCGTGTCTGTGACAAAACTTATCAGCAATCGCCCATCACAGCGCGCGTGTCTGACGTGACTTATCAGCAATCGCCGCCGCCAGGAGTGTCTGTGACGTGACGCCTTAGCGATCGCCAATGTCAGGGCGTGACTCTGACATAACTTATCAGCAATCCCGCCGCTGGGCGTGTTTGTTATGTGACGTATTGTGGTCGCAAATTTTGAAGCCATCCTGATAACCTTCTTCCACCAACAATGTGGTGATCCAAATCCAATTAAAATCAAGACACTCAAAAAGATGCTCTGTAAAAGAGTAGAATTCTTGGAACAGAGTTTAATACACTGAATCATATGAACAGCAGGAAAAATACATACAGACATTTAGCAAGAAAATTACAAAGCAGAAAGCAAGCAAAGCAAAAAAACCCCGGGGTGTACAGCCTTAAGCACAGACAGCAGAGCAACACAGAGATGGACAGGTAGCAGCAGCAGGAGGAAAAGAGCCCTGGGGGTGTCCTCTGGTCCCCTAATATAGGGACCAGTATCACCGCCCCCTGCTGCTGGGTAACTTTCCCACACGCCCGCACAGCTGCTGGGGTCAGATAGCGCCAAGGTCTTGGCCAAAGGCCAGTCAGGACTCTGAGTACCCCTGCTCTGGCTTATCACAATAGGTCATGACACGGTCAAAGGTCACACATTAATCCTAATTATTAAATCTTATACAGCAAGTGGCACAATCTTATAACATATAATACACAGGTTACATGCTTACAGTGTGGGTTCAAAGTGTGTGTGTGTGTGTGTGTGTTTATTTTGTATGGTATTTTATCGTGATGTGTTCAGGATCTCTGTTACAATGTTACTGTTTTGGTTGTGCTGCATTAAAGATGTTAAATTAATTAATTATTAAGTAAATTATTCAAGAGAACTCTCCCCTACATTAACTGCCCTGATACAGTACCAACTTCATAAACCTCGGTGAAGCAAAAATGTCTTGTGCTTAAGACTCTACATGAAAGTTAAAATATATATGTTCAGTGCGCATAGATATATAGTGTATATAGTTACATAGTTATACATATCAAACAAAAATCCACCACAGTATGAGCAATCGCCCATAGTTGGGCATGTCTGTGACATAACTTATCAGCAATCGTCCCTCACACGGGTGTGTCTGACGTGAAGTATGAGTGATCGCCCATCACAGGGCATGTCTATGACGTGACTTATCACCAATTACTGCTCGCCGGGTGTCTGTGACGTGGCGATAAGCGATCGCCAATGTTACGGCGTGACTGTGATGTGACTTATCAGCAATCGCCACTGCAGGCCGTGTTTGTTATGTGACGCTTTGAGCAATCGCCAATAGTTGGGCGTGTCTTTCACATAACTTATCAGCAATCGCCGCCGTCGGGCGTGTTCGTGACGTGACGTATTAGCGATCGCCAATGTCAGGGCGTGACTGTTTTGTGACTTATCAGCAATCGCGGCTCGCCCGGGCGTGTCTATGACGTGACGAATTAGCGATCGCCAATGTCAGGGCGTGACTGTTTTGTGACTTATCAGCAATCGGCGCCACCGGGCGTGTTCGTGACGTGACGTATGAGCGATCGCCAATTTCAGGGCGTGACTGTTTTGTGACTTATCAGCAATCGGCGCCACCGGCGCTTCTGTGACGTGACTTATTAGCGATTGCCAATGTCAGGGCGTGACTGTGATGTGACTTATCAGCAATCTTCACTGCAGGCCGTGTTTGTTATGTGACGATAAGCAATCGCCAATAGTTGGGCGTGTCTGTGACATAACTTATAAGCAATCGCCCCACACGGGTGTGTCTGACGTGAAGTATGAGTGACAGCCCATCACAGGGCGTGTCTCTGACGTGACGATAAGCGATCGCCAATGTCACGGCGTGACTGTGATGTGATTTATCAGCAATCGCCACTGCAGGCCGTGTTTGTTATGTGACGATGAGCAATCGCCCATAGTTGGGCGTGTCTGTGACATAACTTATCAGCAATCGCCGCCGGGCGTGTCTGTGACGCGACGTATTAGCGATCGCCAATGTCAGGGCGTGACTGTTTTGTGACTTATCAGCAATCGCGGCTCGCCCGGCGTGTCTATGACGTGAGGTCAAATATCAATACAAGACTTATCTCTCTGCTTTGATGTCAAATATCAATTCCAGTCTCATCTCTCTCCTGCGATGTCAAATAGCAATACCAGATTCGCCTCTCTGCTGTGATTTCAAATATCAATGCCAGACTTGTCTCTCTGCTGTGATGTCAAATATCAAAACCAGAATCATGATTCTGCTGTGATTTCAAATAACAATTCAAGACTCGTCTTTCTGCTGTGATGTCACATATTATTGCCAGACTTGTCTCTCTCCTGTGATGTCAAATAGCAATGCAAGAGTAGATTCCCTGCTGTGATGTCACACATCAATTCCAGGTTCGTGTCTCTGCTGTGATGTCAAATATAAAAACCAGACTCGCGTCTCTACTGTGAGGACAAATATCAATTACAGATTCGCCTCTACTGCCATTTCAAATATCAATACCAGATTGCTCTCACTGCTGTGATATCACATATCAATAACAAACTCGCGCCTCTGCTGTGATGTCAAAAATCAATACCAGACTCGCATCTCTTCTGTGAATTCAAATATCAATGCCAGACATGTCTCTCTGCTGTGATGTCAAATATGAATGCCAGATTCGCCTCGCTGCTGTGATGTCAAATATCAATACCAGACTCACCTCTCTGCTGTGATTTCAAATATCAATGCCAGCCATGAATCTCTGCTGTGATGTTAAATATCAATGCCAGACTCACCTCTCTGCTGTGATTTCAAATATCAATGCCAGATTCGCGTCTCTGCTGTGATATCAAATAGCTCACACGGGGTGTGTCTGACGTGAAGTATGAGTGATCGCCGATGATAGGGCGTGTCTCTGATGTGACTTATCAGCAGTCGCCGCTCGCCGGGCGTGTCTGTGACGTGACGTATTAGCTATCGCCAATGTCAGGGCGTGACTGTTTTGTGACTTATCAGCAATCGCCGCCGCCGGTGTGTCTGTAACGTGACGTATTAACGATCGCCAATGTCAAGGCGTGACTGTTTTGTGACTTATCAGCAATCGCCACTAGCAGGCCGTGCTTGTTATGTGACGTACGAGCAATCGCCAGTAGTTGGGCGTGTCTGTGACATAACTTATCAGCAATCGCCACTCACACGGGGTGTGTCTGACGTGAAGTATGAGCTATCACCGAGCACAGGGCGTGTCTCTGACGTGATGTCACATATCAATACCAGACTCACCTCTCTGCTGTGATGTCAAATATCAATGCCAGATTCGCCTCTCTGCTGTGATGTCAAATATCAAAACCAGACTCGCGTCTCTGCTGTGATGTCAAATATCAAAACGAGACTTGTCTCTCGGCTGTGATGTCAAAAAGCAATGCAAGAGTAGATTCTCTGTTGTTATGTCAAATATCAATGCCAGATTCGCCTCTACTGCCATTTCAAATATCAATACCAGATTGCTCTCACTGCTGTGATATCACATATCGATACCAAACTCGCATCTCTGCTGTGATGTCAAAATCAATGCCAAACCCGCTCTCTGCTGTGATGTCAAATAGCTCACACGGGTGTGTCCGACGTGAAGTATGAGTGATCGCGATCACAGGGCGTGTCTCTGACGTGACTTATCAGCAATTGCCGCTCGCCGGGCGTGTCTGTGACGTCACGTATTAGCGATCGCCAATGTCAGTTCGTGTCTGTGACATAACTTATCAGCAATCTTCACTCGCAGGCCGTGTTTGTTATGTGACGTATAAGCAATCGCCAATAGTTGGGCGTGTCTGTGACATAACTTATAAGCAATCGCCCCTCACACGGGGTGTCTCTGACGTGATGTCAAATATTAATACAAGACTCGTCACTCTGCTGTGATGTCAAATATCAATACCAGACTCACCTCTCTGCTGTGATGTCAAATATGAATGCCAGATTCGCCTCGCTGCTGTGATGTCAAATATCAATACCAGACTTATCTCACTGCTGTGATGTCAAATATCAATACCAGACTCGTGTTTCTACTGTTATTTCAAATGTCACTACCAGACTTGACTCTCTGCTGTGACGTCAAATATCAATGCCAGACTCGCGTCTCTGCTGTGATGTCAAATATCAAAACCAGAATCATGATTCTGCTGTGATTTCAAATAACAATTCTAGACTCGTCTCTCGGCTGTGAGGTCAACAATTAATTCCAGACTCGACTCTCTGCTGTGATGTCACATATCAATACCAAACTCGCGTCTCTGCTGTGATGTAGAAAATCAATGCCAGACTCGCGTGTCGACTGTGATGTCAAATATCAATACCAGACTCGCGTCTCTTCTATGAATTCAAATATCAATGCCAGCGTAGATTCTCTAAGGTGATGTCAAAAATCAATGCCAAACCCGTCTCTCTGCTGTGATGTCAAATAGCCCACACGGGGTGTGTCTGACGTGAAGTATGAGTGATCGCCGATCATAGGGCGTGTCTGTCACGTGACGTTTTAGCTATCGCCAATGTCAGGGCGTGACTGTTTTGTGACTTATCAGCAATCGCTGCTCGCCGGGCGTGTCTGTGACGTGACATATTAACGATCGCCAATGTCAGAGCGTGACTGTGATGTGACTTATCAGTAATCGCCACTCGCAGGCCGTGTTTGTTATGTGACGTATGAGCAATCGCCAGTAGTTGGGCGTGTCTGTGACATAACTTATCAGCCATCGCTGCTCACACGTGGTGTGTCCGACGTGAAGTATGAGTGATCGCCGATCACAGGGCGTGTCTCTGACGTGACTTATCAGCAATCCCCGCTCGCCGGGCGTGTCTCTGACGTGACGTATTAGCGATCGCCAATTTCAGGGCGTGACTGTGATGTGATTTATCAGCAATCGCCACTCGCAGGCCGTGTTTGTTATGTGACGATGAGCAATCGCCCATAGTTGGGCGTGTCTGTGACATAACTTATCAGCAATCGGCGCCACCGGGCGTGTCTGTGAAGTGACGTATGAGCGATCGCCAATGTCAGGGCGTGACTGACAATACCAGACTTGTGTCTCTGCTGTGATGTCAAATATCAAAACCAGAATCATGATTCTGCTGTGATTTCAAATATCAATGCCAGACTCGCGTCTCTCCTGTGATGTCACATATCAGTGCCAGAGTAGATTCTCTAAGGTGATGTCAAAATCAATGCCAAACCCGTCTCTCTGCTGTGATGTCAAATAGCTCACACGGGTGTGTCTGACATGAAGTATGAGTGATCGCCGATCACAGGGCGTGTCTCTGGCGTGACTTATCAGCAATCGCCGCTCCGGGCGTGTCTGTCACGTGACGTATTAGCTATCGCCAAT
Source organism: Oreochromis aureus (assembly GCF_013358895.1). Classification (NCBI taxonomy): domain Eukaryota; kingdom Metazoa; phylum Chordata; class Actinopteri; order Cichliformes; family Cichlidae; genus Oreochromis; species Oreochromis aureus. The sequence goes on from NC_052944.1 coordinate 7,155,004, forward strand.
GTCAGGGCGTGACTGTTTTGTGATTTATCAGCAATCGCCGCTCGCTGGGCGTGTCTGTGACGTGACTTATTAGAGATCGCCAGTGTCAGGGCGTGACTGTTTTGTGACTTATCAGCAATCGCCGCTCGCAAGCTGTGTTTGTTATGTGACGTATGAGCAATCGCCAATAATTGGGCGTGTCTGTGACAAAACATATCAGCAATCGCCACTCACACGGGGTGTGTCTGACGTGAAATATGAGCAGAGATGGGCAGTAACGCGTTACAAGTAACGCGTTACTGTAATCTGATTACTTTTTTCAAGTAACGAGTAATGTAAGGGATTACTATTGCAAAAACGGTAATTAGATTACCGTTACTTTCACGTAGGAACGCTGCGTTACTGCGTTACTAAAACCGTGATTTTTTGAGAACGTCTCATGACAGTGACGTGGCGAGTGCGACGTTCAGTGACAACAGCTGTCTGCAGATCATAATATATCGAAAAGGGACAGAGTGTAGCATGCAGCGTTTAAAGCGTGGAAGTACTGACCTTATTTTGAGTTTGATTCCATAAAAGTGACAAAAACATTAGTGTCCGTTGTGCGTGGGAAGAAAACTTCTTTTACAGCGAAAAAAACCCTAAACTTCCAAGCAAGCGCCGAGTGTACTACAACGTAATGTGAAACTCACAGAGAAACTCATGATTCTTCCACTGACCGCTGCAGCACACCTGCACCAGGGTAAACCTCCGCCTAACCCAGTCCTGCTTTACAGGTGAAAATAGAGCAACAGGACCGCTAGTCTTTGATTTTATTTATTTTCTGCTGTGTTTTACTTGCATCTATTTGAAAGAGTGAGTGTAAACACAAAAAAATATTTTTTTTTATGTGCTGGAATGTGCAGAAAATAGGTTTAAATGTTAAACAAATTTCTTCCAGTCAGAGAATGTTGCATATAATTTAATTTTTGCTTGATGCATAAAGTTAAAAGATTAAAACTAATAAAACAAGTTTTAAAAAGAGACTTTTCCATTTGATTACATTTTGTATGATGAATTATGCAGGAAAAAGTAGAATTGGGCTGAAAGATCTATCGCTTTATCACCTATTCAGGTTGTAAATCGTGTTTTTAAAAAGTAACTAAGTAACTAAGTAATTAATTACTTTCAAAAATAAGTAATCAGTAAAGTAACGGGATTACTTTTTGGGGGAAGTAATCAGTAATTAGTAACTGATTACTTTTTTCAAGTAACTTGACCAACACTGAATATGAGTGATCGCCCATCACAGGGTGTGTGTCTGACGTGACTTATCAGCAATCGCCGCTCGCCGGGCGTGTCTGTGACGTGACTTGTTAGCGATCGCCAATGTCAGGGAGTGACTGTGATGTGACTTATCAGTAATCGCCACTCGCAAGCTGTGTTTGTTATGTGACGTATGAGCAATCACCAGTAGTTGGGCGTGTCTGTGACATAACTTATCAGCAATCGCTGCTCACACGGGGTGTGTCCGACGTGAAGTATGAGTGATCACCGATCACAGGGCGTGTCTCTGACGTGACTTATCAGCAATCTCCGCTCACGGGGCGTGTCTGTGACATGACGTATTAGCTATCGCCAATGTCAGGGCGTGACTGTTTTGTGACTTATCAGCAATCGCCATTCGCAGGCCGTGTTTGTTAGATGACGTATGAGCAATCGCCAATAATTGGGCGTGTCTGTGACAAAACATATCAGCAATCGCCACTCGGGGTGTGTCTGACATGAAGTATGAGTGATCGCCCATCACAGGGCGTGTGTCTGACGTGACTTATCAGCAGTGTTGGGACTAATGCGTTATTAAGTAACGCGTTACAGTAACTACGTTATTATTGTGGTAACGAGCACGGTAACTAGTTATTATGCCAAAATCAGGAACGCGTTACTCGTTACTGGGATTTAGATAGGCTCGTTACTCGTTACTTCGTGTGGCGGATATCGCGGAGCTTCCACAGATTCAATAACATTAGCAAGTGGTGGAGGCCAGCAGGTGGATGAAGGAAAAGGGAGGCAAGAGGAGAGACCCGAAGCGGCACCGGTCCGCGTGTCAGGTGAACTGAACTTCAGGTAAGAAGTTATGACCTGCAGTCTATCTGGGTCAGATATAAACCAAGTTTAGGTGGAGTTTATTTTCGGTATGCTGACATTTTCGTACTACGTGCTAGCTAGCTAGCATGACGGAGTTTCTATACAGCTGGGTGGGTGCTATGTTGCTGATGTTGAACTTTATTTTGTTCATAAGGTTAATTATTAGAGTTGCCAACCGTCCCGTAAAAACAGAATCGCCTGGTATTCAGAGAAAATATTACGCTTTCGCACTGAGGTGAAAAGGAACACAGTTTGTCCCGGACTTCAGCTACAATGAAAAAGACACAAAGCTGAAGCTGCACAGCTGCCTCTTCTTCTCTCATTCTCTCCGCTCCCGTTTCTACTTCAATCACGAAACTGATCAATGATCAGCTGATCGGCTTTTCTCTCTTGTTTATTTATCGCCCACTTTGCCAGAAAGAGGAAACCAGCGGATGTCGCGCTAAACAACAGCAGCACGTTTAAGCTTGAGCAGCTGTTGTTAGAATTTATTTAATATTAATTTCTAGTATCAGCTGATGTTTGCTGGAGCCACAGCTGTAAAGCTGCTGGTCATGATATCGGTTTGGTTATATGGTGAGAGGAAACATGCAGATGAAACCAGGAGATGTCCTTACTGAATCATCAGAGCTGAACAGGTGATGGAGAAACAGGTTTACCTTTTAGGTGACATGAATGAGTTGAAGGGAAGTTATGAGCTGTTTCTGAGAGACAAATAACACCAGGATCCTTTTCTATGTAGCTGACAGCTGGTAACTGTGCAGGGGCGGGTCTAGCAAATTTTTGCCAGGGGTCCATGTAGGGCATTAACAGGAAAGGGGGACAAGGAAATAGTTTTCTTTATTATTCTCATTTAAAATGTCTCGCTTTTAAAAAATAATTATCTGAGTCTTACAACAAACAATTGATAGATTGATACATATATACCATCAGAACAGTGTACATCACTGTCACAACAGTGTTTATTTTCATTCAAAGGCTTTATGATTTTTCCTAGTCAAAATGCCGGGACGATTTTTTTTTGTCCCAGTCCAGCTCTGTATGCAGCTCATCTGCAGTCTGGTGTTACCTACATCTTCCTATTCAGAAGGCAGAATTTCTGAGTTCTGAGTACAATTGAAAGCACCACGACTGCAGTTTTTGTGTTGGATGTAAAAAGCAGGCTAGAATCATGGCGGCGGTCAACGACGGTCCAGGCGTGATTTCTCTCGTGGAAATGTGCACATTATTTTTCCTTTCTATTGGTAGGTGCAGGGCTCGCAAAATTTCAAAATCCCTGGTAGCCCTTCGGGCAGGCACTCTTCAGTTTTTGTTTTGGGCTATAGCCCAAAATAAATTTAACTAGCCCGAAAAAAAACATGAGAACAATTTTTTGATGGATGTTTTGTTTCCTTTACAGTAATATACATTAAAGTATAATATTGTAAAGGAAACAAAACATCCATCAAAAAAATTGTTAAAACACAAATTACAACAATTGTATAAAAATTACAGTCATCTACTCAAATATTTGGAACTGTGTAGAACATGAATCAGTCTGTGTCAGATCCTGAATCTGAAATTTCCACTGAAATCACGGGTAAGAGGCAAGTGGAACCAAGATCGAGGCCATTTGCTTTTTGAAGTTTGCAAATACGGCTACATTTTGCCAGTGGTAGTTCACTCTTTGCAACATAGTACACTGTTCTAAACAGCTTTTTCAGGACTTCTTGTTGTGCTTGGTTTATTTTTAGTATGTTTTTGCAACTGCTGTTTGTTCTGGGAAAGATACTGCAGACTGAGCAACAATGCAATGAAACCAAAAAGGCTACGCTTTTTTTTGCCTCATAGTCTGATTTGTCATAAGTTTTCCGTTTTGTGGTAGGCTTTTCTTTGGCTGCCCCTTCTTCACCCTGACCTGTCTTATTTGGCTCAGCAGAACTAAAATACCTGCGTAAATCCTGCTGTTTTTACACACGTACTTACATAACGGTCAGCGATTCTCTGCGCAATCAACCTCTATCACATGTTTAAGTTTGCTGCGGGAAATTTCACTTGTCACGTTTGAATAGTAAGCTAATGAGTGATAAGACGATGCCAGAGGAATTGGTGCGCAATTAATCTGTCACTCACCAATCAGTGCTGCCGCTCACTATACACAGTTCGCACGATCGCAAAGTGAAAGTGAAAGCCAAAAGAAGAAGAAGCGCAAATTCAAACTCGATTTCACATATTGACAGAGGCTCGTCGATGCCAATGACATAATTACCCAGCTACATTTGAGAAACAATGGAACAGCATTGACATATATTTTTCCTTCCTATGATAGCCCGACGGGCAGGGCTGAGTTAGATTTTGGTAGCCCGACTGGAAAAATCAAAAGATTTTATGAGCCCTGAGGTGGCACAGTGCACTTGTGGCAAGTAAGCAAGCTAGAAGACTGGCAATCATGCTGGGTATCCAGTTACGGAAGCAACACATTAACAAGAGAATTCTGAGTAAAACCAAAGTTACTTTCCCTAGTAACTAGTTACTTTGAAAGTAACGAGTAACTTGAAGTAACTGAGTTACTTTTTTAGAGAAGTAACTAGTAATGTAACTAAGTTACTAATTTAAAGTAACTTACCCAACACTGCTTATCAGCAATCGCCGCTCGCCGGGTGTGTCCGTAACGTGACGTCTTAGCGATCGCCAATGTCATGGCGTGATTGTGACATAACTTATCAGCAATCGCCGCTCGCTGTGCGTGTTTGTTATGTGACGTATGAGCAATCGCCCATAGTGGGGCGTGTCTGTGACATAACTTATCAGCAATCGCCGCTCGCCGGGCGTGTCTGTGACGTGACGTATTAGCGATCGCCAATGTCAGGGCGTGACTGTTTTGTGACTTATCAGCAATCGCGGCTCGCCCGGCGTGTCTATGACGTGATGTATTAGCGATCGCCAATGTCAGGGCGTGACTGTTTTGTGACTTATCAGCAATCGGCGCCACCGGGCGTGTTCGTGACGTGACTTATTAGAGATCGTCAATGTCAGGGCGTGACTGTGATGTGACTTATCAGTAATCGCCACTCGCAGGCCGTGTTTGTTATGTGACGTATGAGCAATCGCCAGTAGTTGGGCGTGTCTGTGACATAACTTATCAGCAATTGCCACTCACACGGGGTGTGTCTGACGTGAAGTATGAGTGATCGCCCATCACAGGGCATGTCTCTGACGTGACTTATCAGCAATCCCCGCTCGCCGGCCGTGTCTGTGACGTATTAGCGATCGCCAGTGTCAGGGCGTGACTGTTTTGTGACTTATCAGCAATCGGCGCTCACCGGGCGTGACTGTTTTGTGACTTATCAGCAATCGCCACTCACCGGGCGTGTCTGTGACGTGACGTATTAGCGATCGCCAATAGTTGGGCGTGTCTGTGACATAACTTATCAGCAATCGCCACACACACGGGGTGTGTCTGACGTGAAGTATGAGCTATCGCCGAGCACAGGGCGTGTCTCTGACGTGATGTCAAATGTCAATTCCAGACTCGTCTCTCTCCTGTGATGTCAAATATCAATACCAGACTCACCTCTCTGCTGTGATGTCAAATATCAATGCCAGATTCGAATCTCTACTGTGATGTCAAATATCAATGCCAGATTCGCCTCTCTGCTGTGATGTCAAATATCAATGCCAGATTCGCCTCTCTGCTGTGATGTCAAATATCAATACCAGACTCACCTCTCTGCTGTGATGTCAAATATCAATGCCAGATTCACCTCTCTGCTGTGATGTCAAATATCAATGCCAGATTCGCCTCTCTGCTGTGATGTCAAATATCAATGCCAGAGTTGCGTCTTTGCTGTGATGTCACACATCAATACCAGACTTGTGTGTCTGCTGTGATGTCAAATATCAATACCAGACTTGTCTGTCTGATGTGATGTCAAATATCAATACCAGACTCGTCTCTCTCCTGTGATGTCAAATATCAATACCAGACTCACCTCTCTGCTGTGATGTCAAATATCAATGCCAGATTCGCCTCTCTGCTGTGATTTCAAATATCAATACCAGACTTGTTTCTCTGCTGTGATGTCAAATATCAATACCAGACTTGTCTCTCTGCTGTGATGTCAAATATCAATACCAGACTCGCGTCTCTTCTGTGAATTCAAATATCAATGCCAGACAACTGTCTGCTGTGATGTCAAATATCAATACCAGACTTGTCTCTCTGCTGTGATGTCAAATATCAAAACCAGAATCATGATTATGAAATCTGGAGGGAACCTCCAGGTTTCCACGCCTGCTGTGATGGATGCTTACAAGCGGGCGAGATGGATATCAGAGTGCAGGAGCCCAGGAACAGGTCCAAGAACTGAAACATAAGGAGATTGGAAAGAAAGCGTTGTGAAATTTGGAGGGAACCTCCAGCTTTCCACGCCTGCTGTGATGGATGCTTACAAGCGGGTGAGATGGTTCTTTTTCTAACTTCGCTTGGTCTTTCACTATGGGAATCGCCTCGGCGTGACCAACTACGGAAGCTCCAGTGACACCACGTCTGTCTCTGACAGACCTGTCGAGCCGTGCTCAGGGCTCCGCCCCCTCATACTAACACGGCCGACCAGCTCCTCCTAACTCATTCTCGCTTTCTTCCCGTGAGAAACTACTTTGAGCTCCCTCAGCGCATCCAGGCTAACTTGATTAGCTGCTTAACAGTTCTCAGGCGTCCCGTGTAGGAGTACGTCGCCAAACGCAGTTTTTCCGGTTAGAGTTTGGATCGTGCTGAGTAAGTCCTTCGAAAGAAGTGTACTTAGAGTTGCACTGTGGAACAGCAACCGCGTCAGGCGAGCTGTCCCAGCGGTTCCTGGTTTTAGTTAGCGAGGTAGCCGACGTTGTGTAACTCGGGCTAACGCGTTACGGCGAGCTGTTCGTTCAGTGTCCGGCTAGCATTAACTTGTTAGCAGGCCACGAACAACATTAGCGTCTCACTAGCATTAGCTTGTTAGTCGACCTAGGGCTCAGTTAGCATTAAGTTGCTAACGATATTGGCTAGAGGAGTGCAGCTAACGTGTCACGACGAGCTGACTCCCGCGGTGACTAGCTCGGATTTAACACCCGCCGCTAGTCCTAGCTACTTATGGGCTAACGTGTTGAGACAAGCCTGGTGTAGCCTAGTCTCACCAACTTTCCGCTAACCATGTCGACGGCTCCTACTCCCGCCAAAAGGTCGGAGCCGAAGGCCAAAGAGGCTGCATCCGCCTGTGCCCGCATCATGCGGTGCCACCATCTCGGGCAGGGACCCTCATCCAATGTGCATCGTCTGTATGGGTGCCAAGCATGCTCAGGCTTCACTGGCGGACCCTCAGGGTGTCACGATCTGCGGAGGCAGACCGTGCGGTGGTGTGCGTGATGGACCCAGGTGCGAACACAAGTGAGGATACGGAGTGAACTTTAAACAAAAGCGAGCCTTTATTGTGGCTGGTGAAAACAAGGCAGAAGCGCAGTGACAAAACTAAACTATAACTAAACTGGGAAAGTAATACTAGGATAAACTATGAAGATACAGGTAACCAGAACTATGAGTACAAAGGCTGACTGATACAACATGGAGGGTAGGAACACAGGAGGCCTTCTTATGTCTCAAAGAACGGTTCGCTACAGCGCCTATCCTCTGCCAACCCGACCTCGAACAACCGTTCATCGTCGAGGTGGATGCATCAGACTCCGGAGTCGGAGCAGTGTTGTCCCAACGAAAGGAGGGTAAGCTCCACCCGTGCGCCTTTTTTTCTCACCGTCTCTCCCCGGCAGAGCGTAATTATGATATTGGAGACCGGGAACTTCTCGCTATCAAACTAGCACTGGAGGAATGGAGGCATTGGCTAGAGGGAGCTACTCAACCATTCATCGTGTGGACGGACCACAAAAACCTGGAGTATCTCCGAGCATGGCGACTCAATCCCGGCAAGCGAGGTGGGCACTTTTCTTCACAAGATTCAACTTTTCAATTACTTACAGGCCGGAGCCGCAACGTGAAGCCAGACGCCTCTCCCGACTGTATGACCCTCTGAAGCGGAACCGAGCCAGGCCCAATCCTCCCAGCCTCCTGCTCCATTGGCACAGTGACCTGGGAAATCGAATCTCAAATAAAAGAAGCCCAGAAAACGGAACCAGATCCCGGGACCGGGCCCCAGGTCAGTTGTTTGTGCCTCCTCTGTTCGTTCTCAGGTACTGCAATGGGCACACGCCACCCGGCTCACCTGTCACCCAGGGGTACACCGAACCATACAATTCCTCCAGCGTTACTTCTGGTGGCCCACTTTGGCTCGGGATGCACGGGAATACGTGACCGCCTGCACGACCTGCGCCCGTAACAAGTTGTCTAACCGCCCCCTCTGGATTGCTACAACCACTACCCACTCCGGGACGGCCGTGGTCCCACATAGCCTTAGACTTTGTCACCGGACTACCCGTTTCAAAAGGTAACACAGTCATTCTAACCATTGTAGACAGGTTTTCTAAAGCTGCCCATTTCATTGCCTTGCCCAAGCTGCCTACGGCCCTGGAAACTGCTCACCTCCTCACCACGCATGTATTCCGCCTCCATGGTATTCCAGAGGACATTGTGTCAGACCGTGGCCCCAGTTCACTTCACGGGTCTGGAGGAGTTTTGCTCCGCCCTCGGTGCAAAGGTTAGTCTATCCTCTGGTTTCCACCCACAGACTAACGGGCAAGCTGAGCGGGCAAACCAAGAGCTGGAGGCGGCTCTGCGGTGTGTGGCGTCCACAAATCAAACGACCTGGAGTGAGCATCTACCATGGATCGAGTACGCCCACAATAGCCTGACTTCCTCAGCCACTGGAGTTTCACCTTTTGAGGCGTCATTAGGATTCCAGCCTCCGCTCTTTCCAGCAGTCGAGGGTGACCTCTCAGTGCCGTCTGTCCAACACCACCTGCGCAGATGTCGCCGGGTGTGGAGAGCCACCCGAGCCGCCCTTCTCCGGTCCAAGGAACGAAACAAACAGCTTGCAGACCGCCATCGGACACCAGCTCCTAAGTATGCGGTCGGACAAAAGGTATGGCTGTCCACACGCTATGTGCCCATCCGGGCTGAGTCTAGGAAACTCACACCAGCTTTTATTGGGCCATTCGAAATCAGCACCCTTGTGAACCCTGTGTCTGTTCAGTTGAAACTTCCACAGAACATGCGTGTCCACGATGTTTTCCATGTCTCCCAGATTAAGCCCATGCTCTCCAGTCCTCTGTGCCCTCCTTCCAGGCCCCCGCCTCCCGCCCGGATCGTTGGTGGGCTGCCGGCGTATGGCGTCTCCCGCATTATGGACTCCCGGCGCCGGGGGAGGGGGGTCCAGTATTTGGTCGATTGGGAGGGCTACGGGCGGAGGAGCGCTCCTGGGTGCCTCGCCGGCTGTTTTGGGTCGGCGCTGTTCCGTGACTTCCATCGCCGCACCCTGGTAAGCCCGTGGGTCGCCGGGAGGCTCCCGTTGAGGGGGTACTGTCAGGGTCCCTGTGCCTACCCGGTCGGCTCAGTATGGCTACATGTTTTTGTTTTCATTTTGCTCCTGCTCTCCTTCCTCCCTTTCCTCCTCCCTCTGCCTGGGCGGAGCTCACCTGTGGGCTCCCGCCCCTGGCCCACGCACCTGGTCGCAATGACACACCTGTGGCTCATCACGAGTGTTCCAGCTCCTTCATAAGGTGGCAGCTTTGTGTTTCTCGTCGCTGGACCGTTGTCGACTCGCGTCAGTGTAACCCCAGCTCAGTTTACTCGTGTGTTTTCTCAGCGATCTCCGTCAGTAACCCCTTTGTGTCTCTGTGAGCAGATTCCTGGACCAACCCCTGTGTTACCTGAGCGATCGTGTGTGTGCGAGGTGTGGAGTAAGCTATCGTGTTTTCTGTGGAGTGTGAAGAGGAGCGTGAGGCGTGGACGGAGTGTGTGTGGACTGTCAGCGTCTTTCCCCCATTCGTGTGTGGACCCCGGAGCCCGTCCCTTCCCCTCACTTTGTAAATAGATCACCCGGTGTTGCTGTAATAAAGACTGTTGTGCTTTTGGATTCAGAGCCTGCGCGTGAGTCCGTTCAGTCCCGCTGTGACACAGGGATGCCCACACTGTGCGTTGATGCCAGAGAAAGTCCTGAAAGGAGGCTGAGAGTAGCAGTAACGAACAGTCAGGACCCCTGCCTGTCGGCCGCTACTGCTACGAGCGATATCCATCATCCGCGAGCCTCCACAAGCTGGGCGGACATGATGGAAGAAGAGTCCCGCTCATGCCCCCATCATCGCTCGAGGACCTCCTCGATCAAAACGTGGGCGGGCGGGTGGCGAGGACGCCGGAGGGCGATGCCGACTCCGACTTCCTCGACATGGAGGACATGGATGAGGAACAGGAGGATGACTCCACCTTTCCTCCCCAGCAGTCCAGGCCACCGAGTGGGGCTGAAGTTGCACCCCCGGTGGACAGTAATTTGTACGAGGTCTGCAAACGGGCTGCTGCCAAGCTAGGCATCCCATGGCCAGCCGCCCAGGATGCCGAAGGGGCAGAACGCGACCTGTATGACGGCAAGAGGCTCCTACCAGCCTTGCCGCCATCGGCTGCTTCTGCCAGCAGTCCCGCCTGCATGAAAGAAATGAGTCGCTATTGGTCAAGCCTTTTAAAAAGCAAGCTTCCGACCAAGGGCTGCTCCAAGCTTGAGATCCAGGGGATGGGTGAACTGGGGCTGACCGAACCCCCAGCAGTGGAGCCTTCAGTGGCGTATCACCTTCACCCCAACCGCAGGGCAATCTCAGCTTCTTCTAGTGTTTCTTTGCTTCAACAAGATAGATCGCCCCACGGCGCCTATCTATCAAAGGATGTACAAATATGCTGCACAGTCAGTATGCTCGCTAATGCAGTCACACAGCTATCAGCATATCAGGCAGAAATTCTGGAAGACATGGGCCGTGAGCTTGACTCGGGTTCCCCAACCCAGCCCTCTGGGATGAAATCTGCGTGGTTAATGATCTCATTCTTCGCTCCTCCAGGGGAGCAGTCCAAGGGTGTGGCCGCGTTATGGGCCTTGCAGTCTCGGGTGAGAGAGCCTTGTGGCTAAACCTGTCAGGCCTAGGTGATGCTCAGAGGGCTGAGGTAATGGATGCAGCCTATGACCCAACCAAGGGTCTCTTTGGCCCAGCCCTGGAGAGAATGAGAGAAACAAGCACCCGCAGAAAGCAGGAGGGAGAAGCATTCAACCTCTGCTTACCCAGAAAACCTAACTCTCAGCCCCAGCAGGTGCCAAGAGCTGGCTTTGCCGCAACAGCAGCAGCTGTGAGAGGGAGACAGAGTGGGGTCAGAATGCAGAGAGGAGCAGGAGGCCAGCAGGGTGCCCACCAGGCCAAGGTAGAGAACCAAAGACCTTGGGGCAAGCATTCCTTTGCAGCGGCTGCTGCAAAGAACAAGCCGTCACACCCCGGAGAGGGGAAAAAGAAGCGGTCAGCCTAGCACACCTGCAACGTTCTGTGTCACCCCTCTTCTCCCCAAAGAGAAGGAAGGTGTTAGAAGGGGTAACCAAATCACCCAAGGTTCAGGGTCTCCAGAAGTTTCCAGTTCACCAGGAGCACCTCTCAGTCTCCTCCTCCAGTTCAGGGAGGACAGACTTGTGGACAAATGGCGCAGTGTCATCAAGCACTCCTAAGAACTCTGTCTGTGTCACCAAGCACTGCCCAGAGTCACCAGACACTTCACTGTGGTTTGGGGTAACAAAAGAAATAAAACGTGCATTTCTGCAGCCAGGCAGTTTGCCAAGGGCAGAATGTCCCCCAGTTTCAAAATAAAACAAAAGAAAATCACTGCCATTTGTCTTTGTTCCCAGCGGGGAGCTCACGCTCTTCCCGAGGGGAGAGCCCCAACTCCTTCCGGGAGACAGGGGTGACGCCACGCTACTGCGTCTTCAGAGGCCCGCCACAGCGCGGCTGGAGCGGTGGCGCGACAAGAGTTCATCCCTGGGTCTTGTCAACCATTTCCCAGGGTTACAGACTACAGTTTGCGGTAAAACCACCGAGATTCGGCGGAGTGTTGGCTTCGTGGGCCAGTGGCGACTCAGCGAATGTGCTGAAAGAGGAAATATTCTCCTGTTACACAAAAAGGCGATCAGAGCGGTTCCGAGCGAAGAAGCTCAGCAGGGCTTTTACTCCCGCTATTTCCTCATCCCGAAAAAGGACAGAACGTCGCCCGTCCTATTCTGGATCTGCATGTGTTAAGCAAGCATTTGAGAAAGTACACGCTCAGAATGCTCACACACAAGACGCTTTGTCGCTCAATTCACACAGGCGATTGGTTTGTTACAATCGACCTATCAGACGATATTTTCACATCGCCATTTATCCTGCACACAGGAAATATCTCAGGTTCGCTTATCAGAGAGTAGCGTACGAGTTTCAAACTATCCCATTCGGGCTATCCTTAGCCCCAAGGGTGTTTGGCAAATGTGGAAGCAGCGCTGTCTCCGTTAAGGAACAGCGGCATCAGAATATTCTCTTACATAGACGATTATCTAATATGCTCACGATCGCGCGAGCAGGCGATCAAAGACTCCGAGGTGGTAGTGAATCACCTCACGGAGCTTGGGTTCACAATCAACCTGGAAAAGAGCCACTTGGAACCCGCACAGTTTATAGAGTATCTGGGGCTCAGAATAGACTCCATCTCTTATCGTATGGCACTTTCAGAGCGGAGGATCGCATCCTTCACTCACTGTCTTTCCTGTTTTCAGCTGGGGAAAGTCGTGCGGTTCCGACTCTGTCTCCGCCTCCTCGGCCTCATGGCCTCGGTGATATCGGTGGTACATTTGGGGCTGCTTATGATGAGAGATTTTCAGTGGTGGGTCGCTTCTCTGCAGCTGTGCCCTCGCCGACATCTCAGTCATGGTGTAAAATAACGCAGCCGTGCATCGCGGCGGCTCTCCGGCCTTGAGGAGCCCGACAGCTCTCGCTGCGGGGGTACCTCCCGGGCAGTGTCTTCCAGGGTGACGCTGACCACAGATGCATCCCTGTCAGGCTGGGGTGCAACTATGATGGGCAGAGCAGTGAATGGCGTTTGGTCACAGAGACTCGCTCTGAATCACATAAATGTGCTGGAGCTCATGCTGGTGCTCCTAGCCTTACGGCATTTTCTGCCATATCTCCGGGACAACATGTTTTAGTGAAAACAGACAACTCCACTGTAGTTGCTTATATCAACCGCCAGGGCGGCACCTGCTCCCGGCAGCTACGCAGGTTAGCCAGGGAAATAATTGTGTGGAGCAGCACTCGGCTCCTCTCCCTTCGCCAACTCACGTGCCAGGAATTCTGAACAGGGGGCGGACCTCCTGTCCAGAGGAAATCCACTGTTCGGAGAATGGAGGCTTCACCCACAGGTGGTGGAGCAGATTTGGCAGAGATACGGCCGGGCTGCCGAGATCTCTTCGCCTCACGAGAAAACACACAGTGCCCTCTGTTTTTCTCCCTATCAGACGCAGATGCGCCACTGGGCGTGGATGCGCTGGCCCATCCATGGCCAAAAACTCTGCTGTATGCTTTCCTCCCTCAGCCTGATCTCCCAACACTGATCAGAGTGAGGGATCAGGGGCTGTCACTGATCTTAATAGCTCCACGGTGGCCATCCAAACACTGGATAGCAGAAATCATCCAGCTTCTGGTGGATTTGAGCCATGGCCACTCCCCATCCACAGGGACCTTCTGTCTCAGGCGCGTGGGAGATATACCATCCCCATCCAGAACAGGTTGCTCTCTGGGCCTGGCCCGTGAGAGGTGGAATTTGAAGGCAGCAGGCATGCCTCCGAAGGTTATTGAAACCATTCAGAATGCCAGAGCCTCCTCCACTCGTTCCATTTACAGCAGTAAATGGTGTGTTTTTGGGAGTGGTGCCATGAAAAGCAGATTATCCCTTTTCAGTGTTCAGTGGTGGAGCTGTTGTGTTTTCTTCAGGACTTGCTGGACAAAAGGAGAGCTTTTTCCACCATAAAGGTCTATTTAGCAGCTATTTCAGCCTGCCACGTGGGTTTTGGTGATAAACCTGCTGGTCAGCACCCCTCGTATGTCACTTCATGAGAGGGGCGTCCGAACGCCCCAGTTTCTAGACCACTGGTCCCTTTATGGGATCTGTCAGTCGCTTTTGGACGCCTCTCCACCACCCCTTTGAGCCCATTGGGGCAGTGGGGTTGAAGTTTCTCTCTCTTAAACCACTCTGCTGTTGGCTCTAACCACAGCCAAGCGAGTTAGTGAATTACAGGCTCTGTCTATTCACCCCTCTTGTCTACAGCTGGCCCCAGGACTGACTAAAGCACGCCTGAGGCCCAACCCTGCCTTTGTCCCTAAAGTGTTGGAAACGTCATACAGGTGCTCTACAGTAGAGCTCCTGGCTTTTCACCCTCCATTCTCTTCAGAGACGGAGCAGAGGCTGAACACTTTGTGCCCTGTGCGGGCGTTGGGGACTTATCTTGACAGAACAGCTGGATTCAGGAAGTCGGATCAGCTGTTTGTTTCCTGGGCCTCCCTCACAAGGGCAGGCCCTTATCACGCCAGAGGCTAGCTCATTGGATTGTAGAGGCCATAGCTCTGGCTTATAGCTGTAAGGGCTCGCAGGCCCCCGGGACTTCGAGCTCACTCCACTAGGGGTGTGGCCACATCCTGGGCTTTGTTCAGAGGTGTATCAGTCCAGGATATTTGTGCGGCAGCAAGCTGGGCTACGCCGCACACGCTTGTCCGGTTTTATCGGCTGGATGTTGCACAGTCATCCCTGGCTCAGGCAGTGCTGGATTCTGGTGCCTCAGGTTCGACCTGAGATCCTGGAGTAGTACTGGAGTGTGGCTTCGGGAGCTGGCACAATCCGGGAGTGGGCCATATCTCCCATAGTGAAACACCGAGCGGTTAGAAAGAACGCTGGGTTACTTAACGTAATCCCTGGTTCTTTGATAAGAGAGTGAGGTGTTTCACCAACACTTCCTCCTTGCTTAGGCACGGAAAGAAATCTGCTTGGAATGAGATAGGAGGAGCTGGTCGGCCGTGTTAGTAGTATGAGGGGCGGAGCCCTGAGCACGGTTCGACAGGTCTGTCAGAGACAGACGTGGTGTCATTGGAGCTTCCGTAGTTGGTCACGCCGAGGCGATTCCCATAGTGAAACACCTCACTCTGTTATCAAAGAACCAGCGCCACGCTAAGTAACCCAATGATATCAGAGTGCAGGAGCCCAGGAACAGATCCAAGACCTGAAACACAAGGAGAGTGGAAAGAAAGCGTTGCTAGAAATCTGGAGGAACCTCCAGGTTTCCACGCCAGCTGTGATGGATGCTTAGAAGCGGGTGAGATGGATATCAGAGTGCAGGAGCCCAGGAACAGATCCAAGACCTGAAACACAAGGAGAGTGGAAAGAAAGCGTTGTGAAATCTGGAGGGAACCTCCAGGTTTCCACGCCGGATGTGATGGATACTTACAAGCGGGTGAGATGGATATCAGAGTGCAGGAGCCCAGGAAGAGATCCAAGACCTGAAACATAAGGACATTGAAAAGAAAGCGTTGTGCAATCTGGAGGAACCTCCAGGTTTCCACGCCGCTGTAACGCACACTTACAAGCGGGTGAGATAGATACCAGTGTGGAGGACCCAGGAAGAGATCCAAGACCTGAAACATAAGGAGAGTGGAAAGAAAGCGTAGGCAATCTGGAGGAACCTCCAGGTTTCCACGCCGCTGTGACGCACACTTACAAGCGGGTGAGATAGATACCAGTGTGGAGGACCCAGGAAGAGATCCAAGACCTGAAACATAAGGAGAGTGGAAAGAAAGCGTTGTGCAATCTGGAGGGAACCTCCAGGTTTCCACGCCGGCTGTGACGGACACGTAGAAGCAAGTGAGATGGATACCAGTGTGCAGGAGCCCAGGAACAGATCCAAGAACTGAAACATAAGGAGATTTGAAAAAGAAAGCGTTGTGAAATCTGGAGGGAAACCTCCAGGTTTCCACGCCGGCTGTGATGGATACTTACAAGCGGGTGAGATGGATATCAGTGTGCAGGAGCCCAGGAAGAGATCCAAGACCTGAAACACAAGGAGAGTGGAAAGAAAGTGTCGTGAAATCTGGAGGGAACCTCCAGGTTTCCACGTCGGCTGTGACGCACACTTACAAGCGGGTGAGATAGATATCAGAGTGCAGGAGCCCAGGAAGAGATCCAAGACCTGAAACACAAGGAGAGCGGAAAGAAAGCGTCGTGAAATCTGGAGGGAACCTCCAGGTTTCCACGCCGGCTGTGACGGACACTTAGAAGCGGGTGAGATGGATACCAGTGTGCAGGAGCCCACAAACAGATCCAAGACCTGAAACACAAGGAGAGTGGAAAGAAAGCGTTGTGCAATCTGGAGGGAACCTCCAGGTTTCCACGCCGGCTGTGACGGACACTTAGAAGCGGGTGAGATGGATACCAGTGTGCAGGAGCCCACAAACAGATCAAAGACCTGAAACACAAGGAGAGTGGAAAGAAAGCGTTGTGCAATCTGGAGGGAACCTCCAGGTTTCCACGCCGGCTGTGACGGACACTTAGAAGCGGGTGAGATGGATATCAGTGTGCAGGAGCCCACAAACAGATCCAAGACCTGAAACACAAGGAGAGTGGAAAGAAAGCGTTGTGCAATCTGGAGGGAACCTCCAGCTTTCCACGCTGGTTGTGACGGACACTTAGAAGCGGGTGAGATGGATATCAGTGTGCAGGAGCCCACAAACAGATCCAAGACCTGAAACACAAGGAGAGTGGAAAGAAAGCGTTGTGCAATCTGGAGGGAACCTCCAGGTTTCCACGCTGGCTGTGACGGACACCTAGAAGCGGGTGAGATGGATATCAGAGTGCAGGAACCCACAAACAGATCCAAGACCTGAAACACAAGGAGAGTGGAAAGAAAGCGTTGTGAAATCTGGAGGGAACGTCCAAGTTTCCACGCCGGCTGTGACGGACACTTAGAAGCGGGTGAGATGGATATCAGAGTGCAGGAGCCCAGGAAGAGATCCAAGACCTGAAACACAAGGAGAGTGGAAAGAAAGCGTTGTGAAATCTGGAGGGAACCTCCAGGTTTCCACGCTGGTTGTGACGGACACTTACAAGCGGGTGAGATAGACATCAGAGTGCAGGAGCCCAGGAAGAGATCCAAGACCTGAAACACAAGGAGAGTGGAAAGAAAGCGTTGTGAAATCTGGAGGGAACCTCCAGCTTTCCACGCTGGTTGTGACGGACACTTAGAAGCGGGTGAGATGGATATCAGAGTGCAGGAGCCCAGGAACAGATCCAAGACCTGAAACATAAGTGGAGTGGAAAGAAAGCGTTGTGCAATCTGGAGGGAATCTCCAGGTTTCCACGCTGGTTGTGATGGACACTTAGAAGCGGGTGAGATGGATATCAGTGTGCAGGAGCCCAAGACCTGAAACACAAGGAGAGTGGAAAGAAAGCGTTGTGCAATATGGAGGGAACTTCCAGGTTTCCACGCCGGCTGTGACGGACACTTAGAAGCGGGTGAGATGGATATCAGAGTGCAGGAGCCCAGGAACAGATCCAAGACCTGAAACATAAGTGGAGCGGAAAGAAAGCATTGTGAAATCTGGAGGGAACCTTCAGGTTTCCACGCTGGTTGTGAAGGACACTTACAAGCGGGTGAGATAGATATCACACTGCAGGAGCCCAGGAACAGATCCAAGACCTGAAACATAAGTGGAGCGGAAAGAAAGCGTTGTGAAATCTGGAGGGAACCTCCAGCTTTCCACGCTGGTTGTGACGGACACTTAGAAGCGGGTGAGATGGATATCAGAGTGCAGGAGCCCAGGAAGAGATCCAAGACCTGAAACACAAGGAGAGTGGAAAGAAAGCGTTGTGCAATCTGGAGGGAACCTCCAGGTTTCCACGCTGGCTGTGACGGACACCTAGAAGCGGGTGAGATGGATATCAGAGTGCAGGAGCCCACAAACAGATCCAAGACCTGAAACATAAGTGGAGCGGAAAGAAAGCGTCGTGCAATCTGGAGGGAACCTCCAGCTTTCCACGCTGGTTGTGACGGACACTTAGAAGCGGGTGAGATGGATATCAGAGTGCAGGAGCCCAGGAACAGATCCAAGACCTGAAACATAAGTGGAGCGGAAAGAAAGCATTGTGAAATCTGGAGGGAACCTCCAGGTTTCCACGCCGGCTGTAATGGATAGTTACAAGCGGGTGAGATGGATATCAGAGTGCAGGAGCCCAGGAAGAGATCCAAGACCTGAAACACAAGGAGAGTGGAAAGAAAGCGTTGTGCAATCTGGAGGGAACTTCCAGGTTTCCACGCTGGTTGTGACGGACACTTAGAAGCAGGTGAGATGGATATCAGTGTGCAGGAGCCCACAAACAGATCCAAGACCTGAAACTCAAGGAGAGTGGAAAGAAAGCGTTGTGAAATCTGGAAGGAACCTCCAGGTTTCCACGCCGGCTGTGACGCACACTTACAAGCGGGTGAGATGGATACCAGTGAGCAGGAGCCCACAAACAGATCCAAGACCTGAAACATAAGGAGATTGGAAAGAAAGCGCTAGAAATCTGGAGGAACCCCAGGTTTCCACGAAGGCTGTAATTGATAGTTACAAGCGGGTGAGATGGATATCAGAGTGCAGGAGCCCAGGAAGAGATCCAAGACCTGAAACACAAGGAGAGTGGAAAGAAAGCGTCGTGAAATCTGGAGGGAACTTCCAGGTTTCCACGCCGGCTGTGACGGACACTTAGAAGCGGGTGAGATGGATATCAGTGTGCAGGAGCCCAGGAACAGATCCAAGACCTGAAACATAAGGAGATTGGAAACTAAGCGTTGTGAAATCTGGAGGGAACCTCCAGGTTTCCACACCGGCTGTAACGGACACTTAGAAGCGGGTGAGATGGATATCAGAGTGCAGGAGCCCAGGAACAGATCCAAGACCTGAAACATAAGTGGAGCGGAAAGAAAGCGTTGTGAAATCTGGAGGGAACCTCCAGCTTTCCACGCTGGTTGTGACGGACACTTAGAAGCGGGTGAGATGGATATCAGAGTGCAGGAGCCCAGGAAGAGATCCAAGACCTGAAACACAAGGAGAGTGGAAAGAAAGCGTTGTGCAATCTGGAGGGAACCTCCAGGTTTCCACGCTGGCTGTGACGGACACCTAGAAGCGGGTGAGATGGATATCAGAGTGCAGGAGCCCACAAACAGATCCAAGACCTGAAACATAAGTGGAGCGGAAAGAAAGCGTTGTGCAATCTGGAGGGAACCTCCAGGTTTCCACGTCGGCTGTGACGCACACTTACAAGCGGGTGAGATAGATATCACAGTGCAGGAGCCCAGGAACAGATCCAAGACCTGAAACATAAGTGGAGCGGAAAGAAAGCATTGTGAAATCTGGAGGGAACCTCCAGGTTTCCATGCCGGCTGTGATGGATAGTTACAAGCGGGTGAGATGGATATCAGAGTGCAGGAGCCCAGGAAGAGATCCAAGACCTGAAACACAAGGAGAGTGGAAAGAAAGCGTTGTGCAATCTGGAAGGAACCTCCAGGTTTCCACGCCGGCTGTGACGCACACTTACAAGCGGGTGAGATGGATACCAGTGAGCAGGAGCCCAGGAAGAGATCCAAGACCTGAAACACAAGGAGAGTGGAAAGAAAGCGTTGTGCAATCTGGAGGAACCTCCAGGTTTCCACGCCGGCTGTGACGCACACTTACAAGCGGGTGAGATGGATACCAGTGAGCAGGAGCCCAGGAAGAGATCCAAGACCTGAAACACAAGGAGAGTGGAAAGAAAGCGCCAGCAATCTGGAAGGAACCTCCAGGTTTCCACGCTGGCTGTGACGGACACTTAGAAGCGGGTGAGATGGATATCAGTGTGCAGGAGCCCAGGAAGAGATCCAAGACCTGAAACATAAGGAGATTGGAAACTAAGCGCCAGTGAAATCTGGAGGAACCTCCAGGTTTCCACACCGGCTGTAACGGACACTTAGAAGCGGGTGAGATGGATATCAGAGTGCAGGAGCCCAGGAACAGATCCAAAACCTGAAACACAAGGAGAGTGGAAAGAAAGCGCCAGTGCAATCTGGAGGAACTTCCAGGTTTCCACGCCGGCTGTGACGGACACTTAGAAGCGGGTGAGATGGATATCAGTGTGCAGGAGCCCACAAACAGATCCAAGACCTGAAACACAAGGAGAGTGGAAAGAAAGCGTTGTGCAATCTGGAGGGAACCTCCAGGTTTCCACGCTGGCTGTGACGGACACTTAGAAGCGGGTGAGATGGATATCAGAGTGCAGGAGCCCACAAACAGATCCAAGACCTGAAACACAAGGAGAGTGGAAAGAAAGCGTTGTGAAATCTGGAGGGAACCTCCAGGTTTCCACGCTGGTTGTGACGGACACTTACAAGCGGGTGAGATAGACATCAGAGTGGAGGAGCCTAGGAAGAGATCCAAGACCTGAAACACAAGGAGAGTGGAAAGAAAGCGCCAGGAAATCTGGAGGAACCTCCAGGTTTCCACGCTGGTTGTGACGGACACTTAGAAGCGGGTGAGATGGATATCAGAGTGCAGGAGCCCAGGAACAGATCCAAGACCTGAAACATAAGTGGAGTGGAAAGAAAGTTGCTGAAATCTGGAGGAACCTCCAGGTTTCCACGCTGGTTGTGACGGACACTTACAAGCGGGTGAGATAGACATCAGAGTGGAGGAGCCTAGGAAGAGATCCAAGACCTGAAACACAAGGAGAGTGGAAAGAAAGCGTTGTGAAATCTGGAGGGAACTTCCAGGTTTCCACGCCGGCTGTGACGGACACTTAGAAGCGGGTGAGATGGATATCAGTGTGCAGGAGCCCACAAACAGATCCAAGACCTGAAACACAAGGAGAGTGGAAAGAAAGCGTTGTGCAATCTGGAGGGAACCTCCAGGTTTCCACGCTGGCTGTGACGGACACTTAGAAGCGGGTGAGATGGATATCAGTGTGCAGGAGCCCACAAACAGATCCAAGACCTGAAACACAAGGAGAGTGGAAAGAAAGCATTGTGCAATCTGGAGGGAACCTCCAGCTTTCCACGCTGGTTGTGACGGACACTTAGAAGCGGGTGAGATGGATATCAGTGTGCAGGAGCCCACAAACAGATCCAAGACCTGAAACACAAGGAGAGTGGAAAGAAAGCGTTGTGAAATCTGGAGGGAACCTCCAGCTTTCCACGCTGGTTGTGACGGACACTTAGAAGCGGGTGAGATGGATATCAGAGTGCAGGAGCCCAGGAACAGATCCAAGACCTGAAACATAAGTGGAGTGGAAAGAAAGCGTTGTGCAATCTGGAGGGAACTTCCAGGTTTCCACGCCGGCTTTGACGGACACTTAGAAGCAGGAGAGATGGATATCAGAGTGCAGGAGCCCAGGAACAGATCCAAGACCTGAAACATAAGTGGAGGGGAAAGAAAGCATTGTGAAATCTGGAGGGAACTTCCAGGTTCCCACGCCGGCTGTGACGGACACTTAGAAGCGGGTGAGATGGATATCAGTGTGCAGGAGCCCAAGACCTGAAACACAAGGAGAGTGGAAAGAAAGCGTTGTGCAATATGGAGGGAACTTCCAGGTTTCCACGCCGGCTTTGACGGACACTTAGAAGCGGGTGAGATGGATATCAGAGTGCAGGAGCCCAGGAACAGATCCAAGACCTGAAACATAAGTGGAGCGGAAAGAAAGCATTGTGAAATCTGGAGGGAACCTTCAGGTTTCCACGCTGGATGTGACGGACACTTACAAGCGGGTGAGATAGATATCACAGTGCAGGAGCCCAGGAACAGATCCAAGACCTGAAACATAAGTGGAGCGGAAAGAAAGCGCCAGAAATCTGGAGGAACCTCCAGCTTTTCCACGCTGGTTGTGACGGACACTTAGAAGCGGGTGAGATGGATATCAGAGTGCAGGAGCCCAGGAAGAGATCCAAGACCTGAAACACAAGGAGAGTGGAAAGAAAGCGCAGTGCAATCTGGAGGAACCTCCAGGTTTCCACGCTGGCTGTGACGGACACCTAGAAGCGGGTGAGATGGATATCAGAGTGCAGGATCCCACAAACAGATCCAAGACCTGAAACATAAGTGGAGCGGAAAGAAAGCGTTGTGCAATCTGGAGGGAACCTCCAGGTTTCCACGTCGGCTGTGATGGATAGTTACAAGCGGGTGAGATGGATATCAGAGTGCAGGAGCCCAGGAAGAGATCCAAGACCTGAAACACAAGGAGAGTGGAAAGAAAGCGTTGTGCAATCTGGAAGGAACCTCCAGGTTTCCACGCCGGGTGTGACGCACACTTACAAGCGGGTGAGATGGATACCAGTGAGCAGGAGCCCAGGAAGAGATCCAAGACCTGAAACACAAGGAGAGTGGAAAGAAAGCGTTGTGCAATCTGGAGGGAACCTCCAGGTTTCCACGCCGGCTGTGACGGACACTTACAAGCGGGTGAGATGGATACCAGTGAGCAGGAGCCCAGGAAGAGATCCAAGACCTGAAACACAAGGAGAGTGGAAAGAAAGCGTTGTGCAATCTGGAAGGAACCTCCAGGTTTCCACGCCGGCTGTGACGGACACTTAGAAGCGGGTGAGATGGATATCAGTGTGCAGGAGCCCAGGAACAGATCCAAGACCTGAAACATAAGGAGATTGGAAACTAAGCGTTGTGAAATCTGGAGGGAACCTCCAGGTTTCCACACCGGCTGTAACGGACACTTAGAAGCGGGTGAGATGGATATCAGAGTGCAGGAGCCCAGGAACAGATCCAAGACCTGAAACACAAGGAGAGTGGAAAGAAAGCGCCAGTGCAATCTGGAGGAACTTCCAGGTTTCCACGCCGGCTGTGACGGACACTTAGAAGCGGGTGAGATGGATATCAGTGTGCAGGAGCCCACAAACAGATCCAAGACCTGAAACACAAGGAGAGTGGAAAGAAAGCGTTGTGCAATCTGGAGGGAACCTCCAGGTTTCCACGCTGGCTGTGACGGACACTTAGAAGCGGGTGAGATGGATATCAGAGTGCAGGAGCCCACAAACAGATCCAAGACCTGAAACACAAGGAGAGTGGAAAGAAAGCGTTGAAATCTGGAGGAACCTCCAGGTTTCCACGCTGGTTGTGACGGACACTTACAAGCGGGTGAGATAGACATCAGAGTGGAGGAGCCTAGGAAGAGATCCAAGACCTGAAACACAAGGAGAGTGGAAAGAAAGCGTTGTGAAATCTGGAGGGAACCTCCAGGTTTCCACGCTGGTTGTGACGGACACTTAGAAGCGGGTGAGATGGATATCAGAGTGCAGGAGCCCAGGAACAGATCCAAGACCTGAAACATAAGTGGAGTGGAAAGAAAGCGTTGTGAAATCTGGAGGGAACCTCCAGGTTTCCACGCTGGTTGTGACGGACACTTACAAGCGGGTGAGATAGACATCAGAGTGGAGGAGCCTAGGAAGAGATCCAAGACCTGAAACACAAGGAGAGTGGAAAGAAAGCGTTGTGAAATCTGGAGGAACTTCCAGGTTTCCACGCCCGGCTGTGACGGACACTTAGAAGCGGGTGAGATGGATATCAGTGTGCAGGAGCCCACAAACAGATCCAAGACCTGAAACACAAGGAGAGTGGAAAGAAAGCGTTGTGCAATCTGGAGGGAACCTCCAGGTTTCCACGCTGGCTGTGACGGACACTTAGAAGCGGGTGAGATGGATACCAGTGTGCAGGAGCCCACAAACAGATCCAAGACCTGAAACACAAGGAGAGTGGAAAGAAAGCATTGTGCAATCTGGAGGGAACCTCCAGCTTTCCACGCTGGTTGTGACGGACACTTAGAAGCGGGTGAGATGGATATCAGTGTGCAGGAGCCCACAAACAGATCCAAGACCTGAAACACAAGGAGAGTGGAAAGAAAGCGTTGTGAAATCTGGAGGGAACCTCCAGCTTTCCACGCTGGTTGTGACGGACACTTAGAAGCGGGTGAGATGGATATCAGAGTGCAGGAGCCCAGGAACAGATCCAAGACCTGAAACATAAGTGGAGTGGAAAGAAAGCGTTGTGCAATCTGGAGGGAACTTCCAGGTTTCCACGCCGGCTTTGACGGACACTTAGAAGCAGGAGAGATGGATATCAGAGTGCAGGAGCCCAGGAACAGATCCAAGACCTGAAACATAAGTGGAGGGGAAAGAAAGCATTGTGAAATCTGGAGGGAACTTCCAGGTTCCCACGCCGGCTGTGACGGACACTTAGAAGCGGGTGAGATGGATATCAGTGTGCAGGAGCAGGAGCCCAAGACCTGAAACACAAGGAGAGTGGAAAGAAAGCGTTGTGCAATATGGAGGAACTTCCAGGTTTCCACGCCGGGCTTGACGGACACTTAGAAGCGGGTGAGATGGATATCAGAGTGCAGGAGCCCAGGAACAGATCCAAGACCTGAAACATAAGTGGAGCGGAAAGAAAGCATTGTGAAATCTGGAGGGAACCTTCAGGTTTCCACGCTGGATGTGAAGGACACTTACAAGCGGGTGAGATAGATATCACAGTGCAGGAGCCCAGGAACAGATCCAAGACCTGAAACATAAGTGGAGCGGAAAGAAAGCGTTGTGAAATCTGGAGGGAACCTCCAGCTTTCCACGCTGGTTGTGACGGACACTTAGAAGCGGGTGAGATGGATATCAGAGTGCAGGAGCCCAGGAAGAGATCCAAGACCTGAAACACAAGGAGAGTGGAAAGAAAGCGTTGTGCAATCTGGAGGGAACCTCCAGGTTTCCACGCTGGCTGTGACGGACACCTAGAAGCGGGTGAGATGGATATCAGAGTGCAGGATCCCACAAACAGATCCAAGACCTGAAACATAAGTGGAGCGGAAAGAAAGCGTTGTGCAATCTGGAGGGAACCTCCAGGTTTCCACGTCGGCTGTGACGCACACTTACAAGCGGGTGAGATAGATATCACAGTGCAGGAGCCCAGGAACAGATCCAAGACCTGAAACATAAGTGGAGCGGAAAGAAAGCGTTGTGAAATCTGGAGGGAACCTCCAGGTTTCCATGCCGGCTGTAATGGATAGTTACAAGCGGGTGAGATGGATATCAGAGTGCAGGAGCCCAGGAAAAGGTCCAAGACCTGAAACATAAGGAGATTTGAAAGAAAGCATTGTGAAATCTGAAGGGAACCTCCAGGTTTCCACGCTGGTTGTGACGGATACGTACAAGCGGGTGAGATAGATATCAGAGTGCAGGAGCCCAGGAAGAGATCCAAGACCTGAAACACAAGGAGAGTGGAAAGAAAGCGTTGTGAAATCTGGAAGGAACCTCCAGGTTTCCACGCTGGTTGTGACGGACACTTAGAAGCGGGTGAGATGGATATCAGAGTGCAGGAGCCCAGGAAGAGATCCAAGACCTGAAACACAAGGAGAGTGGAAAGAAAGCGTTGTGAAATCTGGAAGGAACCTCCAGGTTTCCACGCCGGCTGTGACGCACACTTACAAGCGGGTGAGATGGATATCAGAGTGCAGGAGCCCAGGAACAGATCCAAGACCTGAAACATAAGTGGAGTGGAAAGAAAGCGTTGTGAAATCTGGAGGGAACCTCCAGGTTTCCACGCTGGTTGTGACGGACACTTAGAAGCGGGTGAGATGGATATCAGAGTGCAGGAGCCCAGGAACAGATCCAAGACCTGAAACATAAGGAGATTGGAAACTAAGCGTTGTGAAATCTGGAGGGAACCTCCAGGTTTCCACGCCGGCTGTGACGGACACTTAGAAGCGGGTGAGATGGATATCAGAGTGCAGGAGCCCAGGAACAGATCCAAGACCTGAAACACAAGGAGAGTGGAAAGAAAGCGTTGTGCAATCTGGAGGGAACTTCCAGGTTTCCACGCCGGCTGTGACGGACACTTAGAAGCGGGTGAGATGGATATCAGTGTGCAGGAGCCCACAAACAGATCCAAGACCTGAAACACAAGGAGAGTGGAAAGAAAGCGTTGTGCAATCTGGAGGGAACCTCCAGGTTTCCACGCTGGCTGTGACGGACACTTAGAAGCGGGTGAGATGGATATCAGTGTGCAGGAGCCCAGGAACAGGTCCAAGACCTGAAACTCAAGGAGAGTGGAAAGAAAGCGTTGTGCAATCTGGAGGGAACTTCCAGGTTTCCACGCCGGCTGTGACGGACACTTAGAAGCGGGTGAGATGGATATCAGAGTGCAGGAGCCCACAAACAGATCCAAGACCTGAAACACAAGGAGAGTGGAAAGAAAGCGTTGTGAAATCTGGAGGGAACCTCCAGGTTTCCACGCTGGTTGTGATGGACACTTAGAAGCGGGTGAGATGGATATCAGAGTGCAGGAGCCCACAAACAGATCCAAGACCTGAAACACAAGGAGAGTGGAAAGAAAGCGTTGTGAAATCTGGAGGGAACCTCCAGGTTTCCACGCTGGCTGTGACGGACACTTAGAAGCGGGTGAGATGGATATCAGAGTGCAGGAGCCCAGGAAACAGATCCAAGACCTGAAACACAAGGAGAGTGGAAAGAAAGCGTTGTGAAATCTGGAGGAACTTCCAGGTTTCCACGCCGGGTGTGATGGATACTTACAAGCGGGTGAGATGGATATCAGAGTGCAGGAGCCCAGGAAACAGATCCAAGACCTGAAACATAAGGAGATTGGAAAGAAAGCATTGTGAAATCTGAGGGAACCTCCAGGTTTCCACGCTGGTTGTGACGGACACTTAGAAGCGGGTGAGATGGATATCAGAGTGCAGGAGCCCAGGAACAGATCCAAGACCTGAAACACAAGGAGAGTGGAAAGAAAGCGCCAGAAATCTGGAGGAACCTCCAGGTTTCCACGCTGGCTGTGACGGACACTTAGAAGCGGGTGAGATGGATATCAGAGTGCAGGAGCCCAGGAAGAGATCCAAGACCTGAAACACAAGGAGAGTGGAAAGAAAGCGTTGTGCAATCTGGAGGGAACCTCCAGGTTTCCACGCTGGCTGTGACGGACACTTAGAAGCGGGTGAGATGGATATCAGAGTGCAGGAGCCCAGGAAGAGATCCAAGACCTGAAACATAAGGAGATTGGAAAGAAAGCGTTGTGAAATCTGGAGGGAACCTCCAGGTTTCCACGCCGGCTGTGACGGACACTTAGAAGCGGGTGAGATGGATATCAGAGTGCAGGAGCCCAGGAACAGATCCAAGACCTGAAACACAAGGAGAGTGGAAAGAAAGCGTTGTGAAATCTGGAGGAACCTCCAGGTTTCCACGCTGGCTGTGACGGACACTTAGAAGCGGGTGAGATGGATATCAGAGTGCAGGAGCCCAGGAACAGATCCAAGACCTGAAACACAAGGAGAGTGGAAAGAAAGCGTTGTGAAATCTGGAGGAACCTCCAGGTTTCCACGCTGGCTGTGACGGACACTTAGAAGCGGGTGAGATGGATATCAGAGTGCAGGAGCCCAGGAACAGATCCAAGACCTGAAACACAAGGAGAGTGGAAAGAAAGCGTTGTGAAATCTGGAGGGAACCTCCAGGTTTCCACGCCGGCTGTGACGGACACTTAGAAGCGGGTGAGATGGATATCAGAGTGCAGGAGCCCAGGAACAGATCCAAGACCTGAAACACAAGGAGAGTGGAAAGAAAGCGTTGTGAAATCTGGAGGAACCCCCAGGTTTCCACGCCTGGCTGTGACGGACACTTAGAAGCGGGTGAGATGGATATCAGAGTGCAGGAGCCCAGGAACAGATCCAAGACCTGAAACATAAGGAGAGTGGAAAGAAAGCGCCAGAAATCTGGAGGAACCTCCAGGTTTCCACGCTGGCTGTGACGGACACTTAGAAGCGGGTGAGATGGATATCAGAGTGCAGGAGCCCAGGAACAGATCCAAGACCTGAAACACAAGGAGAGTGGAAAGAAAGCGTTGTGAAATCTGGAGGAACCTCCAGGTTTCCACGCTGGCTGTGACGGACACTTAGAAGCGGGTGAGATGGATATCAGAGTGCAGGAGCCCAGGAACAGATCCAAGACCTGAAACACAAGGAGAGTGGAAAGAAAGCGTTGTGAAATCTGGAGGGAACCTCCAGGTTTCCACGCTGGTTGTGACGGACACTTAGAAGCGGGTGAGATGGATATCAGAGTGCAGGAGCCCAGGAACAGATCCAAGACCTGAAACACAAGGAGAGTGGAAAGAAAGCGCCAGAAATCTGGAGGAACCTCCAGGTTTCCACGCCGCTGTGACGGACACTTAGAAGCGGGTGAGATGGATATCAGAGTGCAGGAGCCCAGGAACAGATCCAAGACCTGAAACACAAGGAGAGTGGAAAGAAAGCGTTGTGAAATCTGGAGGGAACCTCCAGGTTTCCACGCCGGCTGTGACGGACACTTAGAAGCGGGTGAGATGGATATCAGAGTGCAGGAGCCCAGGAACAGATCCAAGACCTGAAACACAAGGAGAGTGGAAAGAAAGCGTTGTGAAATCTGGAGGGAACCTCCAGGTTTCCACGCTGGTTGTGACGGACACTTAGAAGCGGGTGAGATGGATATCAGAGTGCAGGAGCCCAGGAACAGATCCAAGACCTGAAACACAAGGAGAGTGGAAAGAAAGCGTTAGAAATCTGGAGGAACCTCCAGGTTTCCACGCCTGGCTGTGACGGACACTTAGAAGCGGGTGAGATGGATATCAGAGTGCAGGAGCCCAGGAACAGATCCAAGACCTGAAACACAAGGAGAGTGGAAAAGAAAGCGTTGTGAAATCTGGAGGAACCTCCAGGTTTCCACGCTGGCTTGTGACGGACACTTAAGAAGCGGGTGAGATGGATATCAGAGTGCAGGAGCCCAGGAACAGATCCAAGACCTGAAACACAAGGAGAGTGGAAAGAAAGCGTTGTGAAATCTGGAGGGAACCTCCAGGTTTCCACGCCGGCTGTGACGGACACTTAGAAGCGGGTGAGATGGATATCAGAGTGCAGGAGCCCAGGAACAGATCCAAGACCTGAAACACAAGGAGAGTGGAAAGAAAGCGTTGTGAAATCTGGAGGGAACCTCCAGGTTTCCACGCTGGCTGTGACGGACACTTAGAAGCGGGTGAGATGGATATCAGAGTGCAGGAGCCCAGGAACAGATCCAAGACCTGAAACACAAGGAGAGTGGAAAGAAAGCGTTGTGAAATCTGAGGAACCTCCAGGTTTCCACGCCGGGTGTGACGGACACTTAGAAGCGGGTGAGATGGATATCAGAGTGCAGGAGCCCAGGAACAGATCCAAGACCTGAAACACAAGGAGAGTGGAAAGAAAGCGCCAGGAAATCTGGAGGAACCTCCAGGTTTCCACGCTGGCTGTGACGGACACTTAGAAGCGGGTGAGATGGATATCAGAGTGCAGGAGCCCAGGAACAGATCCAAGACCTGAAACACAAGGAGAGTGGAAAGAAAGCGTTGTGAAATCTGGAGGAACCTCCAGGTTTCCACGCCGGCTGTGACGGACACTTAGAAGCGGGTGAGATGGATATCAGAGTGCAGGAGCCCAGGAACAGATCCAAGACCTGAAACACAAGGAGAGTGGAAAGAAAGCGTTGTGAAATCTGGAGGAACCTCCAGGTTTCCACGCTGGCTGTGACGGACACTTAGAAGCGGGTGAGATGGATATCAGAGTGCAGGAGCCCAGGAACAGATCCAAGACCTGAAACACAAGGAGAGTGGAAAGAAAGCGTTGTGAAATCTGGAGGAACCTCCAGGTTTCCACGCTGGCTGTGACGGACACTTAGAAGCGGGTGAGATGGATATCAGAGTGCAGGAGCCCAGGAACAGATCCAAGACCTGAAACACAAGGAGAGTGGAAAGAAAGCGTTGTGAAATCTGGAGGAAACTCCAGGTTTCCACGCCGGCTGTGACGGACACTTAGAAGCGGGTGAGATGGATATCAGAGTGCAGGAGCCCAGGAACAGATCCAAGACCTGAAACACAAGGAGAGTGGAAAGAAAGCGTTGTGAAATCTGGAGGAACCTCCAGGTTTCCACGCCGGCTGTGACGGACACTTAGAAGCGGGTGAGATGGATATCAGAGTGCAGGAGCCCAGGAACAGATCCAAGACCTGAAACACAAGGAGAGTGGAAAGAAAGCGTTGTGAAATCTGGAGGGAACCTCCAGGTTTCCACGCTGGCTGTGACGGACACTTAGAAGCGGGTGAGATGGATATCAGAGTGCAGGAGCCCAGGAACAGATCCAAGACCTGAAACACAAGGAGAGTGGAAAGAAAGCGTTGTGAAATCTGGAGGAACCTCCAGGTTTCCACGCCGGCTGTGACGGACACTTAGAAGCGGGTGAGATGGATATCAGAGTGCAGGAGCCCAGGAACAGATCCAAGACCTGAAACACAAGGAGAGAGGGAAAGAAAGCGTTGTGAAATCTGGAGGAAACCTCCAGGTTTCCACGCTGGCTGTGACGGACACTTAGAAGCGGGTGAGATGGATATCAGAGTGCAGGAGCCCAGGAAGAGATCCAAGACCTGAAACACAAGGAGAGTGGAAAGAAAGCGTTGCTAGAAATCTGGAGGAACCTCCAGGTTTCCACGCCGGCTGTGACGGACACTTAGAAGCGGGTGAGATGGATATCAGAGTGCAGGAGCCCAGGAACAGATCCAAGACCTGAAACACAAGGAGAGTGGAAAGAAAGCGTTGTGAAATCTGGAGGGAACCTCCAGGTTTCCACGCTGGCTGTGACGGACACTTAGAAGCGGGTGAGATGGATATCAGAGTGCAGGAGCCCAGGAACAGATCCAAGACCTGAAACACAAGGAGAGTGGAAAGAAAGCGTTGTGAAATCTGGAGGGAACCTCCAGGTTTCCACGCCGGTTGTGACGGACACTTAGAAGCGGGTGAGATGGATATCAGAGTGCAGGAGCCCAGGAACAGATCCAAGACCTGAAACACAAGGAGAGTGGAAAGAAAGCGTTGTGAAATCTGGAGGGAACCTCCAGGTTTCCACGCTGGCTGTGACGGACACTTAGAAGCGGGTGAGATGGATATCAGAGTGCAGGAGCCCAGGAACAGATCCAAGACCTGAAACACAAGGAGAGTGGAAAGAAAGCGCTGTGTGAAATCTGGAGGGAACCTCCAGGTTTCCACGCTGGCTGTGACGGACACTTAGAAGCGGGTGAGATGGATATCAGAGTGCAGGAGCCCAGGAAACAGATCCAAGACCTGAAACACAAGGAGAGTGGAAAGAAAGCGTTGTGAATCTGGAGGAACCTCCAGGTTTCCACGCTGGCTGTGACGGACACTTAGAAGCGGGTGAGATGGATATCAGAGTGCAGGAGCCCAGGAACAGATCCAAGACCTGAAACACAAGGAGAGTGGAAAGAAAGCGTGTGAAATCTGGAGGAACCTCCAGGTTTCCACGCCGGCTGTGACGGACACTTAGAAGCGGGTGAGATGGATATCAGAGTGCAGGAGCCCAGGAACAGATCCAAGACCTGAAACACAAGGAGAGTGGAAAGAAAGCGCAGTGCAATCTGGAGGAAACCTCCAGGTTTCCACGCTGGTTGTGACGGACACTTAGAAGCGGGTGAGATGGATATCAGAGTGCAGGAGCCCAGGAACAGATCCAAGACCTGAAACACAAGGAGAGTGGAAAGAAAGCGTTGTGAAATCTGGAGGAACCTCCAGGTTTCCACGCCTGGTTGTGACGGACACTTAGAAGCGGGTGAGATGGATATCAGAGTGCAGGAGCCCAGGAACAGATCCAAGACCTGAAACACAAGGAGAGTGGAAAGAAAGCGTTGTGAAATCTGGAGGGAACCTCCAGGTTTCCACGCCGGCTGTGACGGACACTTAGAAGCGGGTGAGATGGATATCAGAGTGCAGGAGCCCAGGAACAGATCCAAGACCTGAAACACAAGGAGATTGGAAAGAAAGCGCTGTGCAATCTGGAGGAACCTCCAGGTTTCCACGCTGGTTGTGACGGACACTTACAAGCGGGTGAGATGGATATCAGAGTGCAGGAGCCCAGGAAGAGATCCAAGACCTGAAACACAAGGAGAGTGGAAAGAAAGCGTTGTGAAATCTGGAGGGAACCTCCAGGTTTCCACGCCGGCTGTGACGGACACTTAGAAGCGGGTGAGATGGATATCAGAGTGCAGGAGCCCAGGAAGAGATCCAAGACCTGAAACACAAGGAGAGTGGAAAGAAAGCGCCAGAAATCTGGAGGAACCTCCAGGTTTCCACGCCGGCTGTGACGGACACTTAGAAGCGGGTGAGATGGATATCAGAGTGCAGGAGCCCAGGAAGAGATCCAAGACCTGAAACACAAGGAGATTGGAAAGAAAGCGTTGTGAAATCTGGAGGGAACCTCCAGGTTTCCACGCCTGGCTGTGATGGATACTTACAAGCGGGTGAGATGGATATCAGAGTGCAGGAGCCCAGGAAGAGATCCAAGACCTGAAACACAAGGAGAGTGGAAAGAAAGCGTTGTGAAATCTGGAGGAACCTCCAGGTTTCCACGCCGGCTGTGACGGACACTTAGAAGCGGGTGAGATGGATATCAGAGTGCAGGAGCCCAGGAACAGATCCAAGACCTGAAACACAAGGAGAGTGGAAAGAAAGCCAGAAATCTGGAGGAACCTCCAGGTTTCCACGCCAGGCTGTGACGGACACTTAGAAGCGGGTGAGATGGATATCAGTGTGCAGGAGCCCAGGAACAGATCCAAGACCTGAAACATAAGGAGAGTGGAAAGAAAGCGCAGAAATCTGGAGGAACCTCCAGGTTTCCACGCCTGGCTGTGACGGACACTTAGAAGCGGGTGAGATGGATATCAGAGTGCAGGAGCCCAGGAACAGATCCAAGACCTGAAACACAAGGAGAGTGGAAAGAAAGCGTTGTGAAATCTGGAGGAACCTCCAGGTTTCCACGCCGGCTGTGACGGACACTTAGAAGCGGGTGAGATGGATATCAGAGTGCAGGAGCCCAGGAACAGATCCAAGACCTGAAACACAAGGAGAGTGGAAAGAAAGCGTTGTGAAATCTGGAGGAACCTCCAGGTTTCCACGCCTGGCTGTGACGGACACTTAGAAGCGGGTGAGATGGATATCAGAGTGCAGGAGCCCAGGAACAGATCCAAGACCTGAAACACAAGGAGAGTGGAAAGAAAGCGTTGTGAAATCTGGAGGAACCTCCAGGTTTCCACGCCAGCTGTGACGGACACTTAGAAGCGGGTGAGATGGATATCAGAGTGCAGGAGCCCAGGAACAGATCCAAGACCTGAAACACAAGGAGAGTGGAAAGAAAGCGTTGTGAAATCTGGAGGAACCTCCAGGTTTCCACGCCGGCTGTGACGGACACTTAGAAGCGGGTGAGATGGATATCAGAGTGCAGGAGCCCAGGAACAGATCCAAGACCTGAAACATAAGGAGAGTGGAGAAAAAGCAGGAAATCTGGAGGAACCTCCAGGTTTCCACGCCGGCTGTGACGGACACTTAGAAGCGGGTGAGATGGATATCAGAGTGCAGGAGCCCAGGAACAGATCCAAGACCTGAAACACAAGGAGAGTGGAAAGAAAGCGTTGTGAAATCTGGAGGAACCTCCAGGTTTCCACGCTGGCTGTGACGGACACTTAGAAGCGGGTGAGATGGATATCAGAGTGCAGGAGCCCAGGAACAGATCCAAGACCTGAAACACAAGGAGAGTGGAAAGAAAGCCAGGAAATCTGGAGGAACCTCCAGGTTTCCACGCCGCTGTGACGGACACTTAGAAGCGGGTGAGATGGATATCAGAGTGCAGGAGCCCAGGAACAGATCCAAGACCTGAAACACAAGGAGAGTGGAAAGAAAGCTTGTGAAATCTGGAGGAACCTCCAGGTTTCCACGCTGGTTGTGACGGACACTTAGAAGCGGGTGAGATGGATATCAGAGTGCAGGAGCCCAGGAACAGATCCAAGACCTGAAACACAAGGAGAGTGGAAAGAAAGCGTTGAAATCTGGAGGAACCTCCAGGTTTCCACGCCTGCTGTGATGGATGCTTACAAGCGGGTGAGATGGATATCAGAGTGCAGGAGCCCAGGAACAGATCCAAGACCTGAAACACAAGGAGAGTGGAAAGAAAAGCTTGTGAAATCTGGAGGGAACCTCCAGGTTTCCACGCCAAGCTGTGACGGATACTTACAAGCGGGTGAGATGGATATCAGAGTGCAGGAGCCCAGGAACAGATCCAAGACCTGAAACACAAGGAGATTGGAAAGAAAGCGTTGTGAAATCTGGAGGGAACCTCCAGGTTTCCACGCTGGTTGTGACGGACACTTACAAGCGGGTGAGATGGATATCAGAGTGCAGGAGCCCAGGAACAGATCCAAGACCTGAAACACAAGGAGAGTGGAAAGAAAGCGTTGTGCAATCTGGAAGGAACCTCCAGGTTTCCACGCTGGCTGTGACGGACACTTACAAGCGGGTGAGATGGATATCAGAGTGCAGGAGCCCAGGAAGAGATCCAAGACCTGAAACACAAGGAGAGTGGAAAGAAAGCGTTGTGAAATCTGGAGGGAACCTCCAGGTTTCCACGCTGGTTGTGACGGACACTTACAAGCGGGTGAGATGGATATCAGAGTGCAGGAGCCCAGGAAGAGATCCAAGACCTGAAACACAAGGAGAGTGGAAAGAAAGCGTTGTGAAATCTGGAGGAACCTCCAGGTTTCCACGCTGGCTGTGACGGACACTTAGAAGCGGGTGAGATGGATATCAGAGTGCAGGAGCCCAGGAACAGATCCAAGACCTGAAACACAAGGAGAGTGGAAAGAAAGCGTTGTGCAATCTGGAGGGAACCTCCAGGTTTCCACGCCGGCTGTGACGGACACTTAGAAGCGGGTGAGATGGATATCAGAGTGCAGGAGCCCAGGAACAGATCCAAGACCTGAAACACAAGGAGAGTGGAAAGAAAGCGTTGTGAAATCTGGAGGGAACCTCCAGGTTTCCACGCCAGCTGTGACGGACACTTAGAAGCGGGTGAGATGGATATCAGAGTGCAGGAGCCCAGGAACAGATCCAAGACCTGAAACACAAGGAGAGTGGAAAGAAAGCGTGCCAGTGAAATCTGGAGGAAACCTCCAGGTTTCCACGCCTGCTGTGACGGACACTTAGAAGCGGGTGAGATGGATATCAGAGTGCAGGAGCCCAGGAAGAGATCCAAGACCTGAAACACAAGGAGAGTGGAAAGAAAGCGTTGCCAGCAATCTGGAGGGAACCTCCAGGTTTCCACGCCGGCTGTGACGGACACTTAGAAGCGGGTGAGATGGATATCAGAGTGCAGGAGCCCAGGAAGAGATCCAAGACCTGAAACACAAGGAGAGTGGAAAGAAAGCGTTGTGAAATCTGGAGGAACCTCCAGGTTTCCACGCTGGCTGTGACGGACACTTACAAGCGGGTGAGATGGATATCAGAGTGCAGGAGCCCAGGAACAGATCCAAGACCTGAAACACAAGGAGAGTGGAAAGAAAGCATGGAGGAACCTCCAGGTTTCCACGCCAGCTGTGACGGACACTTAGAAGCAGGTGAGATGGATATCAGAGTGCAGGAGCCCAGGAACAGATCCAAGACCTGAAACATAAGGAGAGGGAAAGAAAGCGTTGAGAAATCTGGAGGAAACCTCCAGGTTTCCACGCTGGTTGTGACGGACACTTAGCAGCGGGTGAGATGGATATCAGAGTGCAGGAGCCCAGGAACAGATCCAAGACCTGAAACACAAGGAGAGTGGAAAGAAAGCGCCAGAAATCTGGAGGAAACCTCCAGGTTTCCACGCCTGGTTGTGACGGACACTTAGAAGCGGGTGAGATGGATATCAGAGTGCAGGAGCCCAGGAAACAGATCCAAGACCTGAAACACAAGGAGAGTGGAAAGAAAGTGCTGTGAAATCTGGAGGAACCTCCAGGTTTCCACGCTGGTTGTGACGGACACTTAGAAGCGGGTGAGATGGATATCAGAGTGCAGGAGCCCAGGAACAGATCCAAGACCTGAAACACAAGGAGAGTGGAAAGAAAGCGTTGTGAAATCTGGAGGAACCTCCAGGTTTCCACGCCAGCTGTGACGGATGCTTACAAGCGGGTGAGATGGATATCAGAGTGCAGGAGCCCAGGAAGAGATCCAAGACCTGAAACACAAGGAGAGTGGAAAGAAAGCGCTGTGAAATCTGGAGGAACCTCCAGGTTTCCACGCCGGCTGTGACGGACACTTAGAAGCGGGTGAGATGGATATCAGAGTGCAGGAGCCCAGGAACAGATCCAAGACCTGAAACACAAGGAGATTGAAAAGAAAGCATTGTGAAATCTGGAGGAACCTCCAGGTTTCCACGCCGCTGTGACGGACACTTAGAAGCGGGTGAGATGGATATCAGAGTGCAGGAGCCCAGGAACAGATCCAAGACCTGAAACATAAGGAGAGGGAAAGAAAGCGCTAGAAATCTGGAGGAACTTCCAGGTTTCCACGCCTGCTGTGACGGACACTTAGAAGCGGGTGAGATGGATATCAGAGTGCAGGAGCCCAGGAAGAGATCCAAGACCTGAAACATAAGGAGAGGGAAAGAAAGCGCCAGAAATCTGGAGGAACCTCCAGGTTTCCACGCCTGCTGTGACGGACACTTAGAAGCGGGTGAGATGGATATCAGAGTGCAGGAGCCCAGGAAACAGATCCAAGACCTGAAACATAAGGAGAGTGGAAAGAAAGCGCTGTGAAATCTGGAGGAACCTCCAGGTTTCCACGCCGCTGTGACGGACACTTAGAAGCGGGTGAGATGGATATCAGAGTGCAGGAGCCCAGGAAACAGATCCAAGACCTGAAACATAAGGAGAGGGAAAGAAAGCGTTGTGAAATCTGGAGGAACCTCCAGGTTTCCACGCCTGCTGTGACGGACACTTAGAAGCGGGTGAGATGGATATCAGAGTGCAGGAGCCCAGGAACAGATCCAAGACCTGAAACATAAGGAGAGTGGAAAGAAAGCGTTGTGAAATCTGGAGGAACCTCCAGGTTTCCACGCCAGCTGTGACGGACACTTAGAAGCGGGTGAGATGGATATCAGAGTGCAGGAGCCCAGGAAGAGATCCAAGACCTGAAACACAAGGAGAGTGGAAAGAAAGCGCCAGAAATCTGGAGGGAACCTCCAGGTTTCCACGCCTGCTGTGACGGACACTTACAAGCGGGTGAGATGGATATCAGAGTGCAGGAGCCCAGGAACAGATCCAAGACCTGAAACATAAGGAGAGTGGAAAGAAAGCGCAGTGAAATCTGGAGGAACCTCCAGGTTTCCACGCCTGCTGTGATGGACACTTAGAAGCGGGTGAGATGGATATCAGAGTGCAGGAGCCCAGGAACAGATCCAAGACCTGAAACATAAGGAGATTGGAAAGAAAGCGCCGTGAAATCTGGAGGAAACCTCCAGGTTTCCACGCCAGCTGTGACGGATGCTTACAAGCGGGTGAGATGGATATCAGAGTGCAGGAGCCCAGGAACAGATCCAAGACCTGAAACACAAGGAGAGTGGAAAAAGAAAGCCTCCAATCTGGAGGAACCCCAGGTTTCCACGCCTGCTGTGATGGATGCTTAGAAGCAGGTGAGATGGATATCAGAGTGCAGGAGCCCAGGAACAGATCCAAGACCTGAAACACAAGGAGAGGGAAAGAAAGCTTGAGAAATCTGGAGGAACCTCCAGGTTTCCACGCTGGTGTGACGGATGCTTACAGCAGCGGGTGAGATGGATATCAGAGTGCAGGAGCCCAGGAACAGATCCAAGACCTGAAACACAAGGAGAGTGGAAAGAAAGCGCTGTGTGAAATCTGGAGGAACCTCCAGGTTTCCACGCCAGCTGTGATGGACACTTAGAAGCGGGTGAGATGGATATCAGAGTGCAGGAGCCCAGGAACAGATCCAAGACCTGAAACACAAGGAGAGTGGAAAGAAAGTGTTGTGAAATCTGGAGGAAACCTCCAGGTTTCCACGCTGGCTGTGATGGACACTTAGAAGCGGGTGAGATGGATATCAGAGTGCAGGAGCCCAGGAACAGATCCAAGACCTGAAACACAAGGAGAGTGGAAAGAAAGCGTGAAATCTGGAGGAACCTCCAGGTTTCCACGCCTGCTGTGACGGACACTTAGAAGCAGGTGAGATGGATATCAGAGTGCAGGAGCCCAGGAAGCGATCCAAGACCTGAAACATAAGGAGAATGGAAAGAAAGCGTTGTGCAAATCTGAGGAACCTCCAGGTTTCCACGCCAGCTGTGACGGACACTTAGAAGCGGGTGAGATGGATATCAGAGTGCAGGAGCCCAGGAACAGATCCAAGACCTGAAACACAAGGAGAGTGGAAAGAAAGCGCCAGTGAAATCTGGAGGAACCTCCAGGTTTCCACGCCAGCTGTGACGGATGCTTACAAGCGGGTGAGATGGATATCAGAGTGCAGGAGCCCAGGAACAGATCCAAGACCTGAAACACAAGGAGAGTGGAAAGAAAGCGCAGGAAATCTGGAGGAACCTCCAGGTTTCCACGCCAGCTGTGACGGATGCTTAGAAGCGGGTGAGATGGATATCAGAGTGCAGGAGCCCAGGAACAGATCCAAGACCTGAAACATAAGGAGATTGAAAAGAAAGCGCTAGAAATCTGGAGGAACCTCCAGGTTTCCACGCCAGCTGTGATGGATGCTTACAAGCGGGTGAGATGGATATCAGAGTGCAGGAGCCCAGGAACAGATCCAAGACCTGAAACATAAGGAGAGGGAAAGAAAGCGCTAGAAATCTGGAGGAACCTCCAGGTTTCCACGCCAGGTGTGATGGATGCTTAGAAGCGGGTGAGATGGATATCAGAGTGCAGGAGCCCAGGAAACAGATCCAAGACCTGAAACATAAGGAGAGTGGAAAGAAAGCGTTGTGAAATCTGGAGGGAACCTCCAGGTTTCCACGCCTGCTGTGATGGATGCTTACAAGCGGGTGAGAGGATATCAGAGTGCAGGAGCCCAGGAAGAGATCCAAGACCTGAAACACAAGGAGAGTGGAAAGAAAGCGCCAGTGAAATCTGGAGGAACCTCCAGGTTTCCACGCCTGCTGTGATGGACACTTAGAAGCGGGTGAGATGGATATCAGAGTGCAGGAGCCCAGGAACAGATCCAAGACCTGAAACACAAGGAGAGGGGAAAGAAAGCTGCTAGAAATCTGGAGGAAACCTCCAGGTTTCCACGCCTGCTGTGATGGACACTTACAAGCAGGTGAGATGGATATCAGAGTGCAGGAGCCCAGGAACAGATCCAAGACCTGAAACATAAGGAGAGGGAAAGAAAGCGTTGTGAAATCTGGAGGAACCTCCAGGTTTCCACGCCTGCTGTGATGGATGCTTACAAGCGGGTGAGATGGATATCAGAGTGCAGGAGCCCAGGAACAGATCCAAGACCTGAAACACAAGGAGAGTGGAAAGAAAGCGTTGTGAAATCTGGAGGAACCTCCAGGTTTCCACGCCTGCTGTGATGGACACTTAGAAGCGGGTGAGATGGATATCAGAGTGCAGGAGCCCAGGAAAAGATCCAAGACCTGAAACACAAGGAGAGTGGAAAGAAAGCGCCAGAAAATCTGGAGGAACCTCCAGGTTTCCACGCTGGCTGTGACGGACACTTACAAGCGGGTGAGATGGATATCAGAGTGCAGGAGCCCAGGAAGAGGTCCAAGACCTGAAACACAAGGAGAGTGGAAAGAAAGCTGCTGTGCAATCTGGAGGAAACCTCCAGGTTTCCACGCCTGCTGTGATGGATGCTTAGAAGCGGGTGAGATGGATATCAGAGTGCAGGAGCCCAGGAACAGATCCAAGACCTGAAACACAAGGAGAGTGGAAAGAAAGCGCCAGCAATCTGGAGGAAACCTCCAGGTTTCCACGCCTGGCTGTGATGGATGCTTACAAGCGGGTGAGATGGATATCAGAGTGCAGGAGCCCAGGAAGAGATCCAAGACCTGAAACACAAGGAGAGTGGAAAGAAAGCGTTGTGCAATCTGGAGGAAACCTCCAGGTTTCCACGCCAGCTGTGATGGACACTTAGAAGCGGGTGAGATGGATATCAGAGTGCAGGAGCCCAGGAACAGATCCAAGACCTGAAACACAAGGAGAGTGAAAAGAAAGCGTTGTGAAATCTGGAGGAACCTCCAGGTTTCCACGCCTGCTGTGACGGACACTTAGAAGCGGGTGAGATGGATATCAGAGTGCAGGAGCCCAGGAACAGATCCAAGACCTGAAACATAAGTGAGGGAAAGAAAGCGCCAGAAATTTGGAGGAAACCTCCAGGTTTCCACGCTGGTGTGTGACGGATGCTTAGAAGCGGGTGAGATGGATATCAGAGTGCAGGAGCCCAGGAACAGATCCAAGACCTGAAACACAAGGAGAGGGAAAGAAAGCGTTGTAAATCTGGAGGAAACCTCCAGGTTTCCACGCCTGCTGTGATGACACTTACAAGCGGGTGAGATGGATATCAGAGTGCAGGAGCCCAGGAAGAGATCCAAGACCTGAAACACAAGGAGAGTGGAAAGAAAGCGCCAGTGAAATCTGGAGGAAACCTCCAGGTTTCCACGCCAGGTTGTGACGGACACTTAGAAGCGGGTGAGATGGATATCAGAGTGCAGGAGCCCAGGAAACAGATCCAAGACCTGAAACACAAGGAGAGGGAAAGAAAGCGTTGTGAAATCTGGAGGAAACCTCCAGGTTTCCACGCCAGCTGTGACGGATGCTTAGAAGCGGGTGAGATGGATATCAGAGTGCAGGAGCCCAGGAACAGATCCAAGACCTGAAACATAAGGAGAGGGGAAAGAAAAGCATTGTGAAATCTGGAGGAACCTCCAGGTTTCCACGCCAGCTGTGATGGACACTTACAGCGGGTGAGATGGATATCAGAGTGCAGGAGCCCAGGAACAGATCCAAGACCTGAAACATAAGGAGGGAAAGAAAGCGCCAGTGAATCTGGAGGAACCTCCAGGTTTCCACGCCAGCTGTGATGGATGCTTACAAGCGGGTGAGATGGATATCAGAGTGCAGGAGCCCAGGAACAGATCCAAGACCTGAAACACAAGGAGAGTGGAAAGAAAGCGTTGCTAGAAATCTGGAGGAAACCTCCAGGTTTCCACGCCAGCTGTGATGGACACTTTACAAGCGGGTGAGATGGATATCAGAGTGCAGGAGCCCAGGAAGAGATCCAAGACCTGAAACACAAGGAGAGTGGAAAGAAAGCGTTGTGAAATCTGGAGGAACCTCCAGGTTTCCACGCCAGCTGTGATGGATGCTTACAAGCGGGTGAGATGGATATCAGAGTGCAGGAGCCCAGGAACAGATCCAAGACCTGAAACATAAGGAGATTGGAAAGAAAGCGTTAGGAAATCTGGAGGAACCTCCAGGTTTCCACGCCAGCTGTGATGGATGCTTACAAGCGGGTGAGATGGATATCAGAGTGCAGGAGCCCAGGAAGAGATCCAAGACCTGAAACACAAGGAGAGTGGAAAGAAAGCGCCAGGAAATCTGGAGGAACCTCCAGGTTTCCACGCCCAGCTGTGATGGATGCTTACAAGCGGGTGAGATGGATATCAGTGTGCAGGAGCCCAGGAACAGATCCAAGACCTGAAACATAAGGAGAGGGAAAGAAAGCGCCAGGAAATCTGGAGGAACCTCCAGGTTTCCACGCCAGTTGTGACGGACACTTAGAAGCGGGTGAGATGGATATCAGAGTGCAGGAGCCCAGGAACAGATCCAAGACCTGAAACACAAGGAGAGTGGAAAGAAAGCGCCAGAAATCTGGAGGAACCTCCAGGTTTCCACGCCAGCTGTGATGGATGACACTTACAAGCGGGTGAGATGGATATCAGAGTGCAGGAGCCCAGGAACAGATCCAAGACCTGAAACACAAGGAGAGTGGAAAGAAAGCGCTGTGAAATCTGGAGGAAACCTCCAGGTTTCCACGCCTGACTGTGACGGATGCTTACAAGCGGGTGAGATGGATATCAGAGTGCAGGAGCCCAGGAACAGATCCAAGACCTGAAACACAAGGAGATTGGAAAGAAAGCGTTGTGAAATCTGGAGGGAACCTCCAGGTTTCCACGCCAGCTGTGATGGATGCTTACAAGCGGGTGAGATGGATATCAGAGTGCAGGAGCCCAGGAACAGATCCAAGACCTGAAACATAAGGAGAGTGGAAAGAAAGCATTGTGAAATCTGGAGGAAACCTCCAGGTTTCCACGCCTGCTGTGATGGATGCTTACAAGCGGGTGAGATGGATATCAGAGTGCAGGAGCCCAGGAACAGATCCAAGACCTGAAACACAAGGAGATTGGAAAGAAAGCGTTGTGAAATCTGGAGGAAACCTCCAGGTTTCCACGCCAGCTGTGATGGATGCTTACAAGCGGGTGAGATGGATATCAGAGTGCAGGAGCCCAGGAACAGATCCAAGACCTGAAACACAAGGAGATTGGAAAGAAAGCGTTGTGAAATCTGGAGGAACCTCCAGGTTTCCACGCCTGCTGTGACGGACACTTACAAGCGGGTGAGATGGATATCAGAGTGCAGGAGCCCAGGAAGAGATCCAAGACCTGAAACACAAGGAGATTGGAAAGAAAGCGCTAGAAATCTGGAGGAACCTCCAGGTTTCCACGCCAGCTGTGATGGATGCTTAGAAGCGGGTGAGATGGATATCAGAGTGCAGGAGCCCAGGAACAGATCCAAGACCTGAAACACAAGGAGATTGGAAAAAAGCGTTAGAAATCTGGAGGAAACCTCCAGGTTTCCACGCCTGCTGTGATGGATGCTTATAAGCGGGTGAGATGGATATCAGAGTGCAGGAGCCCAGGAACAGATCCAAGACCTGAAACACAAGGAGATTGAAAAGAAAGCGCTAGAAATCTGGAGGAACCTCCAGGTTTCCACGCCTGCTGTGATGGATGCTTACAAGCGGG
The DNA here is from genome assembly GCF_013358895.1 of Oreochromis aureus. NCBI lineage: Eukaryota > Metazoa > Chordata > Actinopteri > Cichliformes > Cichlidae > Oreochromis > Oreochromis aureus. Next base: position 7,198,018 of record NC_052944.1, read on the forward strand.
TGAGATGGATATCAGAGTGCAGGAGCCCAGGAAGAGATCCAAGACCTGAAACACAAGGAGAGTGGAAAGAAAGCGTTGTGAAATCTGGAGGAACCTCCAGGTTTCCACGCCAGCTGTGACGGACACTTAGAAGCGGGTGAGATGGATATCAGAGTGCAGGAGCCCAGGAACAGATCCAAGACCTGAAACAGAAGGAGATTGGAAAGAAAGCGCTGTGAAATCTGGAGGAAACCTCCAGGTTTCCACGCCTGCTGTGATGGATGCTCAGAAGCGGGTGAGATGGATATCAGAGTGCAGGAGCCCAGGAACAGATCCAAGACCTGAAAAACAAGGAGATTGGAAACAAAGCGTTAGAAATCTGGAGGAAACCTCCAGGTTTCCACGCCTGCTGTGATGGATGCTTACAAGCGGGTGAGATGGATATCAGAGTGCAGGAGCCCAGAAACAGATCCAAGACCTGAAACACAAGGAGATTGGAAACAAAGCGTTGTGAAATCTGGAGGAACCTCCAGGTTTCCACGCCAGCTGTGATGGATGCTTACAAGCGGGTGAGATGGATATCAGAGTGCAGGAGCCCACGAACAGGTCCAACACCTGAAACATAAGGAGTTTGGAAAGAAAGCCTCCTGAATTCTTGAAATTTTTAAAGATGGTTCATCTCCCAACCCAGAAGATGGATATTTAGCCCCCAGCGAATGCCCGCCGGTTTTTTTTTTTTTAGTTTAACTGATGAAGATTCATAAAATGTAAAAAAATGCTGAGCAGGAGCTGAATAAAACTGGTCATACACTGTGCGATCTTTTCAGTCACGTTATTCAGCTTCTGCTCAAACTGCACGATTGATTCGCAGGGGTTAGAAGTTCGTAGGTAATGCTGGGCATACACTGTGCGATTTTTGGCTAATTTTGAGCCGAGTCTTTCAGTCATGCGACCGTTTTGGTGATCGGCCCGAGTTTTGCCTTCATCGTGCATCGTGTTGTATACATGGGGTAACAAGAAGCGATTAACACCGACCAGCTCCCGATCATCAATCGTTTGGTCATAAGAAAATCAAGCCTGTTTGAAATCCTGTCGGCCATCGTGAGGGTCACTGCAGCCTCTCACACTGCGCACGCGCAAACACAGAAATGAAGGCGAAAAGACGGAGCAGCACAGTAGTGCAGCATGTGATCTGGACACAAGCGATGAAAGCACAACTTGTAGAACTTTTGCAAGCTCTTCCGAGCCTTTTCGATGTCTCCTCACAAAATTATCACGACCACAACAACCGTGAAAATATTTGAATGGACATTGCTGCTCAATCACAGCTGCCTGATCAATATTTTTCATTAGCAATTTAGCACAGTTGATGGTGGTGGTGTGTGTGTGTGTGAGTGAAAGACAGAGAGGGAGAGAGAGGACAGATTGATGCTTAGTGTGAGCACTCAGGTCGCATCAGAGCATCGGGCGTATAGTGTGAGACCCTGCATCGTGACCTACGAACTTCTAACCCCTGCGAGTCAATCGTACAGTTTGAGCAGGCGCTGAATAACGCCACTGAAAAATCGCACAGCGTATGCCCAAAGCTCCGCCGATGCTGATGGAAATGGACAAAACGTTAAGAAACGCAAAGCCAGAGGAACAGACTAACACACACTAATGCTGTTTTTGACTTCTATTTATGCCCTCAGTAGGCGTGACCTAACGGCCGCACTTCAAAGCACGGCCGAACTTCAAAGCACTCAGCCTTTTGACGCGTCATGTAATCTTCCTTCTAATGGCGCAACTCCTCCCACTCATTCATAATCCGACCTCCGCGTTTGCACTCGTCCCACAAGAGTTTCCCAAATTTGAACATCACTGATGTTCATCGGATTTACAGAGTGACGACAAACCCCGTCGTCAGCATGTTAGATAAAGGATTTAAGTTATATGCTGCATCATATATACACAACTACGAAGGTAAGAAAACGTAAATTAACCGACAAAGAAACGTTAGCTAACGTGAAATGCAAACACTACGTTACTCCGCTATGTGTTTCATTTGATGTCAATTTCTACATTACATGTTTCCTTAAACGGTGTTTATAGTTGAGGTTTAACTAATGTCACTTTTGTTGTTAGACACTTTTATAATAGCGTTAGGTAGTTGGCTAACTAAGCAGGTAGTTAACTACCCAATGCTACTCTTGCTACGTGTAAAGTATATATGTTTAAGACGTGTTGACATGAGTAGTACAGAAATAATGCTAATGGTTCTTGTATCTTTATTCAGTGTCCAAAAAACACAGGTTGACAGGGGAGGTCGGTGTGAGAGCCCTGTGCTACAGGTCAACGAGGAAGAGTGAGGCACCACACAGACTAAGTGTAGGCAGGAAGCTGTGTAAAGTTGTTAATCCCTGTTCAGTGGGGTTCAGTTCATTTAAGCATTAGTTAAGTTCATTCCTGAAGGCCCATCAACTTGAATGTTTTCCTTGTCCCCTGCTTTATCACACCTAATTTGACTAGTCAGATGTGTTTGGGTGATCAGAAACAAATTTACACCAAGTTAATACTGCAAATATACACAATCTAAGTTATTACAGTTATCAAGGATGGTTAAATTGTTTTAATAGGGAGAGAAGGAAACACTAAGCATTCAGGAGGGTAAGCCTGTAGGGGTCAGTAACCATAACACTGAACTATGTTCCTGTTTGGCTCTTCCATGAAGATGATGTTACATTTTAATTTTAGTTCTTTCTTCTTAGATTAAGCTTCTGGATTCATCGCCAGTGCTCCTGTGTGGCAGGTGCTGTTATGTGCAATCACACAGTGGCACTGCTCTTCCAAACAGCACACTACTCACAACTCAGAGTGCCGGTTGTCCCCTGTGCATAGCTGCACCGAATCTGAACAGCAATGGCACAAGCCACGGACAGTGGTAATTTAAATAAGGTTAAAGTTTTTGAATTAGACCATGTTTACATATGAACAGCAACACCATCCATAGTAAATGTGTCTTCTGTTAGGTGTGAAGCCAGGACCTATCAACTCTATGATCTTCACTAAGCCGGTACCAAATAGGATGGCCCAGACTGGAGTACGGTAATTAGATTTGTAAAATTTGGTTTCCTGTGTTACAAATGCATGTTGCTATTTGTTCATACATGCATGTGTCAGAATAGGTATTAATTTACATACAACATTACACTTTCTGAAGACGGCTAACTCAGTCATGTACATATATACATCCCAGTCTCTAACTTATGCACCACTGTTTCACACTTTTTAGTTTAGTTGTTGTTCAGTATAATAACCTTCTTCCTTACATTATTGTCATTGATGTTTTCTTTAGAGTGGATTCTACAGAGGCATTGTGGGTCCATTACCAGATCCCTGACCTGACAAGCCCCTTGTGGAAAGTGCCTTTGGGCTGGTGCAGGAGGGCAGTGTTCTGTCATGTCAGCAGCCGGTTTTGACAACCCGGTACATCACACTACACCGTGATGCACCACCAACACCGCACTTGCCTCTGGAGGGTATGACATCAAGGAAACCCTGCTCGCTCAGACAGCCTGTGATATTTTCTCAAACCGCTGCGCTGAACAAGTTTCCAAAGAACATGCTGTGTGACACAATAAATATCCTTTAACCTGTTAACCTGTGGCTTCTGGAAGAAACTCGGTGAGTCAGTCACTGCAAACACATTTGTATCATCAAGTGTTTGTCAAATGAAAATGATATGTTTTTCTACACTTAGGATAATTTTCTATGTTGCAGTGCAGTAAAGTGCATGTTTCTTCTGTGTTCAATCATACATGTTCTAATTGTTATAAACAGAAAAATCTTTTCTTACTTAACTGCTTGATTCTTAACTTGTTTAACTGAAACATGATGAAATGTCATAGTATTATTTTTTTTAAATGTCCTTGGCAGTGCATGTGTCCGCATTGTAACTTACTAATAAAAAGTCCTGTGTGTACTTTGGTGTGTGTTTTATGTTATTTTATTGCAAATAAATAATAGTCATTTGATTTTACAGTTACACACAATCTTATATCTCTGGCATGGCATGGCAAGGCAATATCGGGTACATGCAATTTGAAACCTGACATTCCAGAGCAAAGCATGAAGCACACAGCACGTGGTCAACGTGACTCATATGGAGACTGACAACATTACAAGGAATAAAGGAAAATTGAGGACTTAGCCACAGAAAAGACTTTTTTCTTTTTTTGTTACAATAACTCGAAAAAGGTCAACTATGATTTTTAAATTAATATCATAGGTGTGAGTTTAGAGTTCAGATTTTTCTGCACATTCTTTCTTTTTGTATTTAATTATGATGGTAAATACATTTTGCAACATATCTGCCTGCACTTGCACTTGCTCTTAAAGTAGGAACAGTTCACCTTTCCAGCTGTATTTTTAATACTGATGAGTTTACTTTAATTGTTAGCCTATTGGTCAAAATGTATTGTTCTTCTGATTCATGTGTAATGCTTTTCTCAAATAATACATCCACATTTCAGCACGTAAGCAGCTGTTTGTCTCAGTATTACCTGATAACATACTGAGGCCTGCTGATCACGAAGTATGTGGGAAATAAAAGCATGTTAGGAAGAGACTAGGGCCATTTTCAGTTCGCGCCTGCTTTCTCTCCAACGCCTTGGCTCAAAGAATGTGCTGATGCTGAAGTTGACCTCGACCTTGTGAGCCAATTTTTGTTTCATGTCCCACTTCACATGCTGCAGATGCTCCTGCAGCTCAGTCTTCTCATTGTTTGCAGGATAACCATTTCATTTGAGGAAGAGGAGCAGGAATGTAGTCCAAAGACAAATGGATGTGGAGAGGAACACTGGGACTTTCTCTTTCTATCTCTGTTTTTTTCAGTTGCTAGTTTCCCTCAAGAGGAATGAGCTCATGTTTGTGGGCTCTGTTGCCACATGTTGTGGTTCACTTTCTAGAATAAGGATGAGTTAGTTTCTGGTCAGACCACAGAGAAGCAGCCAGAAAGAAAACGTGCTTCCCTGTCAAGAACAAACACAAAACATTTGCATGACTTAGTGTAATTACTTGAGTACAGAGATTAGACTTAAAGTAGGATCATAATAATTTGTGATTTTTAAAAAAATTATTGTCAAAGGAACTTATTATGCTCATTTCCTTTTTTAAAACAATTCCTGCATTTTACCAGAGCGGTTTTGCATGATTCACAGTTTTAAAAAATCCTTAGCTTTTTGGCTGAGATGAGCATTTAGAGACATTCCATTCACCTGAAGTAATTTACAGCCAATAGTATAGCAAAACTGCCTGAACGAGGCATGACGGAGACACACTTTCGTGTTTTTTTTATGCAAAATTCTGACCCTACCTTCTGAATGTTGCTCATATTGTTTTTCCAGTCTTCTAATTTCCAATTTTGGTGAGCCTGTGCTGTCTTAGTTGACAGGAGTGGGACCTGATGTAGTCTTCTGCTGTTGTAGACCATCTGCTACAGGATTCAATGTGTTATTCAGAGATGTCTTTCTACACACCTTGGTTGATATGAGTGGTTATTTGAGTTATTTCTGCTTTCCTATTATCTTGAAGCAGTCTCGCCATTCTCCTCTGACCTCTGACATCAACAAGGCATTTTTACTCAAAGGACTGCTGCTCACTGCATATGTTCCTCTTTTAATCCCCAGAGATGGTTGTGTGGGAAAATCCTAGCAGATCAACAGTTTCTGAAATACTCAGACCAGCCTGTCTTACACCAACAAATATGCAAAGTTTAAAGTTACCTAACTCACTTTTCTTCCCCAAAAAAGTATGTGGATCCTTTAATATAACTGGAAGAATTTCTATCCTGCTTGTTCAGAATCATTATTGCTTAGGAAAAGAAATGCACAGAGAATACTTTTGCTAAATGTAGTCTTTTCGGTGAGGTGAGGTTAGGATAGCACTTCAAGTGCAGCATCATCCTGGATTTAGGTGTCAAGACTGATATGCATCTTTCTCTCCCTGTGGCTTTTTACATCTGGAATCAAACAGAATTGCAACTCATGAAAGAATTGTTTCCATACAAACATGCAGACTGCCTTCCAGTTTAACTCCACCCTCAGCTTGTATAAAACCCTTTATAGTTCACTCTGTCTCCCTGCCCCAAAAAGCCACAGTACAACCAGAGATTATATATGCCAAGTAATGAGATGAAGAATAGGGACGATGGCATGTGGAGTTGATGCTGAGGAGAATTTACAACATCTGCCTTCTTTGTTGTGGCAAATGCATGAGTTGGACCAATGTTTTGGTTAATTTCATGTCTGAACCAGATATGAAGAACCCTCGGTTTCTTGTTATGAAACTGAGTGCTCTTATGGGATGAACAAGAAAATAATCTCATATATTGTAATTCAGAAAAAATGAGAAATGAGAAAAATATATATATAAAAAAAAGCCAAAAGAAAACACCGGTCATATCTTTAGAAAGCAACATTATGCCACAGACTGTCACTGTTGTGAGTCCATCCATTAGTTTGCAAAAACTTGTTATGAAGCCTCAAGCTGTGCACTTTTGCCGTGACAGTCTAGACATGTTGAATCTGGGATGTGACAAGTGAGTGTGGATTTCACTGTTTAATTGAGGCACACGCTCAAAGGCTTGCAAGTTGTCAGTTACACAAAGGAGAACATAATTTATACAATGAAAGTCACATTGTATTAAATAAGACTTGAAACTAGTGACTCTGGCCACGAATTCATCAGGAAAGTGTTTCCTGAGGTTGTGGATCAAAGTCTTTGTTTTCCAGACTTCCATAGAAGAAGAATTATTTTCGAAACCAAATGAGTTCCTCCTCACGGCCATCAGGAATACTGAAAGCTGAATTACTGGCTTCACTTTCCAAACGCCAAAGCTACATTCATGTTTTATATGCAGTCTATGGTTCTGGCATTTATTGTTACTGTGACTGTGGAGTGTCCCTTGTGTTAACGGCACAAACTGCTGACAACAATCCATGAACGCTCCAACCTCCTGAAAGAATTCACTGTCAAAGTCTTGTGTTCATCTATGGTAGGTCAGCTACACAGTATTACACAGGTGGTTCTAATGTTAAAATCTTTCTCCTGAGATACAAAGTTTTGAATTATCATGTGCCATGATAACTTACAGATCTCACTGTGCCATATTATCCCAGTAGAGCACTTTGATCAACGACTACAGGCTTGCTTGTCGTTCCTAGAGCCTCTAAAAGTAGAATGCGAGGCAGAGCCTTCAAGTCTCAGGTTCCTTTGTAGAACCATTTACACTTTTGGATTCAGGAGACAGACGTCCCCTGTATTTTTAAGGTTAGAATTAAAGTGTTCCTTTTGAAACATCACTTAGTTATGCATCTTACATCAGTCTGTTGGAGGCCTTCCCATGATGGACACAGCATTTCTTCTCCACGTGTCTATGTGCCACTGCTGAACGTCATTAACAATGCCCTCTCTCTCTGTAGTCTGTGTTTTGTTGATTGTTCTTCCTCTTTTATGTTTTTTCTTTAACCTAAGAGCTTGGTTCTGCTGAATGGTTCTTCCTATTAAATGGGAGTGATTTTTGGACTTCTCTCTGGTATTGTATGGCCTAGCTCAGGGGTCGGCAATGGCTCTTTAGTCATTGGCTCTGTAACTGAACTAGCTCCGCCTGGTTTGGGCAAATAAATTAGAAGCATTTAGCTGAAGTGTATTTTATTTATGTTAGTTCTTTTTAACTCGGAGTTCTAAATTGACTGATTATTGTGATATTGAAATATAAAAATAAAAAATTATATTCTATTATTTTTTCATCGCTCAAAATAAGAGTCACACTCGCGGAAGTCGATATGTACCAGAAAGAGATTTGAACAGGCATTTATCGAGACTTTCAACCCCAGGTAGGCCAATTATGGATCTTCGGATCCACATTATGTCAGCAGCTGTTCTCCACCGTGAACTAAAGACAAAAACACCGTTCACGCCTGACAGATGACAGCTTACAGTCCTCGTAAACTGACTTCATGTGTGTAAAAGTAGTCCCTCTTGCGGACTCTGTGCGCAGAGGTTCAGGAGCAGAAAGTCCCATTGTAAACAAATCACGGCAGACCCGATTCGATGTTTCCATGAACATGCTTTTTTTGAGCATCTCTTTATTGGGCACTTTTCTTTTCACACACGGTTGCTGTAGCTGCATACAGCCGGCTGTAGCTTTTCAGCTCACAGCCCGACATACACCACCAACACAGCACAGATAGCGCAGACGTAAAGGCAGCGAGGCGTGATTGCGGGTGTCGCTCAGGTGCGCGATTTCGCCTCCAATTCCTGCAGCGGCGCCGCAAACCACGCCCCGCCGCACGCATTAACCAGGTAAAATACATAATTAGGCAGAATTTTGCAAATATCTATTTTTCATCTTTCAGCAGCATAGTGCTTTTTCCAATTATTTTTAAGAGTCAGGTCAAGGCTCCAACAGCCCAAAGGCGATATAAGGGTGGCGGCTGACAACAGTTTTTGTTTGCTACATGGATCATTTTAGTTCAGCTGGGTGTCTTTCCTTTTGTTATATTTCTTTAAGAGTTCAAAATGTGTTGATTACATAAATATAATTTAATTTTCTCCATAGCACTTCATGGATTTCATAAGCAGCACACCTTTAGTTGTTCACACAAAGCATAAAGATAAAAACAATATATATATATACAGTGTTATCTTCATTTTAGATGTCAAAAGTATTTATGGGTCCCAGTGTTTTCTTTTTTCGTCAAACCGGGTCCAAATGGCTCTTTCTTGGGTGTAAAAAACTTGCAGACCCCTGTCTGCCTAAAGGATGATAATGTGATGGGAGTGCCTTCCTCTCCTCCATGCTGATGTTGGATGCTGGGGCTTTGCGTTGCTGAGACAGACCAAACGTCTGCCCGTAGTTGCTCTGCTTCCACGCCTGCAATATTGTTCTTTCAAATTGCTCTTTCTGTGGCTGTGATCAGTTCCACTAGCGGGATTTGTGTTGGCGTCACAGCAAAATTCAAACCTTTAGCAAGGATGTTTTTCTCTGTTTGGGTGAGCTGTCTGTCAGACAAATTCTTCACCCACTTGTCCACATCCTCGGTATGGCATCCTTCTCTCTTCTGACCACTGAGGACACTCTTTGTATTTTGCTGTGGTTTCCGACGCACAACAAGTCAAACTCTGTTGCCTGGTTTTAGACTTCTCGTGCTGTGCTAGACGATCCTTCTCGGTGAATTCAAACACCTTTTTAAGAGCATTGTCATCTAGAAGCATTGTAAGTCTCTGTCGGATCCACTCCTCTTCAGATTTTAACACGTCGATGGTAAAACTTGTTTGCCTCACCCGTTCATTAAGCAGCTTTTAGCAGACTTTTAGGAGTAATCCTGTCTTGTCGGCATCTGAGGCTGAATCTCAGGTGGTTCCTGTAATCAGCCATCTTGCATGCTGTTTGCTCATACTGATGTACTGATCTACTTACCTGGATGATTGAGCATGCATCAAGACGTTATACTTAGAAAGTGTTAGTACATTTGTGAACACTACTCTTCAGTAGCGCTGAATGCTAAAAGAAGCAGTTGCCATCTTTCTGATATTATTTTAGGATGAGCAGGGATGTTTTTCAGTTTTTGTGACATTAAAGAGAGAAGACCTGTTAGAAAGTCTTTTCAGAGTGATTGGATCAATCTTTTCAACCTGCAAAATCAAACTTTTCTGATTTGTTGTAAGTGAGCGCTCTACCATTTGAGCTAATCCCCCATGGATGCATCGGTTTGATCACACGAATGCTACTCTCTCCTTGAAATGCCTAAGGAAACAACTGACTGTGGCGTACTGAAAGGAGGAACTATCCCAGTATAATTTCCAGAAGCACATGTGTCCGTTCTCTGCACTGCGCATCTGCAGCTCTACAACGCCACAGCATGTGTGATCAGTTAAAGGTCACTACAGTTGACTCGTCTTAGAGTACTGCACCTCTAGTTATTAAGTTAAGTTAAGCATGTAAACAGGGTGACCCAAGGTCTCACAGTGGTTTGATCCGAAACCTCTGCTGATAATGACCCATGCCTTTTTTCAGTAAATGGTAAAAGTTACTACACCCCTCCCTGTTGTCATTGGCTGTGGTTTATGCTGTGGTATATGATTTATTTTTGGTGCAGCGTCAATACACAGTCCGAAAATATCTGTTCAATAAACCAAATTAATTTTACTTTCATCTCTGAAATACTCTGTATGTATTTGCTGGTGATTCACTTCAAAGTCCGACCTTTCTCACATATTTGAAGACTATTTATCAGTGTCTGATGACGTCACTGGGGTTGACTCATGTGGGGATTAGCTCAAATGGTAGAGCGCTAGCTTAGCATGTCAAAGGAATTTGCAAAGAAAAGCGTCTGGACTTCTTTAAGTTGCCTGAAGACGTTTCACCTCTCATCCGAGAAGCTTCTTCAGTTCTAAGGTCAAATGGCCGAGAGTCCCAGATTTAAAACCCAGTGGGAGTATCCCCAAAGAGGGACAAAGGACCACCTGGTGATCCTCTAATCACATGAGCCAAGGTGTGAGAGCGGGTGTGGGACCTAATCAGCCAGGGTTTCGGGTGAGCTCATTGTGAAACCTGGCCCCACCTTGTCATGTGAATTCCTGAGGTCAGATGGCCCAGGATGTGAGTGGGCGTTAAGGGGAGGAACTCAAAACTGGATTATAGATGGCAGACAGTTGGTGTCGTAAACCACCGCCTCTGTTCAAAGATGGTCGCTCACAGTGGACATAGATGGCCTCTTTCACTCCTCTTTCAAACCATCTGTCCTCTCTGTCCAAAATGTGAACATTGGCATCCTCGAAAGAGTGACCTTTATCCTTAAGATGCAGATGGACTGCTGAGTCTTGTCCTGTGGAGGTGGCTCTTCTATGTTGTGCCATGCGCTTGTGAAGTGGCTGTTTAGCGGGATTGATGCCCGCATCCTCCAAAAGACTTTTCTTTTAGGCATCGTCACAAAAACATACAAGTTTGCACAGTGAAATCCTCTCATCACCTACCCAAACAGACATTGTCTTTTTACTGTACATGTTCAAGCATACAATGGTAGCCCAACATCACAGAACTCTCAAATGACATTAAACAGTGGCTGTCAACTGAGCGGACAATCATAATGAAGCAGTTCATTTTATTTTGTAGAGTCAAGCGGCTCGTGATATTATTGGCCACCAGATGGCACCAAAAACGACGGTGCTAAAAAAAGCTTTGAGTAATGAACCCTTTTTCTATACAAGCTTCAGTGTTTCAGAAAACTTAATTTGGCCATCACGAGTAACCAACTACCTCATACACATAAAACTTAGAGTGTATTCAAAGTAAATAAAGTTTATTTATTTATTATACAAACTTTAAAGAGCTAATCCCCTGTGTCTCCTGCGGTAGCAAGATCACAATGCAATGACGTGTGCCACTGAAAATATATGAAGACATATGAGTTATTATTTGTCAGACTATATCAATTGCCCATTGATGATGGCTAAAGATTACATTGCTGTTTTCTGTGAAGGATATATTCCTGAGTCTCGTGACGTACTAATGAAAGCCCAGTAACAGTAAGGTCTGGTAGGGGTAGCTAGTCACAGGGATTTAAGGGATTTGTTCACTCTGCAAATTAAATGTTTTCATGATGAGGTTTAAAGTGAAACACCTGTTTGGAGGATGCGGGCGTCGATCCCGCTACCTCTCGCATGCAAAGCGAGCGCCTACCATTTGAGCTAATCCCCTGTGGTTGCAACGTACACATGTCACATGATCTGTGGTGTTTCAGAGCTGCACATATGCAGTCCTGAGTACAGACACACCAGGGCTTTGCTTATGAACCTAGAACTGGGATTGCTCCTCTTTCCAAAAGTAGTTTAATGACATTTAGCTTCTAGTAGGGGTACCTGGTCACATGAACGTTTCAAATATTGTAAAGGCCATGCCCAGAATATCAAGTCAACACAGCACTTGAAATGATCTGTTACTTAGAAAATGAATAAACTGCAATTGAAAAGTCTGGCTCATTGTCTTGAAAGGCAGAGTGCTCGTTTTGAATGGACAACTGTTCCTTGTTGCCCAAACTGCCACACTGCAAATTGGTTTTTGTATATTTTTTTCTTATCCAGGTAAGGAAATCCTGAAACATTTGTTCTCTTAAATTCTCTATAAGTAATTCTCTATATGATTACTTTGATTTCAGTTATCCAAAACTCCCTATACAGAATATCCAGTGAATGCAGCATTTGAAACGAACTTATACTTAGAAATCCCAAAAAGTTGATTCTGTTCATCTGGACGTAACGTTTTCAGTGGGAGAAATGTTTCGTCACTCATCCGAGTGACTTCTTCAGTCTCAGCTGACTGCAGGTTCCCCCAATCTTATAAACAGCACATTTGCATAATGAATGAAACTAGCACCACTGAACGAACAATGAGCTGGGAGGTCATTTCCTTAAACATGAGTAGTATGCAGATCTCATGACCACTGATCAATGGCCACTGATCAATGACCATGAGTACATTCACAGAGAGTTGGGGAATGGCTGCAAACACAGCATGGTAAGATGGCGAAAGATGTACCCTTAGGCCCCCTCCTCGATTCAGAGATGATCTTTTCCTTTTCACGTAAGTGGCCTCCTTGACTCCTCGCTCAAACCAGCATTCCTCCCTGTCCAGGATGTGTACATCCTCATCATTAAAAGAGTGTCCACTGGCCTGTAGGTGTAAATAGACTGCGGAGTCCTGGCCTGACGAGGCAGCTCTTCTGTGTTGTGCCATCCGCTTCGCCAGAGGTTGTTTGGTTTCCCCGATGTATAAATCCGGCAATCCTCATGGCACTTAACAGCGTGCAATATATTACTCTGTTTGTGTTGGGGCCCCGGTCCTTGGGGTGGACCAATTTTTGGCGCAGTGTGATTTGGGGTTTAAAAGCCACAGAGATGCTATGTTTATAAAAAATACGTCTCAAATGTTCTGATACTTCTGATGCATACGGGATCACTACAGGTTTTCAAGAAGACAGCTGTCCTTCTCTCCTGGATCGGCTGGAGCTTTCTTTAGGTGCCTTCCCAGCTTTGACAAAAGTCCAGCTGGAGTAACCACATTTACTCAGGGCCTTCTTGATGTGATGTTCTTCTGCTTCTCTGTTGGGACAGCGGTCTGTTGGGATGGTGTTCGCTCTCTGTTGTAGCGTCCTGATGACAACCAGTTTACGCTCCTTTGGATGATGATAGTCAAACCGTAAATACTGATCCGTATGCGTAGGTTTACGGTACACATCAGCTTTTAGATGTCCCCCATTACTGATGGAAATGTCACAATCTAAGAAGGCTAACCTGCTACTTCAGACAGTCTATCACCCTCTTCCTGTAACCATTTCCTGGGTCCTAGGGGCTCATAAGTATTTTCGTCACTGAGCAGTGTCAAAGTGTTCTCATGATGGTCTTGCTGGTTTAGCAAAACTGTGCACCTACCTTTTGTCTGCCTGAAGGACGATAATGTTGTTGTCATTACTAAGTGATGTGAGTGCCTTCCTCTCCTCCATGCTGATGTTGGATGCTGGGGGCTTTGCTTTGCTGAGACCGGCCGAAACGTCCGTCCGTAGTTGCTCTGCTTCCACGTCTGCAATGTTGTTCTTTCAAATTGCTCTTTCTGCATCCTTCTCTCTTCTGGCCGCTGAGGACACTCTTTGTATTTTGCTGTGGTTTCCGCTGAGGACACTCGTACACAACAAGTAATTCAAACTTCCTTTGTTGCGGTTTTAGACTTCTCGTGCTGTGCTAGACAAGCCTTCTCGGTGAATTCAAACACCTTTTAAGAGCATTGTCATCTAGAAGCATTATAAGTCTCTGTTGGATCCACTCCTCTTCAGATTTTAACACGTCGATGGTAAAACTTGTTTGCCTCACCCGCTCATTAAGCAGCTTTTAGCAGACTTTTAGGAGTAATCCTGTCTTGTCGGCATCTGAGGCTGAATCTCAGGTGGTTCCTGTAATCAGCCATCTTGCATGCTGTTTGATCATACTGACGTATTGATCTACTTACCTGGATGATTGAGCATGCATCAAGATGTTATACTTAGAAAGTGTTAGTACATTTGTGAACGCTACTCTTCAGTAGCGCTGGATGCTAAAAAGAAGCAGTTGCCATCTTTCTGATGGTAAATGGCCTGCATTTGTATAGCGCTTTACTCAGTCCCTAAGGACCCCAAAGCGCTTTACACTACATTCAGTCATTCACCCATTCACACACTGGCAATGGCAAGCTACATTGTAGCCACAGCTGCCCTGGGGCGCACTGACAGAGGCGAGGCTGCGGGACACTGGCGCCACCGGGCCCTCTGACCACCACCAGTGAAGGTGAACCACATTGAAGTTCACCTGTTTAAACAAATCTACATTTTATTATTTCAGCAGTACATGTGCAGCATTTTAGTGGCACATATAAACAGTACACAAAGTAAAAAGCTCTGTGAGTTTTCAGGTGAAATCCTTTTTAATTCCTAAGCTCTTCTATCTGTTATGAGCTGCACAGTGTTATAAAAGATACACAGAACACAGCCAAGACACAACATACCTGCATCTGTGATTTTCTAGCTTTTTGAACCAAAGAAAAGCAATGCATAACAGAACAATCAGATCCTTTCACTATATGGGGTTAAGTGTTTTTTTAAATTTATTTTGTCACCAATCTGCAGCTCTTTTTATTTAGAAATGTCCAAAGAAATTAAGTCTGCTGAAAAATACAGAGAATATGATCTGTAAAAATCAACATGCTTTTTTTTTCAGTTCAGTCTTACATTCACTGACTTTAAAAAAATTGCAATTTTTGTCCCTTTACTTCTTGTTTGTTAAGTTGGAAATGAAATGGCACAAAATCCAATTTGAATTTGAGCTGGAAAGAAAAGCTGAAGAAACTGCCACTTGGATGCTATGAAGATATACTGTAACTTTAATTAAAAACATGTTAAAATTACAAATAAAAAAACATGTATAAATACTGTAGTATACTACAAACTGCCCTTTATTTTCTAAAAAACTAATGCCAGTACAAAATGATTTACTTAAAAAAAATTCAACCTTCTTTTGCTTGTTTTTATGGTTAACTTAACATATCGGTTTTTAAAGGAGATGACAAACAAACAGAGAGAAAAATATGGAAGGAGTCAAGGGTGTTATCTTTGGCTGTTGTTTTATAAAGAAAGTAATAACTCTGGAGCCAAAGTGCTGAATCTGACGCCTCTAGAAGATAAATGAGAGACATCAGGCCCAAGCTCAGAGGCCTGGCCGCCACACAGTCGTACGGAAAGCTACAGATGTTGCTGTGCACAAAAGTGTGCAGCTGTGTATTTACTTTCATTTATGGACCTGTGAATGGGATGGAAATTATACAACTAAAATTCTGATTGGTTCCATTAATCTGTGGATAAATATATAACTAGAAATGTAACCATTTTGCATTTCAAATTTCTAACACTCTAAATCGGTTTATTAACTTTACTATGTCAAATTTGATTGGATCCTGTTTTAACTGCAAATTATTGTTGCTATAGGCATTTCCCCACTTTGGCAACTTTCTTTAGCAAATTTAATTTAATATATTTGTGAAATGTGAAGGATTACATAAGGTGGAGTCAGAAAAACAGCTCAGCGAGGCCATTTTTCATGCGTGATGAGGGTGTTGAGGAGGTTCAGTGTCATGGTGAGCTGCAGCATTTCACATTTCATTTGCTTTATCGCTTCCTGTGCTCCGAAAAGAATTTCCACATATCCTTCTGCCTGATGTCTAAGAAGAATTTGAATGAGAATGAAATAATCTGCTGTAAAATTCAGACAGGAGTTTACTCTTCAACGCACAACTATTTATGGAGATTTCTACAATAAAAAATATCTCCATTATATGATATCGATGCAGGCAGTGTTTGTGTGGGAGTGGCTTAGGGCTGCAATCACAGACTGGATTCAGTGACATAGCCTGAAAAAGTGAAACAGTCTCAAACCTGCATTCTTTTTAATGGCCAGCAGGGGGTGAAAATATAAGTCTACAAGCCTATTTGCAGATCTTTAACCTCAGTGAACACTTTTTACCAGATTCACGGCTTCAGAGTATTTTTTTTTAATATAGTACAATCTTTATTTTCTAAATTGTAGTTTCATTGAGGATAAAATAGTAAAGCAGGGCCTGCCTTTGGATGTGGTTTCTTTCTTCAGCATTGAGTTTCTCAGACAGATTCTCCCATGCTTTTCATGACTAGTTTCAAAAACACAAAAACAGTAATGCCACTGGCCACAATGCTCACTTTTATATACAATCCAATGGTCTACTTTCCAGATTAAATTTATACAAATTTAGATTTTATGCAGAGTAAATAGAAAGTCAAAGATGCAAAGTGATGCAAATACAATATTTCAAATATTTTAAGAACAGGTAAAAAAAAAAAAAAAAAAAAAACCCATCATGCTTGGCAGTAAAAGCCTGTGTGCAGTACAAACTTACTGCTGCTTGTACAGACCTGCAGCTGAAAGATTTACCTTTGCTTTAATGTAGAAAACAACAACAAAAGAAGATGTCAGTTATTGGTTGTAACTGTATTTGTGAAAGATACAAAAGGCAAAACTTTGGTCTGAACACTGTATTGTTGAAACATTTATTGGCATTAGTGATTTATCTAATGATTATTTGTTGTTGTTTCTTCTATAAAATATTAAAAATACAAAATCCAGTCACACAGAAAGTTTAAGAAGATAATGTGAAGAGTTTTTGTTAATGTACTGATTAGCTGACAAACTATTTGACCTCTAATGTGTTATATATCATTAAATAGAATGAGCAACAATACAGATGTTTAATCGTTGTTGCATATATTAAAGTGATTATGAAAAAAAGCCCAGCAGCCCAGAGTTTTCATTGCCTTTCACTATTATGCAGACACGATGGAGGTATGTAATGTAATGCAGATGTCACATGTGATGATTTAATGTGATCAGCTAGCCAAAGAACACTGATACTGTATGCAGATGTAATCGATGACAGAAGGTATTATGTGGTGCATTCACAAGATTATGAGAAAACTTGACCTCTGACCTTGATCTTGAAGTCAAAGTAACTGTGATTTGAATTTGTGGAAAAATTTTAGTAGACACACCCACAGCATCAAGTTCGACACCATACATCAACTCATTCACAAGTTATCACATTCACAATCTCGGCACTCAAGTTTGTGAATGTGATAACTCAGAATGTGATGAACACAGCATCAGTTTGATTAATACACAAAGGATGGCATCAGTTTGAAAATTAAAGTAACTTTAAAAGTGGCTGCATGACAAAGGATGACGTAGTGCCAATTCCTTTTCTGGTACAATGACAGGTTTTTGAGTGGCAGGAAGGATGAAGACTCCCAGTTTGTAATTTCCTTGTTTCCACCCACTCATTGCCAAATCTTTATTTTCTCCTGCTTTCATCCATGTCATTAAAATTTGTCATCTTTAATTTTCTTGGTGTTTAAATGTTGTTTTATCTCATTTGTTCACCTTTTTCTTATTTTCTGCCTTGTCCAATCCCTGTGTTCTCATGTTATTCTCTTTGTTAATTTGTTTTCGTTTGGGTCTTTTTAAATGTTGCTTTTGTTTTGTTATAATTTTTTCCACATGCATCTAGTTCTTGTTTCCTCTTCGTATTTCTCATGTTTTTGAGATTTTCTTGTTGTATTTTGTTTTTTGTTCATGCTGTTCTTTTGTGCATTTTTTCCTCATTGTGTTTCCCCTCACAGAACCAAAACTGATTTCTAAAGAAATACAATTTAAGTATCAGCTTGAACACGAGCCTTTCATCATTTTAAGAAAACTTAACCTGTTAGATTGACCTTGAGGTCCTTTGAGATTACTGAAATTTAAAATCACCTGAGATTGTTAATAGATAAACACGGTATCAGTTCCTACATCACCTCATTCACAAACTTGTTTGTCTATGCCACCATTATCAGCCTTTTAGGACTGAGGGGTAAAAACTTGTTGGTTCTATTAAATTTAGTATGAGCAGCTTTCATATTTAACATTTCATAAATTGAGTTTGTATTATCATCACAATAATGAGTAGGGCATAAATGTTTTATAAACAATGTGTCCTGTTTCATTTACATTTCACTCTGTTTGCCACTTTATATGGATTAACATGGAATAACCAAATGGAAAAGGTATATTGTTTTATTTCATGTTTATTTATTTTAAAATGAAAGCAAAGATAACATGCAGAGGTCTTCCTCCAGCGAGCTCTAACTCACGGCGAAAAAGTTAAGTCCACTGGTGATGAAAGCGTCATGAAATCTGGAGGGAACCTCCAGCTTTCCACGCCAGCTGTGATGGATGCTTACAAGCGGGTGAGATGGATATCAGAGTGCAGGAGCCCAGGAACAGATCCAAGACCTGAAACACAAGGAGATTGGAAAGAAAGCGTTGTGAAACCCGATGTCAAATATCAATGCCAGATTAAGCCTCTCGACTGTGATTTCAAATAGCTCACACGGGTGTGTCTGGACGAAGTATGATGATCGCCGATCACAGATTTCGTGTCTCTGACGTGACTCATCAGCAATCGATCACAGAAACGTGTCTGTAACGTGGTGTATTAGCTATCGCCAATGTCAGGGCGTGACTGTGACATAACTTATCAGCAATCGCCGCTCCCCAGGCGTGTCTCCGGCGTGACGTATGATGATTGCCAGTGTCAGGGCGTGACTGTGTTGTCACTTATCAGCAATCGCCACTGCTTGCAGGCCAAATTTGTTATGTGACGTATGAGCAATGATGCCAATAATTGGGCGTGTCTGTGACATAACTTATCAGCAATCGCCACTCACACGGGTGTGTCTGATGTGAAGTATGAGTGATCGCCACTCACAGGGCGTGTCTCTGACGTGACTTAAAGCAGCAATCGCCGCTCACCGGGCGTGTCTGTGCGTGACTTATTATATCATCGCCAATGTCAGGGCGTGACTGTGATGTGACTTATCCGTAATCGCCACACTCACTGCAGGCCGTGTTTGTTATGTGACGTATGAGCAATACGCCAATAGTTGGGCGTGTCTGTGATGACATAACTTATCAGCAATCGTGATGTCACTCAATACCAGACTTGTGTCTCTGCTGTGATGTGAGTTATCAATACCAGCACAGGGGGCGTGTCTCTGCTGTGATGTCAATATATCAATACCAGACCCGCGTCTCTGCTGTGATGTCAAATAGCTCACACGCGGGTGTGTGATGAATTGCTGAGTGATCGCCGATCACAGGGCGTGTCTCTGACGTGACTTATCAGCAATCGCCACTCGCAGGCCGTGTTTGTTATGTGACGTATGAGCAAACGCCAATAGTTGGGCGTGTCTGTGACATAACCTGTGATGTCACATATCAATACCAGACTCGCGTCTCTGCTGTGATGTCACACATCAATTCCAGGTCCGTGTCTCTACTGTGAGGTCAAATATCAATACCAGACTCGCGTCTCTGCTGTGATGTCAAATAGCTCACACGGGGTGTGTCTGACTTGAAGTATGAGTGATCCCCGATCACAGGGCGTGTCTCTGACGTGACTTATCAGCAATCGCCGCTCGCCGGGCGTGTCTGTAACGTGGCATATTAGCTATCGCCAATGTCAGGGCGTGAGTGTTTTGTGACTTATCAGCAATCGCCGCTCGCCGGGCGTGTCTGTGACGTGACGTATTAACGATCGCCAATGTCAGGGCGTGACTGTTTTGTGACTTATCAGCAATCGCCACTCGCAGGCCGTGTTTGTTATGTGACATATGAGCAATCGCCAATAGTTGGGCGTGTCTGTGACATAACTTATCAGCAATCGCCACTCACACGGGGTGTGTCTGACGTGAAGTATGAGTGATCGCCGATCACAGGGTGTGTCTCTGACGTGACTTATCAGCAATCGCCGCTCTCCGGGCGTGTCTGTGACGTGACTTATTAGAGATCGCCAATGTCAGGGCGTGACTGTTTCGTGACTTATCAGCAATCGCCACTCACACGGGGTGTGTCTGACGTGAAGTAAGAGCTATCGCCGAGCACAGGGCGTGTCTCTGCTGTGATGTCAAATATCAATACCAGACACACCTCTCTGCTGTGATGTCAAATATCAATACCAGACTTGTCTCTCTGCTGTGATGTCAAATATCAACACCAGACTCGCGTCTCTGCCGTGATGTCACATGTCAATGCCAGAGTAGATTCTCTGCTGTGATGTCAAATATCAATGCCAGACTCGCGTCTCTGCCGTGATGTCACATATCAATGCCAGAGTAGATTCTCTGCTGTGATGTCAAATATCAATGCCAGACTCGCGTCTCCGCTGTGATGTCAGATATCAAAACCAGAATCATGATTCTGCTGTGATTTCAAATAGCAATTCTAGACTCGACTCTCTGCTGTGATGTCACATATCAACACCAGACTCGCGTCTCTGCCGTGATGTCACATGTCAATGCCAGACTTGTCTCTCTGCTGTGATGTCAACAATTAATTCCAGACTCGCGTCTCTGCTGTGATGTCACATATCAATGCCAGAGTAGATTCTCTGCTGTGATGTCAAATATCAATACCAGACTTGTCTCTCTCCTGTGATGTCAAATAGCAATGAAAGAGTAGATTCCCTTCTGTGATGTCACACATCAATTACAGGTTCGTGTCTCTGCTGTGATGTCAAATATAAAAACCAGACTCGCCTCTCTACTGTGAGGTCAAATATCAATGCCAGATTCGCCTCTACTGCCATTTCAAATATCAATACCAGATTGCTCTCACTGCTGTGACATCACATATCAATAACAAACTCGCGTCTCTGCTGTGATGTCAAATATCAATGCGAGCCTCACGTCTCTGCTGTGATGTCAAATAGCTCACACGGGGTGTGTCTGACGTGAAGTATGAGTGATCGCCGATCACAGGGCGTGTCTCTGACGTGACTTATCAGCAATCGCCGCTCGCCGGACTTATCAGCAATCTGTAACGTGGCGTATTAGCTATCGCCAATGTCAGGGCGTGACTGTTTTGTGACTTATCAGCAATCGCCGCTCGCCGGGCGTGTCTGTGACGTGACGTATTAGCGATCGCCAATGTCAGGGCGTGACTGTTTTGTGACTTATCAGCAATCGCCACTCGCAGGCCGTGCTTGTTATGTGACGTATGAGCAATCGCCAGTAGTTGGGCGTGTCTGTCACAAAACTTATCAGCAATCGCTGTTCACACGGGGTGTGTCTGACGTGACTTATCAGCAGTCACATCATAGGCCGTGTCTCTGATGTGACTTATCAGCAGTCACATCATAGGCCGTGTCTCTGATGTGACTTATCAGCAGTCACCGCTCGCCGGGCGTGTCTGTCACGTGACGTATTATCTATCGCCAATGTCAGGGCGTGACTGTTTTGTGACTTATCAGCAATCGCCGCTTGCCGGGCATGTCTGTAACGTGATGTATTAACGATCGCCAATGTCAAGGCGTGACTGTTTTCTGACTTATCAGCAATCACCACTCGCAGGCCGTGCTTGTTATGTGACGTACGAGCAATCGCCAGTAGTTGGGCGTGTCTGTGACATAACTTATCAGCAATCGCCACTCACATGGGGTGTGTCTGACGTGAAGTATGAGCTTTCACCGAGCACAGGGCGTGTCTCTGAGGTGATGTCAAATATCAATACCAGACTCACCTCTCTGTCCTGTGATGTCAAATATCAACGCCAAAATAGATTCCCTGCTGTGATGTCACATATCAATATCAGACTCAGCTCTCTGCTCTGATGTTAAATATCAATGCCAGATTCACCTCTCTGCTGTGATTTCAAATATCAATGCCAGACTCGCGTCTCTACTGTAAATTCATATATCAATGCCAGACTCGCGTCTCTATTGTGGTGTCACATATCAATGCCAGAGTAGATTCCCGGCTGTGATGTCAAATATCAATACCAAACCCGTCTCTCTGCTGTGATGTCAAATAGCTCACACGCGGTGTGTCTGACGTGAAGTATGAGTGATCGCCGATCACAGGGCGTGTCTCTGACGTGATGTCAAATATCAATACCAGACTCGTCACTCTGCTGTGATGTCAAATATCAATACCAGACTCACCTCTCTGCTGTGATGTCAAATATCAATGCCAGATTCGCCTCGCTGCTGTGATGTCAAATATCAATACCAGACTCACCTCTCTGTCCTGTGATGTCAAATATCAATGCCAAAATAGATTCCCTGCTGTGATGTCACATATCAATACCGGACTCGTCTCTCTCCTGTGATGTCAAATAGCAATACCAGACTCACCTCTCTGTCCTGTGATGTCCAATATCAACGCCAAAACAGATTCCCTGCTGTGATGTCACATATCAATAGCAGACTCACCTCTCTGCTGTGAGTTCAAATATCAATGCCAGACAAGAATCTCTGCTGTGATGTCAAATATCAATACCAGACTCACCTCTCTGCTGTGATGTCAAAAATAATGCCAGATTCGCCTCTCTGCTGTGATGTCAAATATCAATACCAGACTTGTCTCTCTGCTGTGATGTCAAATATCAAAACCAGAGTCATGATTCTGCTGTGATGTCAAATAGCAATTCTAGACTCACCTATTTGCTGTGATGTCAAATATCAATGCCAGATTCGCCTCGCTGCTGTGATGTCAAATATCAATGCCAGACTCGCGTCTCTACTGTGATGTCAAATATCAATACCAGAATAGATTCCCGGGTGTGATGTCAAATATCAATACCAGAATAGATTCCCGGGTGTGATGTCAAATATCAATACCAGACACGCGTCTCCAATGTAGCGATTGCCAATGTCAGGGCGTGACTGTGATGTGACTTATCAGCAATCTTCACTCGCAGGCCGTGTTTGTTAGATGACGTATGAGCAATCGCCAATAATTGGGCGTGTCTGTGACAAAACTTATCAGCAATCGCCACTCACACGGGGTGTGTCTGACGTGAAGTATGAGTGATCGCCCATCACAGGGCGTGTGTCTGACGTGACTTATCAGCAATCGCCGCTCGCCAGGCGTGTCTGTGATGTGACGTATTAGCGATCGCCAATGTCAGGGCGTGACTGTGACATAACTTATCAGCAATCGCCGCTCGCCGGACGTGTTTGTTATGTGACGTATGAGCAATCGCCCATAGTTGGGCGTGTCTGTGACATAACTTATCAGCAATCGCTGCTCGCCGGGTGTGTCCGTGACGTGAAGTCTTAGCGATCGCCAATGTCAGGGCGTGACTGTGACATAACTTATCAGCAATCGCCGCTCGCTGGGCGTGTTTGTTATGTGACGTATGAGCAATCGCCAATAGTTGGGCGTGTCTGTGACATAACTTATCAGCAATCGCCGCTCGCCGGGCGTGTCTGTGACGTGACGTATTAGCGATCGCCAATGTCAGGGCGTGACTGTTTTGTGACTTATCAGCAATCGGCGCTCACCGGGCGTGTCTGTGACGTGACTTATTAGAGATCGCCAATGTCAGGGCGTGACTGTGATGTGACTTATCAGCAATCGCCACTCGCAGGCCGTGTTTGTTATGTGACGTATGAGCAATCGCCAGTAGTTGGGCGTGTCTGTGACATAACTTATCAGCAATCGCCACACACACGGGGTGTGTCTGATGTGAAGTATGAGTGATCGCCCATCACAGGGCGTGTCTCTGACGTGACTTATCAGCAATCCCGCTCGCGCCGTGACTGTGACGTATTAGCGATCGCCAGTGTCAGGGCGTGACTGTTTTGTGACTTATCAGCAATCGCCGCCACCGGCGTGACTGTTTTGTGACTTATCAGCAATCGCCGCTCACCGGGCGTGTCTGTGATGTGACGTATGAGCGATCGCCAATAGTTGGGCGTGTCTGTGACATAACTTATCAGCAATCGCCACACACACGGGTGTGTGATGATGTCAAATATATGAGCTATCGCCGAGCACAGGCGTGTCTCTGACGTGATGTCAAATGTCAATACCAGACTCGTCTCTCTCCTGTGATGTCAAATATCAATACCAGACTCACCTCTCTGCTGTGATGTCAAATATAAAAACCAGACTCGCGTCTCTGCTGTGATGTCAACAATTAATTCCAGACTCAAGTCTCTGCTGTGATGTCAAATAGCAATGCAAGAGTAGATTCCCTGCTGTGATATCACATATCAATTCCAGACTCGTGTCTCTGCTGTGATGTCAAATATAAAAACCAAACTCGCTCTCTCTGCTGTGATGTCAAATAGCTCACACGGGGTGTGTCTGACGTGAAGTATGAGTGATCGTCGATCATAGGCCGTGTCTCTGATGTGACTTATCAGCAGTCACATCATAGGCCGTGTCTCTGATGTGACTTATCAGCAATGTCACCGCGCTCTGGGCGTGTCTGTCACGTGATGTATTATCTATCGCCAATGTCAGGCGTGACTGTTTTGTGACTTATCAGCAATCGCCGCTTGCCGGGCGTGTCTGTAACGTGTGTATTTAACGATCGCCAATGTCAAGGCGTGACTGTTTTGTGACTTATCAGCAATCACCACTGCAGGCTGTGCTTTTATGTGACGTATCGAGCAATCGCCAGTAGTTGGGCGTGTCTGTGACATAACTTATCAGCAATCGCCAATCACACGGGTGTGTGTCTGACGTGAAAGTATGAGTGATCGCCGATCACAGGGCGTGTTTCTGACGTGACTTATCAGCAATACGCCGCTCGCCGGGCGTGTCTGTGACGTGACTTATTAGAGATCGCCAATGTCAGGGCGTGACTGTGATGTGACTTATCAGTAATAGACGCCACTCCCAGGTCGTGTTTGTTATGTGACGTATGAGCAGTCGCCAATAGCTGGGCGTGTCTGTGACATAACTTATCAGCAATCGCCACTCACATGGGGTGTGTCTGACGTGAAGTATGAGCTATCACCGAGCACAGGGCGTGTCTCTGAGGTGATGTCAAATATCAATACCAGACTCACCTCTCTGTCCTGTGATGTCAAATATCAACGCCAAAATAGATTCCCTGCTGTGATGTCACATATCAATACCAGACTCGTCTCTCTCCTGTGATATCAAATAGCAATACCAGACTCACCTCTCTGTCCTGTGATGTCAATTATCAACGCCAAAATAGATTCCCTGCTGTGATGTCACATATCAATACCAGACTCAGCTCTCTGCTCTGATGTTAAATATCAATGCCAGATTCACCTCTCTGCTGTGATTTCAAATATCAATGCCAGACATGAATCT
Organism: Oreochromis aureus; assembly: GCF_013358895.1. Classification (NCBI taxonomy): domain Eukaryota; kingdom Metazoa; phylum Chordata; class Actinopteri; order Cichliformes; family Cichlidae; genus Oreochromis; species Oreochromis aureus. The sequence goes on from NC_052944.1 coordinate 7,223,259, forward strand.
CTGCTGTGATGTCAAATATCAATACCAGACTCACCTCTCTGCTGTGATGTCAAATATCAATGCCAGACTCGCGTCTCTGCTGTGATGTCATATATCAATGCCAGACTTGACTCTCTGCTGTGATGTCAAATATCAATGCCAGACTCACGGTTCTCTCTGCTGTGATGTCACATATCAATGCCAGAGTAGATTCTCTGCTGTGATGTCAAATATCAATACCAAACCCGTCTCTCTGCTGTGATGTCAAATAGCAATAGCCACTCGCAGTGTGTCTGTCTGATGTGAAGTATGAGTGATCGCCGATCACAGGGCATGTCTCTGACGTGATGTCAAATATCAATACAAGACTTGTCTCTCTGCTTTGATGTCAAATATCAATACCAGACTCGTCACTCTGCTGTGATGTCAAATATCAATACCAGACTCACCTCTCTGCTGTGATGTCAAATATCAATGCCAGATTGACGCCTCTGCTGTGATGTTCAAATATCAATACCAGACTCACCTCAAATCTGTCCTGTGATGTCAAATATCAATGCCAAAATAGATTCCCTGCTGTGATGTCACATATCAATACCAGACTCGTCTCTCTCCTGTGATGTCAAATATCAATACCAGACTCACCTCTCTGTCCTGTGATGTCAAATATCAACGCCAAAACAGATTCCCTGCTGTGATGTCACATATCAATACCAGACTCACCTCTCTGCTCTGATGTTAAATATCAATGCCAGATTCACCTCTCTGCTGTGATTTCAAATATCAATGCCAGACATGAATCTCTGCTGTGATGTCAAATATCAATACCAGACTCACCTCTCTGCTGTGATGTCAAATATCAATACCAGACTTGTCTCTCTGCTGTGATGTCAAATATCAAAACCAGAATCATGATTCTGCTGTGATTTCAAATAGCAATTCTAGACTCACCTATTTGCTGTGACGTCAAATATCAATGCCAGATTCGCCTCGCTGCTGTGATGTCAAATATCAATGCCAGACTCGCGTCTCTACTGTGATGTCAAATATCAATACCAGAATAGATTCCCAGGTGTGATGTCACATATCAATACCAAACCCGTCTCTCTGCTGTGATGTCAAATAGCTCACACGCGGTGTGTCTGACGTGAAGTATGAGTGATCGCCGATCACAGGGCGTGTCTCTGACGTGATGTCAAATATCAATACAAGACTTGTCTCTCTGCTTTGATGTCAAATATCAATACCAGACTCACCTCTCTGCTGTGATGTGACAATGATCATGACTGTGATGTGACTTATCAGCAATGCCAGATTCGCCGTGTCTGCTGTGATGTCAAATATCAAATACCAGACTCACCTCTCTGTCCTGTGATGTGTCAAATATCAACGCCAAAATAGATTCCTGCTGTGATGTCACATATCAATACCAGACTCGTCTCTCTGCTGTGATGTCAAATATCAATACCAGACTCACCTCTGTGTGTGATGTGATGTCAAATATCAATGCCAAAACAGATTCCCTGCTGTGATGTCACATATCAATACCAGACTCACCTCTCTGCTATGATTTCAAATATCAATGTCAGACATGAATCTCTGCTGTGATGTCAAATATCAATACCAGACTCACCTCTCTGCTGTGATGTCAAATATCAATACCAGACTTGTCTCTCTGCTGTGATGTCAAATATCAAAACCAGAATCATGATTCTGCTGTGATTTCAAATAGCAATTCTAGACTCGTCTCTCTGCTGTGATGTCAAATATCAATGCCAGACTCGCGTCTCTACTGTGATGTCAAATATCAATACCAGACACGCGTCTCTACTGTAGCGATTGCCAATGTCAGGGCGTGACTGTGATGTGACTTATCAGCAATCTTCACTCGCAGGCCGTGGTTGTTAGATGACGTATGAGCAATCGCCAATAATTGGGCGTGTCTGTGACAAAACTTATCAGCAATCGCCACTCACACGGGGTGTGTCTGACGTGAAGTATGAGTGGTCGCCCATCACAGGGCATGTGTCTGACGTGACTTATCAGCAATCGCCGCTCGCCAGGCGTGTCTGTGATGTGACGATATTATCGATCGCCAATGTCAGGCGTGACTGTGACATAACTTATCAGCAATCGCCGCTCGCTTGACGTGTTTGTTAAATGACGTATGAGCAATCGCCCATAGTTGGGCGTGTCTCATGATAACTTATCAGCAATCGCTGCTCGCCGGGTGTGTCTGTGACGTGGCGTATTAGCGATCGCGCCAATGTCAGGGCGTGACTGTGACATAACTTATCAGCAATCGCCGCTCGCCATGGGCGTGTTTGTTATGTGATGACGTATGAGCAATCGCCCATAGTTGGGCGTGTCTGTGACATAACTTATCAGCAATCGCTGCTCGCGTCTCGTGTCTGTGATGTGACGTATTAGCGATCGCCAGTGTCAGGGCGTGACTGTTTTGTGACTTTTCAGCAATCGGCGCTCACCGGGCGTGTCTGTGACGTGACTTATTAGAGATCGCCAATGTCAGGGCGTGACTGTGATGTGACTTATCAGTAATCGCCACTCGCAGGCCGTGTTTGTTATGTGACGTATGAGCAATAGCAATCGCCAGTAGTTGGGCGTGTCTGTGACATAACTTATCAGCAATTGCCACTCACACGGGTGTGTCTGACGTGAAGTATGAGTGATCGCCCATCACAGGGCATGTCTCTGACGTGACTTATCAGCAATCCCCGCTGCGCCGCCGTGTCTGTGACGTGATGTGACTGTAGCGATCGCCAGTGTCAGGGCGTGACTGTTTGTGTGACTTATCAGCAATCGGCGCTCACCGGGCGTGACTGTTTTGTGACTTATCAGCAATCGCCACTCACTGTTTTGTGTCTGTGGCGTGATGTCTGGCGATCGCCAATACATGTTGGGCGCCAGTGTCTGTCTGTGACATAACTTATCAGCAATCGCCACACACACGGGGTGTGTGATGTGAAGTATGAATACATCGCCTAGCACAGGCGTGTCTCTGACGTGATGTCAAATATCAATTCCAGACTCGTCTCTCTGCTGTGATGTCAAATATCAATACCAGACTCACCTCTCTGCTGTGATGTCAAATATCAATGCCAGATTCGAATCTCTGCTGTGATTTCAAATATCAATGCCAGACATGAATCTCTGCTGTGATGTCAAATATCAATGCCAGAGTTCGCGTCTCTGCTGTGATGTCACATATCAATACCAGATTCATGATTCTGCTGTGATTTCAAATATCAATACCAGACTTGTTTCTCTGCTGTGATGTCAAATATCAATACCAGACTTGACTCTCTGCTGTGATGTCAAATATCAATACCAGACTCGCGTCTCTCTGTGATGTCACATATCAATGCCAGAGAAGATTCTCTGCTGTGATGTCAAATATCAATTCCAGGTTCGTGTCTCTGCTGTGATGTCAAATATCAATGCCAAACCCGTCTCTCTGCTGTGATGTCAAATATCAATGCCAGGGTGTGTCTGACATGAAGTATGAGTGATCGCCGATCACAGGGCGTGTCTCTGATGCGTGACTTATCAGCAAATCGCTCACACGCCGGGCGTGTCTGTCAGCGTGACGTATGAGTAGCTATCACCAATGTCAGGGGCGTGACTGTTTTGTGACTTATCAGCAATTGCCGCTCGCTGGGCGTGTCTGTGACGTGACTTATTAGAGATCGCCAATGTCAGGGCGTGACTGTGATGTGACTTATCAGTAATCGCCACTTTCGCAGGCCGTGCTTGTTATGTGACGTATGAGCAATCGCCAGTAGTTGGGCGTGTCTGTGACATAACTTATCAGCAATCGCTGCTCACACGGGGGTGTGTCTGAGGTGAAGTATGAGTGATCGCCACCGCCGGGCGTGTCTGTGATCAGCATCGTGATCGCGTGTCTGCGATCGCCAATTAATGAATGTCAGGGCGTGACTGTTTTATGACTTATCAGCAATCGCCACTCGCAGGCTGTGTTTGTTATGTGACGTATGAGCAATCGCCAATAATTGGGCGTGTCTGACGTGAAGTATGAGTGATCGCCGATCACAGGGCGTGTCTCTGACGTGACTCATCAGCAATCTCAATTACAAATGTGTCTCTCTGACGTGACTTATCAGAGATCGCCAATGTCAGGCGTGACTGTGATGTGACTTATCAGCAATCGCCACTCACACATATGTGTGATTTTGCGTAAAAGTGTGAGCTGATCACCAATACAAACTCAGTGTGTCTCTGACGTGATGTCAAATATCAATACCAGACACACCTCTCTGCTGTGATGTCAAATATCAATACCAGACTTGTCTCTCTGCTGTGATGTCAAATATCAATACCAGACTCGCGTCTCTTCTGTGAATTCAAATATCAATGCCAGACAAGACTGTCTGCTGTGATGTCAAATATCAATACCAGACTTGTCTCTCTGCTGTGATGTCAATATATCAATACCAGATTCACTGTTTCAATCTCTCTGTGATGTGATGTCACATATCAGCAATGCCAGAGTAGATTCTCTGCTGTGATGTCACACATCAATTCCAGGTTCGTGTCTCTGCTGTGATGTCAAATAGCTCACACGGGGTGTGTCTGACGTGAAGTATGAGTGATCGCCGAACACAGGGCATCTCTGGCGTGACTTATCAGCAATCGCCGCTCGCTGGGCGTGTCTGTGTGTGACGTATTAGAGATCGCCAATGTCAGGGCGTGACTGTGACATGACTTATCAGCAATCGCCACTCGCAGGGGCGTGTCTGTTATGTGACGTATGAGCAATCGCCAGTAGTTGGGCGTGTCTGTGACATAACTTATCAGCAATCGCTGCTCACACGGCGTGTCTGTGACGTGTGACGTATGAGCGATCGCCAATGTCAGGGGCGTGACTGTGACATGACTTATCAGCGCATTAGCGATCGCCAATTGTCAGTGGCGTGACTGTGAGCGATCGTGACTTATCAGCAATAACTTATCAATCGCCACTCACGGCGTGTCTGGCGTGACGTGATGATATGGCGCAATCGCCATGTCCAATAGTTGGGCGTGTCTGTGACATGTGATTATCAAATATCCATGTCACCGGGCGTGTCTGTGATGTGAAATATCAATGATCGCCAATCGAGTCTCTGCGTGTCTGTCACATATCAATATCAGCAATCGCCACTCACACTGTGTGTCTGATATCAATGTATGAGCTATCGCCTGTGAGCACAATACGTGTCTCTGCTGTGATGTCAAATATCAATTCCAGACTTGTCTCTCTCCTGTGATGTCAAATATCAATACCAGACTCACCTCTCTGCTGTGATGTCAAATATCAATACCAGACTCGTCTCTCTACTGTGATGTCAAATATCAATGCCAGATTCGCCTCTCTGCTGTGATGTCAAATATCAATGCCAGACATGAATCTCTGCTGTGATGTCAAATATCAATGCCAGATTACAGCCTCTCTGCTGTGATGTCAAATATCAATACCAGACTCGTCTCTCTGCTGTGATGTCAAATATCAATGCCAGATTCGCCTCTCTGCTGTGATGTCAAATATCAATACCAGACTTGTCTCTCTGCTGTGATGTCAAATATCAATACCAGACTCACCTCTCTGCTGTGATGTCAAATATCAATGCCAGATTCGCCTCTCTGCTGTGATTTCAAATATCAATACCAGACTTGTTTCTCTGCTGTGATGTCAAATATCAATACCAGACTTGTCTCTCTGCTGTGATGTCAAATATCAAAACCAGACTCGACTCTCTGCTGTGATGTCAAATATCAAAACCAGAATCATGATTATGAAATCTGGAGGGAACCTCCAGGTTTCCACGCCTGCTGTGATGGATGCTTACAAGCGGGCGAGATGGATATCAGAGTGCAGGAGCCCAGGAACAGGTCCAAGAACTGAAACATAAGGAGATTGGAAAGAAAGCGTTGTGAAATTTGGAGGGAACCTCCAGCTTTCCACGCCTGCTGTGATGGATGCTTACAAGCGGGTGAGATGGTTCTTTTTCTAACTTCGCTCGGTCTTTCACTATGGGAATCGCCTCGGCGTGACCAACTCTGAAGCTCCATGACACCACGTCTGTCTCTGACAGACCTGTCGAGCCGTGCTCAGGGCTCCGCCCCCTCATACTAACACGGCCGACCAGCTCCTCCTAACTCATTCTCGCTTTCTTCCCGTGAGAAACTACTTTGAGCTCCCTCAGCGCATCCAGGCTAACTTGATTAGCTGCTTAACAGTTCTCAGGCGTCCCGTGTAGGAGTGCGTCGCCAAGCGCAGTTTTTCGGTTCCACTTTGGATCGTGCTGAGTAAGAAGTCCTTGAAAAGAAGTGTACTTAGAGTTGCACTGTGGAACAGCAACCCGTCAGCGTCAGGCGAGCTGTCCCAGCGGTTCCTGGTTTTAGTTAGCGAGGTAGCCGGCGTTGTGTAACTCGGGCTAGCAGCGTTACGGCGAGCTGTTCGTTCAGTGTCCGGCTAGCATTAACTTGTTAGCAGGCCACGAACAACATTAGCGTCTCACTAGCATTAGCTTGTTAGTCGACCTGGGGCTCAGTTAGCATTAAGTTGCTAACGATATTGGCTAGAGGAGTGCAGCTAACGTGTCACGACGAGCTGACTCCAGCGGTGACTAGCTCGGTTTTAACACCCGCGCTAGTCCTAGCTACTTACGGGCGATGCCGACTCCGACCTCCTTTCGACATGGAGGACATGGATGAGGAACAGGAGGATGACTCCCGCTTTCCTCCCCAGCAGTCAGGCCACCAATGTGGGGCTGTATGGGTGCCAAGCATGCCAGGCTTCACTGGCGGACCCTGGATGCCCACAGTAATTCCTGGAAAGGAGGCTGAGAGTAGTCTGCTAGCGGCGCTGCGAGCCAGCTGGGCATCCCATGGCCCCCATCGTTCCGCCCCTCGATCAAAAGCGGATGCCGGGGGCAGGGGCGGAGGCGATGCCGACTCCGACCTCCTCGACATGGAGGACATGGATGAGGAACAGGAGGATGACTCCACCTTTCCTCCCCAGCAGTCCAGGCCACCGAGTGGGGCTGAAGTTGCACCCCAGTGGACAGTAATTTGTCTTTCTGCAAGCGGGCTGCTGCCAAGCTGGCATCCCATGGCCAGCCGTGGATGCTCTTCCTGGGCAGAAACGCGACCTGTATGACAGCAAGAGGCTCCCACCAGCCTTGCCGCCATCGATCAGCAGCTTCTGCCAGCAGTCCCGGCCTGCATGAAAGAAATGAGTCGCTATTGGTCAAGCCCTTTTAAAAGCAAGCTTCCGACCAAGGGCTGCTCCAAGCTTGAGATCCAGGGGATGGGTGAACTGGGGCTGACCGAACCCCCAGCAGTGGAGCCTTCAGTGGCGTATCACCTTCACCCTAACATGGGGCAATCTCAGCGTCTTCTAGTGTTTCTTTGCCCAACAAGATAGATAGATAGCCTCACGGCGTCTATCTATCAAAGGATATACAAATATGCTGCACAGTCAGTATGCTAACAAAGCAATGCAGTCACACTGCTATCAGCATATCAGGCAGAAATTCTGGAAGACATGGGCGTGAGCTTGACTCGGGTTCCCCGAACCCAGCCCTCTGGGATGAAATCTGCGTGGTTAATGATCTCATTCTTCGCTCCTCCAGGGGAGCAGTCCAAGGGTGTGGCGCGTTATGGGCCTTGCAGTCTCGGGTGAGAGAGCCTTGTGGCTAAACCTGTCAGGCCTAGGTGATGCTCAGAGGGCTGAGGTAATGGATGCAGCCTATGACCCAACCAAGGGTCTCTTTGGCCCAGCCCTGGAGAGAATGAGAGAAACAAGCACCATGAAAGCAGGAGGAGAAGCATTCAACCTCTGCTTGCCCAGAAAACCTAACTCTCAGCCCCAGCAGGTGCCAAGAGCTGGCTTTGCCGCAACAGCAGCAGCTGTGAGAGGGAGACAGAGTGGGGTCAGAATGCAGAGAGGAGCAGGAGGCCAGCAGGGTGCCCACCAGGCCAAGGTAGAGAACCAAAGACCTTGGGGCAAGCATTCCTTTGCAGCGGCTGCTGCAAAGAACAACAAATCACACCCGGAGAGGGGAAAAAAAGCGGTCAGCCTAGCACACCTGCAACGTTCTGTGTCACCCCTCTCTTCTCCCCAAAGAGAAGGAAGGTGTTAGAAGGGGTAACAAATCACTCCAAGGTTCAGGGTCTCCAGAAGTTTCCAGTTCACCAGGAGCACCCTCTCAGTCTCCTCCTCCAGTTCAGGGAGACAGACTTGTGGACAAATGGCGCAGTGTCATCAAGCACTCCTAAGAACTCTGTCTGTGTCACCAAGCACTGCCCAGAGTCACCAGACACTTCACTGTGGTTTGGGGTAACAAAAGAAATAAAACGTGCATTTCTGCAGCCAGGCAGTTTGCCAAGGGCAGAATGTCCCCCAGTTTCAAAATAAAAACAAAGAAAATCACTGCCATTTGTCTTTGTTCCCAGTGGGGGCAGCTCACGCTCTTCCCGAGGGAGAGCCCCAACTCCTTCCGGGAGACAGGGGTGACGTCACGCTACTGCGTCTTCAGAGGCCCGCTCACAGCGCGGCTGGAGCGGTGGCGCGCATGCGCAGTTCATCCCTGGGTCTTGTCAACCATTTCCCAGGGTTACAGACTACAGTTTGCGGTAAAACCACCGAGATTCGGCGGAGTGTTGGCTTCGGTGGCCAGTGGCGACTCAGCGAATGTGCTGAAAGAGGAAATATTCTCCCTGTTACACAAAAAGGCGATCAGAGCGGTTCCGGCGAAGAAGCTCAGCAGGGCTTTACTCCCGCTATTTCCTCATCCGAAAAAGGGCGGAACGTCGCTCCGTCCTATTCTGGATCTGCGTGTGTTAAACAAGCATTTGAGAAAGTACATGTTCAGAATGCTCACACACAAGGCGCTTTGTCGCTCAATTCACACAGGCGATTGGTTTGTTACAATCGACCTATCAGACATATTTTTTCATAGCCATTTATCCTCCACACAGGAAATATCTCAGGTTAAACTTATCAGAGAGTAGCGTCTGAGTTTCAAACTATCCCATTCGGGCTATCCTTAGCCCCAAGGGTGTTCAACAAATGTGTGGAAGCAGCGCTGTCTCCGTTAAGGAACAGCGGCATCAGAATATTCTCTTACATAGCGATTATCTAATATGCTCACGATCGCGCGAGCAGCGATCAAAGACTCCAAGGTGGTAGTGAATCACCTCACGGAGCTTGGGTTCACAATCAACCTGGAAAAGAGCCACTTGGAACCCGCACAGTTTATAGAGTATCTGGGGCTCAGAATAGACTCCATCTCTTATCGTATGGCACTTTCAGAGCGGAGGATCGCATCCTTCACTCACTGTCTTTCCCGTTTTCAGCTGGGGAAAGTCGTGCGGTTCCAACTCTGTCTCCGCCTCCTCGGCCTCATGGCCTCGGTGATATCGGTGGTACATTTGGGGCTGCTTATGATGAGAGATTTTCAGCGGTGGGTCGCTTCTCTGCAGCTGTGCCGACATCTCAGTCATGGTGTAAAAATAACGCAGCCGTGTATCGCGGCTCTCCGGCCTTGGAGGAGCCGGACAGCTCTCGCTGCGGGGGTACCTCCCGGGGCAGTGTCTTCCAGGGTGACGCTGACCACAGATGCATCCCTGTCAGGCTGGGGTGCAACTATGATGGGCAGAGCAGTGAATGGCGTTTGGTCACAGAGACTCGCTCTGAATCACATAAATGTGCTGGAGCTCCATGGCGGTGCTCCTAGCCTTACGACATTTTCTGCCGTATCTCCGGGGACAACATGTTTTAGTGAAAACAGACAACTCCACTGTAGTTGCTTATATCAACCGCCAGGCGGCACCCGTTCCGGCAGCTACACAGGTTAGCCAGGAAATAATTGTGTGGAGCAGCACTCGGCTCCTCTCCCTTGGGCAACTCACGTGCCAGGAATTCTGAACAGGGGCGGACCTCCTGTCCAGAGGAAATCCACTGTTCGGAGAATGGAGGCTTCACCCACAGGCGGTGGAGCAGATTTGGCAGAGATCGGCCGGGCTGCCGTGATCTCGTCGCCTCACGAGAAAACACACAGTGTGCCCTCTGTTTTCTCCCTATCAGGCAGATGCGCCACTGGGCGTGGATGCGCTGGCCCATCCATGGCCAAAAACTCTGCTGTATGCTTTCCCTCCCTCAGCCTGATCTCCCAAACACTGATCAGAGTCAGGTGAGGGATCAGGGAACTGTCACTGATCTTAATAGCTCCACGGTGGCCATCCAAACACTGGATAGCAGAAATCATCCAGCTTCTGGTGGACGAGCCATGGCCACTCCCCATCCATGAGGGACCTTCTGTCTCAGGCGGTGGGGAGATATACCATCCCATCCAGAACAGGTTGCTCTCTGGGCCTGGCCCGTGAGAGGTGGAATTTGAAGGCAGCAGGCATGCCTCCGAAGGTTATTGAAACCATTCAGAATGCCAGAGCCTCCTCCACTCGTTCCATTTACAGCAGTAAATGGTGTGTTTTTAGGGGTGTGGTGCCATGAAAAGCAGATTATCCCTTTTCAGTGTTCAGTGGTGGAGCTGTTGTGTTTTCTTCAGGACTTGCTGGACAAAGGAGAGCTTTTCCACCATAAAGGTCTGTTTAGCAGCTATTTCAGCCTGCCACGTGGGTTTTGGTGATAAACCTGCTGGTCAGCACCCCTCGTATGTCCTTCATGAGAGGGGCGCGTCGAGCAGCTCCCAGTTTCTAGACCACTGGTCCCTTTGGGGATCTGTCAGTCGTTTTGGGCGCCCTCTCCCACCACCCCTTGAGCCCATTGGGGCAGTGGGGTTGAAGTTTCTCTCTCTTAAAACCACTCTGCTGTTGGCTCTAACCACAGCCAAGCAAGTTAGTGAATTAGAGGCTCTGTCTATTCACCCCTCTTGTCTACAGCTGGCCCCAGGACTGACTAAAAAACACGCCTGAGGCCTAACCCTGCCTTTGTCCCTAAAGTGTTGGAAACGTCATACAGGTGCTCTACAGTGAGAGCTCCTGGCTTTTCACCCCTCCATTCTCTTCAGAGGCGGAGCAGAGGCTGAACACTTTGTGCCCTGTGCGGGCGTTGGGGACTTATCTTGACAGAACAGCTGGATTCAGGAAGTCGGATCAGCTGTTTGTTTCCTGAGCCTCCCTCACAAGGGCAGGCCCTTATCACATCAGAGGCTAGCTCATTGGATTGTAGAGGCCATAGCTCTGGCTTATAGCTGTAAGGGCTCATGGCCCCCGGGACTTCGAGCTCACTCCACTAGGGGTGTGGCCACATCCTGGGCTTTGTTCAGAGGTGTATCAGTCCAGGATATTTGTGCGGCAGCAAGCTGGGCTCACGCCGCACGTTTGTCGGTTTTATCGGCTGGATGTTGCACAGTCATCCCTGGCTCAGGCAGTGCTGGATTCTGGTGCCTCAGGTTCGACCTGAGATCCTGGAGTAGTACTGGAGTGTGGCTTGGGGAGCTGGCGCAATCCGGGAGTGGGCCATATCTCCCATAGTGAAACACCGGCGAGTTAGAAAAAGAGCGTTGGGTTATAGCGTAATCCCTGGTTCTTTGATAACAGAGTGAGGTTTTCACCAACACTTCCCTCCTTGCTTGAGCACGGAAAGAAATCTGCTTGGAATGAGATAGGAGGAGCTGGTCAGCCGTGTTGGTATGAGGCGGCGGAGCCCTGAGCACGGCTCGACAGGTCTGTCAGAGACAGGCGTGGTGTCATTGGAGCTTCCGTGGTTGGTCACGCCGAGGCGATTCCCATAGTGAAACACCTCACTCTGTTATCAAAGAACCAGGGATTACGTTAAGTAACCCAGCGATATCAGAGTGCAGGGCCCAGGAACAGATCCAAGACCTGAAACATAAGGAGATTGGAAAGAAAGCGTTGTGAAATCTGGAGGAACCTCCAGGTTTCCACGCCAGCTGTGATGGATGCTTACAAGCGGGTGAGATGGATATCAGAGTGCAGGAGCCCAGGAACAGATCCAAGACCTGAAACACAAGGAGAGTGGAAAGAAAGCGTTGTGAAATCTGGAGGAAACCTCCAGGTTTCCACGCCTGCTGTGATGGATGCTTACAAGCGGGTGAGATGGATATCAGAGTGCAGGAGCCCAGGAAAGATCCAAGACCTGAAACACAAGGAGAGTGGAAAAGCGCGTTGTGAAATCTGGAGGAAACCTCCAGGTTTCCACGCCTGCTGTGATGGATGCTTACAAGCGGGTGAGATGGATATCAGAGTGCAGGAGCCCAGGAACAGATCCAAGACCTGAAACACAAGGAGAGTGGAAAGAAAGCGTTGTGAAATCTGGAGGAAACCTCCAGGTTTCCACGCCTGCTGTGATGGATGCTTACAAGCGGGTGAGATGGATATCAGAGTGCAGGGCCCAGGAACAGATCCAAGACCTGAAACACAAGGAGAGTGGAAAAAAAGCGTTGTGAAATCTGGAGGAAACCTCCAGGTTTCCACGCCTGCTGTGATGGATGCTTACAAGCGGGTGAGATGGATATCAGAGTGCAGGAGCCCAGGAAAGAGATCCAAGACCTGAAACACAAGGAGAGTGGAAAAGCGTTGTGAAATCTGGAGGAAACCTCCAGGTTTCCACGCCTGCTGTGATGGATGCTTAGGTTTCCACGGGATGAGATGGATATCAGGATATCAGAGTGCAGGAGCCCAGGAACAGATCCAAGACCTGAAACACAAGGAGAGTGGAAAAAAGCGTTGTGAAATCTGGAGGAAACCTCCAGGTTTCCACGCCTGCTGTGATGGATGCTTACAAGCGGGTGAGATGGATATCAGAGTGCAGGGCCCAGGAACAGATCCAAGACCTGAAACACAAGGAGAGTGGAAAGAAAGCGTTGTGAAATCTGGAGGAACCTCCAGGTTTCCACGCCTGCTGTGATGGATGCTTACAAGCGGGTGAGATGGATATCAGAGTGCAGGAGCCCAGGAACAGATCCAAGACCTGAAACACAAGGAGAGTGGAAAAGAAAGCGTTGTGAAATCTGGAGGAAACCTCCAGGTTTCCACGCCTGCTGTGATGGATGCTTACAAGCGGGTGAGATGGATATCAGAGTGCAGGAGCCCAGGAACAGATCCAAGACCTGAAACACAAGGAGAGTGGAAAAAAAGCGTTGTGAAATCTGGAGGAAACCTCCAGGTTTCCACGCCTGCTGTGATGGATGCTTACAAGCGGGTGAGATGGTTATCAGAGTGCAGGAGCCAGGAACAGATATCAGAGTGCAGGAGCCCAGGAACAGATCCAAGACCTGAAACACAAGGAGAGTGGAAAGAAAAGCGTTGTGAAATCTGGAGGAACCTCCAGGTTTCCACGCCTGCTGTGATGGATGCTTACAAGCGGGTGAGATGGATATCAGAGTGCAGGGCCCAGGAACAGATCCAAGACCTGAAACACAAGGAGAGTGGAAAAAAGCGTTGTGAAATCTGGAGGAACCTCCAGGTTTCCACGCCAGCTGTGATGGATGCTTACAAGCGGGTGAGATGGATATCAGAGTGCAGGAGCCCAGGAACAGATCCAAGACCTGAAACACAAGGAGAGTGGAAAAGAAAGCGTTGTGAAATCTGGAGGAAACCTCCAGGTTTCCACGCCTGCTGTGATGGATGCTTACAAGCGGGTGAGATGGATATCAGAGTGCAGGAGCCCAGGAACAGATCCAAGACCTGAAACACAAGGAGAGTGGAAAAGAAAGCGTTGTGAAATCTGGAGGAACCTCCAGGTTTCCACGCCAGCTGTGATGGATGCTTACAAGCGGGTGAGATGGATATCAGAGTGCAGGAGCCCAGGAACAGATCCAAGACCTGAAACACAAGGAGAGTGGAAAAGAAAGCGTTGTGAAATCTGGAGGAAACCTCCAGGTTTCCACGCCTGCTGTGATGGATGCTTACAAGCGGGTGAGATGGATATCAGAGTGCAGGAGCCCAGGAACAGATCCAAGACCTGAAACACAAGGAGAGTGGAAAAGAAAGCGTTGTGAAATCTGGAGGAAACCTCCAGGTTTCCACGCCTGCTGTGATGGATGCTTACAAGCGGGTGAGATGGATATCAGAGTGCAGGAGCCAGGGAACAGATCCAAGACCTGAAACACAAGGAGAGTGGAAAAGCGTTGTGAAATCTGGAGGAAACCTCCAGGTTTCCACGCCTGCTGTGATGGATGCTTACAAGCGGGTGAGATGGATATCAGGTGCAGGAGCCCAGGAACAGATCCAAGACCTGAAACACAAGGAGAGTGGAAAGAAAGCGTTGTGAAATCTGGAGGAAACCTCCAGGTTTCCACGCCAGCTGTGATGGATGCTTACAAGCGGGTGAGATGGATATCAGAGTGCAGGGCAGCCCAGGAACAGATCCAAGACCTGAAACACAAGGAGAGTGGAAAAAAGCGTTGTGAAATCTGGAGGAAACCTCCAGGTTTCCACGCCTGCTGTGATGGATGCTTACAAGCGGGTGAGATGGATATCAGAGTGCAGGGCCCAGGAACAGATCCAAGACCTGAAACACAAGGAGAGTGGAAAAAAAGCGTTGTGAAATCTGGAGGAAACCTCCAGGTTTCCACGCCAGCTGTGATGGATGCTTACAAGCGGGTGAGATGGATATCAGGTGCAGGAGCAGGAACAGATCAGGAACAGATCCAAGACCTGAAACACAAGGAGAGTGGAAATGGATGAAAGCGTTGTGAAATCTGGAGGAAACCTCCAGGTTTCCAATCTGGAGCCTCCAGGTTTCCACTGTGATGGATGCTTACAAGCGGGTGAGATGGATATTACAAGCGGGTGAGATGGATATCAGGTGCAGGAGCCAGGAACAGATCCAAGACCTGAAACACAAGGAGAGTGGAAAGAAAGCGTTGTGAAATCTGGAGGAAACCTCCAGGTTTCCACGCCTGCTGTGATGGATGCTTACAAGCGGGTGAGATGGATATCAGAGTGCAGGAGCCCAGGAAGAGATCCAAGACCTGAAACACAAGGAGAGTGGAAAAAAGCGTTGTGAAATCTGGAGGAAACCTCCAGGTTTCCACGCCAGCTGTGATGGATGCTTACAAGCGGGTGAGATGGATATCAGAGTGCAGGAGCCCAGGAACAGATCCAAGACCTGAAACACAAGGAGAGTGGAAAAAAGCGTTGTGAAATCTGGAGGAACCTCCAGGTTTCCACTGCCATGCTGTGATGGATGCTTACAAGCGGGTGAGATGGATATCAGAGTGCAGGAGCCCAGGAACAGATCCAAGACCTGAAACACAAGGAGAGTGGAAAAAAAGCGTTGTGAAATCTGGAGGAAACCTCCAGGTTTCCACGCCAGCTGTGATGGATGCTTACAAGCGGGTGAGATGGATATCAGAGTGCAGGAGCCCAGGAACAGATCCAAGACCTGAAACACAAGGAGAGTGGAAAAAAGCGTTGTGAAATCTGGAGGAAACCTCCAGGTTTCCACGCCTGCTGTGATGGATGCTTACAAGCGGGTGAGATGGATATCAGAGTGCAGGAGCCCAGGAACAGATCCAAGACCTGAAACACAAGGAGAGTGGAAAAGCGTTGTGAAATCTGGAGGAAACCTCCAGGTTCCCGCCAGCTGTGATGGATGCTTACAAGCGGGTGAGATGGATATCAGAGTGCAGGAGCCCAGGAACAGATCCAAGACCTGAAACACAAGGAGAGTGGAAAAGAAAGCGTTGTGAAATCTGGAGGAAACCTCCAGGTTTCCACGCCAGCTGTGATGGATGCTTACAAGCGGGTGAGATGGATATCAGAGTGCAGGAGGCAGGAACAGATCCAAGACCTGAAACACAAGGAGAGGAAAAAAGCGTTGAAATCTGGAGAAAGCGTTGTGAAATCTGGAGGAATCAGAGTGCCTCCAGGTTTCCCTGACGCCAGAGTGGAAAAAAGCTGTGATGGGATGCTTTCCACAATGGATGCTTACAAGCGGGTGAGATGGATATCAGAGTGCAGGAGCCAGGAACAGATCCAAGACCTGAAACACAAGGAGAGTGGAAAAGAAAGCGTTGTGAAATCTGGAGGAAACCTCCAGGTTTCCACGCCAGCTGTGATGGATGCTTACAAGCGGGTGAGATGGATATCAGAGTGCAGGAGCCCAGGAACAGATCCAAGACCTGAAACACAAGGAGAGTGGAAAAGAAAGCGTTGTGAAATCTGGAGGAAACCTCCAGGTTTCCACGCCTGCTGTGATGGATGCTTACAAGCGGGTGAGATGGATATCAGAGTGCAGGAGCCCAGGAACAGATCCAAGACCTGAAACACAAGGAGAGTGGAAAAAAAGCGTTGTGAAATCTGGAGGAACCTCCAGGTTTCCCGCGCGCCAGCTGTGATGGATGCTTACAAGCGGGTGAGATGGATATCAAGTGGGTGAGATGGATATCAGGTGCAGGGGAGCCCAGGAACAGATCCAAGACCTGAAACACAAGGAGGAGTGGAAAAGAAAGCGTTGTGAAATCTGGAGGAAACCTCCAGGTTTCCACGCCAGCTGTGATGGATGCTTACAAGCGGGTGAGATGGATATCAGAGTGCAGGAGCCCAGGAACAGATCCAAGACCTGAAACACAAGGAGATTGGAAAAGAAAGCGTTGTGAAAAATCTGGAGGAACCTCCAGGTTTCCACGCCAGCTGTGATGGATGCTTACAAGCGGGTGAGATGGATATCAGAGTGCAGGAGCCCAGGAACAGATCCAAGACCTGAAACACAAGGAGAGTGGAAAAAAAGCGTTGTGAAATCTGGAGGAAACCTCCAGGTTTCCACGCCAGCTGTGATGGATGCTTACAAGCGGGTGAGATGGATATCAGAGTGCAGGAGCCCAGGAACAGATCCAAGACCTGAAACACAAGGAGAGTGGAAAGAAAGCGTTGTGAAATCTGGAGGAACCTCCAGGTTTCCACGCCAGCTGTGATGGATGCTTACAAGCGGGTGAGATGGATATCAGAGTGCAGGAGCCCAGGAACAGATCAAGACCTGAAACACAAGGAGAGTGGAAAAAAGCGTTGTGAAATCTGGAGGAACCTCCAGGTTTCCACTGTGATGCCTTACAGCTGAGATGGATGGATGCTTACAGAGCGGGTGAGATGGATGGATATCAGAGTGCAGGAGCCCAGGAACAGATCCAAGACCTGAAACACAAGGAGAGTGGAAAGAAAGCGTTGTGAAATCTGGAGGAAACCTCCAGGTTTCCACGCCAGCTGTGATGGATGCTTACAAGCGGGTGAGATGGATATCAGAGTGCAGGAGCCCAGGAACAGATCCAAGACCTGAAACACAAGGAGAGTGGAAAAAGCGTTGTGAAATCTGGAGGAAACCTCCAGGTTTCCACGCCAGCTGTGATGGATGCTTACAAGCGGGTGAGATGGATATCAGAGTGCAGGAGCCCAGGAACAGATCCAAGACCTGAAACACAAGGAGAGTGGAAAAGAAAGCGTTGTGAAATCTGGAGGAACCTCCAGGTTTCCACGCCAGCTGTGATGGATGCTTACAAGCGGGTGAGATGGATATCAGAGTGCAGGAGCCCAGGAACAGATCCAAGACCTGAAACACAAGGAGAGTGGAAAAAAGCGTTGTGAAATCTGGAGGAAACCTCCAGGTTTCCACGCCTGCTGTGATGGATGCTTACAAGCGGGTGAGATGGATATCAGAGTGCAGGAGCCCAGGAACAGATCCAAGACCTGAAACACAAGGAGAGTGGAAAAAAGCGTTGTGTGAAATCTGGAGGAACCTCCAGGTTTCCACGCCAGCTGTGATGGATGCTTACAAGCGGGTGAGATGGATATCAGAGTGCAGGAGCCCAGGAACAGATCCAAGACCTGAAACACAAGGAGAGTGGAAAAAAGCGTTGTGAAATCTGGAGGAAACCTCCAGGTTTCCACGCCAGCTGTGATGGATGCTTACAAGCGGGTGAGATGGATATCAGAGTGCAGGAGCCCAGGAACAGATCCAAGACCTGAAACACAAGGAGATTGGAAAAGAAAGCGTTGTGAAATCTGGAGGAAACCTCCAGGTTTCCACGCCAGCTGTGATGGATGCTTACAAGCGGGTGAGATGGATATCAGAGTGCAGGAGCCCAGGAACAGATCCAAGACCTGAAACACAAGGAGAGTGGAAAAGAAAGCGTTGTGAAATCTGGAGGAACCTCCAGGTTTCCACGCCAGCTGTGATGGATGCTTACAAGCGGGTGAGATGGATATCAGAGTGCAGGAGCCCAGGAACAGATCCAAGACCTGAAACACAAGGAGAGTGGAAAAGAAAGCGTTGTGAAATCTGGAGGAAACCTCCAGGTTTCCACGCCAGCTGTGATGGATGCTTACAAGCGGGTGAGATGGATATCAGAGTGCAGAGCCCAGGAACAGATCCAAGACCTGAAACACAAGGAGAGTGGAAAAAAGCGTTGTGAAATCTGGAGGAAACCTCCAGGTTTCCACGCCAGCTGTGATGGATGCTTACAAGCGGGTGAGATGGATATCAGGTGCAGGAGCCCAGGAACAGATCCAAGACCTGAAACACAAGGAGAGTGGAAAAACCTCCAGGTTTCCACGCCAGCGTTGTGAAATCTGGAGGAAACCTCCAGGTTTCCACGCCAGCTGTGATGGATGCTTACAAGCGGGTGAGATGGATATCAGAGTGCAGGAGCCCAGAACAGATCCAAGACCTGAAACACAAGGAGAGTGGAAAAAAGCGTTGTGAAATCTGGAGGAACCTCTCAGGTTTCCACGCCTGCTGTGATGGATGCTTACAAGCGGGTGAGATGGATATCAGAGTGCAGGAGCCCAGGAACAGATCCAAGACCTGAAACACAAGGAGAGTGGAAAAGCGTTGTGAAATCTGGAGGAACCTCCAGGTTTCCACACGCCAGCTGTGATGGATGCTTACAAGCGGGTGAGATGGATATCAGAGTGCAGGAGCCCAGGAACAGATCCAAGACCTGAAACACAAGGAGAGTGGAAAAAAGCGTTGTGAAATCTGGAGGAACCTCCAGGTTTCCACGCCAGATGTGATGGATGCTTACAAGCGGGTGAGATGGATATCAGGTGCAGGAGCCCAGGAACAGATCCAAGACCTGAAACACAAGGAGACCTGGAAAAGCGTTGTGAAATCTGGAGGAACCTCCAGGTTTCCACGCCAGCTGTGATGGATGCTTACAAGCGGGTGAGATGGATATCAGAGTGCAGGAGCCCAGGAACAGATCCAAGACCTGAAACACAAGGAGAGTGGAAAAGAAAGCGTTGTGAAATCTGGAGGAACCTCCAGGTTTCCACGCCAGCTGTGATGGATGCTTACAAGCGGGTGAGATGGATATCAGAGTGCAGGAGCCCAGGAACAGATCCAAGACCTGAAACACAAGGAGAGTGGAAAAAAGCGTTGTGAAATCTGGAGGAAACCTCCAGGTTTCCACGCCAGCTGTGATGGATGCTTACAAGCGGGTGAGATGGATATCAGAGTGCAGGAGCCCAGGAACAGATCCAAGACCTGAAACACAAGGAGAGTGGAAAAAAGCGTTGTGAAATCTGGAGGAACCTCCAGGTTTCCACGCCAGCTGTGATGGATGCTTACAAGCGGGTGAGATGGATATCAGAGTGCAGGAGCCAGGAACAGATCCAAGACCTGAAACACAAGGAGAGTGGAAAGAAAGCGTTGTGAAATCTGGAGGAAACCTCCAGGTTTCCACGCCAGCTGTGATGGATGCTTACAAGCGGGTGAGATGGATATCAGAGTGCAGGAGCCCAGGAACAGATCCAAGACCTGAAACACAAGGAGAGTGGAAAAGAAAGCGTTGTGAAATCTGGAGGAACCTCCAGGTTTCCACGCCAGCTGTGATGGATGCTTACAAGCGGGTGAGATGGATATCAGAGTGCAGGCCCAGGAACAGATCCAAGACCTGAAACACAAGGAGAGTGGAAAAGAAAGCGTTGTGAAATCTGGAGGAACCTCCAGGTTTCCACGCTGTGATGGATGCTGCGGGTGAGATGGATATCTTGCAGGAGCGGGTGAGATGGATATCAGATGTGCAGGAGCCCAGGAACAGGAGCCCAGGAACAGATCCAAGACCTGAAACACAAGGAGAGTGGAAAAGAAAGCGTTGTGAAATCTGGAGGAAACCTCCAGGTTTCCACGCCAGCTGCTGTGATGGATGCTTTACAAGCGGGTGAGATGGATATCAGAGTGCAGGAGCCCAGGAACAGATCCAAGACCTGAAACACAAGGAGAGTGGAAAAGAAAGCGTTGTGAAATCTGGAGGAAACCTCCAGGTTTCCACGCCAAACTGTGATGGATGCTTACAAGCGGGTGAGATGGATATCAGAGTGCAGGGAGCCCAGGAACAGATCCAAGACCTGAAACACAAGGAGAGTGGAAAAAAGCGTTGTGAAATCTGGAGGAAACCTCCAGGTTTCCACGCCAGCTGTGATGGATGCTTACAAGCGGGTGAGATGGATATCAGAGTGCAGGAGCCCAGGAACAGATCCAAGACCTGAAACACAAGGAGAGTGGAAAAGAAAGCGTTGTGAAATCTGGAGGAAACCTCCAGGTTTCCACGCCAGCTGTGATGGATGCTTACAAGCGGGTGAGATGGATATCAGAGTGCAGGAGCCAGGAACAGATCCAAGACCTGAAACACAAGGAGAGTGGAAAAGAAAGCGTTGTGAAATCTGGAGGAAACCTCCAGGTTTCCACGCCAGCTGTGATGGATGCTTACAAGCGGGTGAGATGGATATCAGAGTGCAGGGCCCAGGAACAGATCCAAGACCTGAAACACAAGGAGAGTGGAAAAGAAAGCGTTGTGAAATCTGGAGGAAACCTCCAGGTTTCCACGCCAGCTGTGATGGATGCTTACAAGCGGGTGAGATGGATATCAGAGTGCAGGAGCCCAGGAACAGATCCAAGACCTGAAACACAAGGAGAGTGGAAAGAAAGCGTTGTGAAATCTGGAGGAAACTCTCCAGGTTTCCACGCCAGCTGTGATGGATGCTTACAAGCGGGTGAGATGGATATCAGAGTGCAGGAGCCCAGGAACAGATCCAAGACCTGAAACACAAGGAGAGTGGAAAAGAAAGCGTTGTGAAATCTGGAGGAACCTCCAGGTTTCCACGCCTGCTGTGATGGATGCTTACAAGCGGGTGAGATGGATATCAGAGTGCAGGAGCCCAGGAACAGATCCAAGACCTGAAACACAAGGAGAGTGGAAAAAAGCGTTGTGAAATCTGGAGGAAACCTCCAGGTTTCCACGCCAGCTGTGATGGATGCTTACAAGCGGGTGAGATGGATATCAGAGTGCAGGAGCCCAGGAACAGATCCAAGACCTGAAACACAAGGAGAGTGGAAAAGAAAGCGTTGTGAAATCTGGAGGAAACCTCCAGGTTTCCACGCCTGAAACACAAGAGAGAGTGGAAAGAGCTGTGATGGATGGATGCTTACAAGCGGGTGAGATGGATATCAGAGTGCAGGAGCCCAGGAACAGATCCAAGACCTGAAACACAAGGAGAGTGGAAAAGAAAGCGTTGTGAAATCTGGAGGAAACCTCCAGGTTTCCACGCCAGCTGTGATGGATGCTTACAAGCGGGTGAGATGGATATCAGAGTGCAGGAGCCCAGGAACAGATCCAAGACCTGAAACACAAGGAGAGTGGAAAAGAAAGCGTTGTGAAATCTGGAGGAAACCTCCAGGTTTCCACGCCAGCTGTGATGGATGCTTACAAGCGGGTGAGATGGATATCAGTTTCCACGTGCAGGGGTGAGCCAGGAACAGATCCAAGACCTGAAACACAAGGAGAGTGGAAAAGAAAGCGTTGTGAAATCTGGAGGAAACCTCCAGGTTTCCACGCCAGCTGTGATGGATGCTTACAAGCGGGTGAGATGGATATCAGAGTGCAGGAGCCCAGGAACAGATCCAAGACCTGAAACACAAGGAGAGTGGAAAAAAGCGCTGTGAAATCTGTGAAATCTGGAGGAAACCTCCAGGTTTCCACGCCAGCTGTGATGGATGCTTACAAGCGGGTGAGATGGATATCAGAGTGCAGGAGCCCAGGAACAGATCCAAGACCTGAAACACAAGGAGAGTGGAAAAGAAAGCGTTGTGAAATCTGGAGGAACCTCCAGGTTTCCACGCCAGCTGTGATGGATGCTTACAAGCGGGTGAGATGGATATCAGAGTGCAGGAGCCCAGGAACAGATCCAAGACCTGAAACACAAGGAGAGTGGAAAAGAAAGCGTTGTGAAATCTGGAGGAACCTCCAGGTTTCCACGCCAGCTGTGATGGATGCTTACAAGCGGGTGAGATGGATATCAGAGTGCAGGAGCCCAGGAACAGATCCAAGACCTGAAACACAAGGAGAGTGGAAAAAAGCGTTGTGAAATCTGGAGGAAACCTCCAGGTTTCCACGCCAGCTGTGATGGATGCTTACAAGCGGGTGAGATGGATATCAGGTGTGCAGGAGCCCAGGAACAGATCCAAGACCTGAAACACAAGGAGATTGGAAAAGAAAGCGTTGTGAAATCTGGAGGAACCTCCAGGTTTCCACGCCAGCTGTGATGGATGCTTACAAGCGGGTGAGATGGATATCAGAGTGCAGGAGCCCAGGAACAGATCCAAGACCTGAAACACAAGGAGAGTGGAAAAAAGCGTTGTGAAATCTGGAGGAAACCTCCAGGTTTCCACGCCCAGCTGTGATGGATGCTTACAAGCGGGTGAGATGGATATCAGAGTGCAGGAGCCCAGGAACAGATCCAAGACCTGAAACACAAGGAGATTGGAAAAAGCGTTGTGAAATCTGGAGGGGTGACCTCCAGGTTTCCACGCCAGCTGTGATGGATGCTTACAAGCGGGTGAGATGGATATCAGAGTGCAGGAGCCCAGGAACAGATCCAAGACCTGAAACACAAGGAGAGTGGAAAAGAAAGCGTTGTGAAATCTGGAGGAACCTCCAGGTTTCCACGCCAGCTGTGATGGATGCTTACAAGCGGGTGAGATGGATATCAGAGTGCAGGAGCCCAGGAACAGATCCAAGACCTGAAACACAAGGAGAGTGGAAAAGCGTTGTGAAATCTGGAGGAAACCTCCAGGTTTCCACGCCAACTGTGATGGATGCTTACAAGCGGGTGAGATGGATATCAGAGTGCAGGAGCCCAGGAACAGATCCAAGACCTGAAACACAAGGAGAGTGGAAAAGAAAGCGTTGTGAAATCTGGAGGAAACCTCCAGGTTTCCACGCCAGCTGTGATGGATGCTTACAAGCGGGTGAGATGGATATCAGAGTGCAGGAGCCCAGGAACAGATCCAAGACCTGAAACACAAGGAGAGTGGAAAAAAGCGTTGTGAAATCTGGAGGAACCTCCAGGTTTCCACGCCAGCTGTGATGGATGCTTACAAGCGGGTGAGATGGATATCAGAGTGCAGGAGCCCAGGAACAGATCCAAGACCTGAAACACAAGGAGATTGGAAAAAAGCGTTGTGAAATCTGGAGGAAACCTCCAGGTTTCCACGCCAGCTGTGATGGATGCTTACAAGCGGGTGAGATGGATATCAGAGTGCAGGAGCCCAGGAACAGATCCAAGACCTGAAACACAAGGAGAGTGGAAAAGAAAGCGTTGTGAAATCTGGAGGAAACCTCCAGGTTTCCACGCCAGCTGTGATGGATGCTTACAAGCGGGTGAGATGGATATCAGAGTGCAGGAGCCCAGGAACAGATCCAAGACCTGAAACACAAGGAGAAAGTGGAAATCTGGAGAACCTAGCGTTGTGAAATCTGGAGATGGATATCACCTCCAGGTTTCCACGAAATCTGGAGGAACCTCAGGTTTCCGCCAGCTGTGATGGATGCTTACAAGCGGGTGAGATGGATATCAGAGTGCAGGAGCCCAGGAACAGATCCAAGACCTGAAACACAAGGAGAGTGGAAAAAAGCGTTGTGAAATCTGGAGGAAACCTCCAGGTTTCCACGCCAGCTGTGATGGATGCTTACAAGCGGGTGAGATGTGGATATCAGAGTGCAGGAGCCCAGGAACAGATCCAAGACCTGAAACACAAGGAGAGTGGAAAAAAGCGTTGTGAAATCTGGAGGAAACTCCAGGTTTCCACGCCAGCTGTGATGGATGCTTACAAGCGGGTGAGATGGATATCAGAGTGCAGGAGCCCAGGAACAGATCCAAGACCTGAAACACAAGGAGAGTGGAAAAGAAAGCGTTGTGAAATCTGGAGGAAACCTCCAGGTTTCCACGCCAGCTGTGATGGATGCTTACAAGCGGGTGAGATGGATATCAGAGTGCAGGAGCCCAGGAACAGATCCAAGACCTGAAACACAAGGAGAAAGTGGAAAAGAAAGCGTTGTGAAATCTGGAGGAACCTCCAGGTTTCCACGCCAGCTGTGATGGATGCTTACAAGCGGGTGAGATGGATATCAGAGTGCAGGAGCCCAGGAACAGATCCAAGACCTGAAACACAAGGAGAGTGGAAAAGAAAGCGTTGTGAAATCTGGAGGAACCTCAGGTTTCCACGCCAGCTGTGATGGATGCTTACAAGCGGGTGAGATGGATATCAGAGTGCAGGAGCCCAGGAACAGATCCAAGACCTGAAACACAAGGAGAGTGGAAAGAAAGCGTTGTGAAATCTGGAGGAAACCTCCAGGTTTCCACAAGCCAGCTGTGATGGATGCTTACAAGCGGGTGAGATGGATATCAGGTGCAGGGCCAGGAACAGATCCAAGACCTGAAACACAAGGAACAGATGGAAACACAAGCGTTGGAAAGAAAGCGTTGTGAAATCTGGAGGAAACCTCCAGGTTTCCACGCCTGCTGTGATGGATGCTTACAAGCGGGTGAGATGGATATCAGTGTGCAGGAGCCCAGGAACAGATCCAAGACCTGAAACGCCGGGTTTTTTTTTTAGTTTAACTGATGAAGATTCATAAAAATGTTAAAAAAAAAAAATGCTGAGCAGGAGCTGAATAAAACTGGTCATACACTGTGCTATCTTTTCAGTCACGTCATTCAGCTTCTGCTCAAACTGCACGATTGATTCGCAGGGGTTAGAAGTTCGTAGGTAATGCTGGGCATACACTGTGCGATTTTTGGCTAATTTTGAGCCGAGTCTTTCAGTCATGCGACCGTTTTGGTGATCGGCCCGAGTTTTGCCTTCATCGTGCATCGTGTTGTATACATGGGGTAACAAGAAGCGATTAACACCTCGACCAGCTCCCGATCATCAATCGTTTGGTCATAAGAAAATCAAGCCTGTTTGAAATCCTGTCGGCCATCGTGAGGGTCACTGCAGCCTCTCACACTGCGCACGCGCAAACACAGAAATGAAGGCGAAAAGACGGAGCAGCACAGTAGTGCAGCATGTGATCTGGACACAAGCGATGAAAGCACAACTTGTAGAACTTTTGCAAGCTCTTCCGAGCCTTTTCGATGTCTCCTCACAAAATTATCACGACCACAACAACCGTGAAAATATTTGAATGGACATTGCTGCTCAATCACAGCTGCCTGATCAATATTTTTCATTAGCAATTTAGCACAGTTGATGGTGGTGGTGTGTGTGTCTGTGTGAGTGAAAGACAGAGAGGGAGAGAGAGGGACAGATTGATGCTTAGTGTGAGCACTCAGGTCGCATCAGAGCATCGGGCCGTATAGTGTGAGACCCTGCATCGTGACCTACGAACTTCTAACCCCTGCGAGTCAATCGTACAGTTTGAGCAGGCGCTGAATAACGCCACTGAAAAAATCGCACAGCGTATGCCCAAGGCTCCGCCGATGCTGATGGAAATGGACAAAACGTTAAGAAACGCAAAGCCAGAGGAACAGACTAACACACACTAATGCTGTTTTTGACTTCTATTTATGCCCTCAGTAGGCGTGACCTAACGGCCGCACTTCAAAGCACGGCTGAACTTCAAAGCACTCAGCCTTTTGACGCGTCATGTAATCTTCCTTCTAATAGCGCAACTCCTCCCACTCATTCATAATCCGACCTCCGCGTTTGCACTCGTCCTACAAGAGCTCCCAAATTTGAACATCACTGATGTTCATCGGATTCTAGTGACGACAAACCCCGTCAGCATGTTAGATAAAGGATTTAAGTTATATGCTGCATCATATATACACAACTACGAAGGTAAGAAAACGTAAATTAACCGACAAAGAAACGTTAGCTAACGTGAAATGCAAACACTACGTTACTCCGCTATGTGTTTCATTTGATGTCAATTCTCTACATTACATGTTTCCTTAAACGGTGTTTATAGTTGAGGTTTAACTAATGTCACTTTTGTTGTTAGACACTTTTATAATAGCGTTAGGTAGTTGGCTAACTAAGCAGGTAGTTAACTACCCAATGCTACTCTTGCTACGTGTAAAGTATATACGTTTAAGACGTGTTGACATGAGTAGTACAGAAATAATGCTAATGGTTCTTGTATCTTTATTCAGTGTCCAAAAAACACAGGTTGACAGGGGAGGTCGGTGTGAGAGCCCTGTGCTACAGGTCAACGAGGAAGAGTGAGGCACCACACAGACTAAGTGTAGGCAGGAAGCTGTGTAAAGTTGTTAATCCCTGTTCAGTGGGGTTCAGTTCATTTAAGCATTAGTTAAGTTCATTCCTGAAGGCCCATCAACTTGAATGTTTTCCTTGTCCCCCTGCTTTATCACACCTAATTTGACTAGTCAGATGTGTTTGGGTGATCAGAAACAAATTTACACCAAGTTAATACTGCAAATATACACAATCTAAGTTATTACAGTTAT
Source organism: Oreochromis aureus (assembly GCF_013358895.1). Classification (NCBI taxonomy): domain Eukaryota; kingdom Metazoa; phylum Chordata; class Actinopteri; order Cichliformes; family Cichlidae; genus Oreochromis; species Oreochromis aureus. The sequence continues at coordinate 7,249,995 of NC_052944.1, forward strand.
CAAGGATGGTTAAATTGTTTTAATAGGGAGAGAAGGAAACACTAAGCATTCAGGAGGGTAAGCCTGTGAGGGTCAGTAACCATAACACTGAACTATGTTCCTGTTTGGCTCTTCCATGAAGATGATGTTACATTTTAATTTTAGTTCTTTCTTCTTAGATTAAGCTTCTGGATTCATCGCCAGTGCTCCTGTGTGGCAGGTGCTGTTATGTGCAATCACACAGTGGCACTGCTCTTCAAACAACACACTACTCACAACTCAGAGTGCGGTTGTCCCCTGTGCATAGCTGCACCGAATCTGAACAACAATGGCACAAGCCACGGACAGTGGTAATTTAAATAAGGTTAAAGTTTTTGAATTAGACCATGTTTACATATGAACAGCAACACCATCCATAGTAAATGTGTCTTCTGTTAGGGTGTGAAGCCAGGACCTATCAACTCTATGATCTTCACTAAGCCGGTACCAAATAGGATGGCCCAGACTGGAGTGCAGTAATTAGATTTGTAAAATTTGGTTTCCTGTGTTACAAATGCATGTTGCTATTTGTTCATACATGCATGTGTCAGAATAGGTATTAATTTACATACAACATTACACTTTCTGAAGGCGGCTAACTCAGTCATGTACATATATACATCCCAGTCTCTAACTTATGCACCACTGTTTCACACTTTTTAGTTTAGTTGTTGTTCAGTATAATAACCTTCTTCCTTACATTATTGTCATTGATGTTTTCTTTAGGAGTGGATTCTACAGAGGCATTGTGGGTCCATTACCAGATCCCTGACCTGACAAGCCCCTTGTGGAAAGTGCCTTTGGGCTGGTGCAGGAGGGCAGTGTTCTGTCATGTCAGCAGCGGTTTTGACAACCCGGTACATCACACTACACCGTGATGCACCACCAACACCGCACTTGCCTCTGGAGGGTATGACATCAAGGAAACCCTGCTCGCTCAGACAGCCTGTGATATTTTCTCAAACCGCTGCGCTGAACAAGTTTCCAAAGAACATGCTGTGTGACACAATAAATATCCTTTAACCTGTTAACCTGTGGCTTCTGGAAGAAACTCGGGTGAGTCAGTCACTGCAAACACATTTGTATCATCAAGTGTTTGTCAAATGAAAATGATGTTTTTCTACACTTAGGATAATTTTCTATGTTGCAGTGCAGTAAAGTGCATGTTTCTTCTGTGTTCAATCATACATGTTCTAATTGTTATAAACAGAAAAAATCTTTTCTTACTTAACTGCTTGATTCTTAACTTGTTTAACTGAAACATGATGAAATGTCATAGTATTATTTTTTTTAAATGTCCTTGGCAGTGCATGTGTCCGCATTGTAACTTACTAATAAAAAGTCCTGTGTGTACTTTGGTGTGTGTTTTATGTTATTTTATTGCAAATAAATAATAGTCATTTGATTTTACAGTTACACACAATCTTATATCTCTGGCATGGCATGGCATGCCAAGGCAATATCGGGTACATGCAATTTGAAACCTGACATTCCAGAGCAAAGCATGAAGCACACAGCACGTGGTCAACGTGACTCATATGGAGACTGACAACATTACAAGGAATAAAGGAAAATTGAGGACTTAGCCACAGAAAAGACTTTTTCCTTTTTTGTTACAATAACTCGAAAAGGTCAACTATGATTTTTAAATTAATATCATAGGTGTGAGTTTAGAGTTCAGATTTTTTCTGCACATTCTTTCTTTTTGTATTTAATTATGATGGTAAATACATTTTGCAACATATCTGCCTGCACTTGCACTTGCTCTTAAAGTAGGAACAGTTCACCTTTCCAGCTGTATTTTTAATACTGATGAGTTTACTTTAATTGTTAGCCTATTGGTCAAAATGTATTGTTCTTCTGATTCATGTGTAATGCTTTTCTCAAATAATACATCCACATTTCAACACGTAAGCAGCTGTTTGTCTCAGTATTACCTGATAACATACTGAGGCCTGCTGATCACAGTATGTATGTGGGAAATAAAAGCATGTTAGGAAGAGACTAGGGCCATTTTCAGTTCGCGCCTGCTTTCTCTCCAACGCCTTGGCTCAAAGAATGTGCTGATGCTGAAGTTGACCTCGACCTTGTGAGCCAATTTTTGTTTCATGTCCCACTTCACATGCTGCAGATGCTCCTGCAGCTCAGTCTTCTCATTGTTTGCAGGGATAACCATTTCATTTGAGGAAGAGGAGCAGGAATGTGGTCAAAGACAAATGGATGTGGAGAGGAACACTGGGACTTTCTCTCTTCTCTGTTTTTTCAGTTGCTAGTTTCCCCTCAAGAGGAATGAGCTCATGTTTGTGGGCTCTGTTGCCACGTGTTGTGGTTCACTTTCTAGAATAAGGATGAGTTAGTTTCTGGTCAGACCACAGAGAAGCAGCCAGAAAGAAAACGTGCTTCCCTGTCAAGAACAAACACAAAACATTTGCATGACTTAGTGTAATTACTTGAGTACAGAGATTAGACTTAAAGTAGGATCATAATAATTTGTGATTTTTAAAAAAAATTATTGTCAAAGGGAACTTATTATGCTCATTTCCCTTTTTTAAAACAATTCCTGCATTTTACCAGAGCGGTTTTGCATGATTCACAGTTTTAAAAAATCCTTAGCTTTTGGCTGAGATGAGCATTTAGAGACATTCCATTCACCTGAAGTAATTTACAGCCAATAGTATAGCAAAACTGCCTGAACGAGGCATGATGGAGACACACTTTTGTGTTTTTTTATGCAAAATTCTGACCCTACCTTCTGAATGTTGCTCATATTGTTTTCAGTCTTCTAATTTCCAATTTTGGTGAGCCTGTGCTGTCTTAGTTGACAGGAGTGGGACCTGATGTAGTCTTCTGCTGTTGTAGACCATCTGCTACAGGATTCAATGTGTTATTCAGAGATGTCTTTCTACACACCTTGGTTGATATGAGTGGTTATTTGAGTTATTTCTGCTTTCCTATTATCTTGAAGCAGTCTCGCCATTCTCCTCTGACCTCTGACATCAACAAGGCATTTTTACTCAAGGACTGCTGCTCACTGCATATGTTCCTCTTTTTAATCCCCAGAGATGGTTGTGTGGGAAAATCCTAGCAGATCAACAGTTTCTGAAATACTCAGACCAGCCTGTCTTACACCAACAAATATGCAAAGTTTAAAGTTACCTAACTCACTTTTCTTCCCCAAAAAAGTATGTGGATCCTTTAATATAACTGGAAGAATTTCTATCCTGCTTGTTCAGAATCATTATTGCTTAGGAAAAGAAATGCACAGAGAATACTTTTGCTAAATGTAGTCTTTTCGGTGAGGTTAGGATAGCACTTCAAGTGCAGCATCATCCTGGATTTAGGTGTCAAGACTGATATGCATCTTTCTCTCCTGTGGCTTTTTACATCTGGAATCAAACAGAATTGCAACTCATGAAAAAATTGTTTCCATACAAACATGCAGACTGCCTTCAGTTTAACTCCACTCCTCAGCTTGTATAAAACCCTTTATAGTTCACTCTGTCTCCCTGCCCCAAAAAGCCACAGTACAACCAGAGATTATATATGCCAAGTAATGAGATGAAGAATAGGGACGATGGCATGTGGAGTTGATGCTGAGGAGAATTTACAACATCTGCCTTCTTTGTTGTGGCAAATGCATGAGTTGGACCAATGTTTTGGTTAATTTCATGTCTGAACCAGACATGAAGAACCCTCAGTTTCTTGTTATGAAACTGAGTGCTCTTATGGGATGAACAAGAAAATAATCTCATATATTGTAATTCAGAAAAAAATGAGAAATGAGAAAAATATATATATAAAAAAAAGCCAAAAGAAAACACCGGTCATATCTTTAGAAAGCAACATTATGCCACAGACTGTCACTGTTGTGAGTCCATCCATTAGTTTGCAAAAACTTGTTATGAAACCTCAAGCTGTGCACTTTTGCCGTGACAGTCTAGACATGTTGAATCTGGGATGTGACAAGTGAGTGTGGTTTCACTGTTTAATTGAGGCACACGCTCAAAGGCTTGCAAGTTGTCAGTTACACAAGGAGAACATAATTTATACAATGAAAGTCACATTGTATTAAATAAGACTTGAAACTAGTGACTCTGGCCACGAATTCATCAGGAAAGTGTTTCCTGAGGTTGTGGATCAAAGTCTTTGTTTTCCAGACTTCCATAGAAGAAGAATTATTTTCGAAACCAAATGAGTTCCCTCCTCACGGCCATCAGGAATACTGAAAGCTGAATTACTGGCTTCACTTTCCAAGCGTATAAAGCTACATTCATGTTTTATATGCAGTCTATGGTTCTGGCATTTATTGTTACTGTGACTGTGGAGTGTCCCTTGTGTTAACGGCACAAACTGCTGACAACAATCCATGAGCGCTCCAACCTCCTGAAAAGAATTCACTGTCAAAGTCTTGTGTTCATCTATGGTAGGTCAGCTACACAGTATTACACAGGTGGTTCTAATGTTAAAATCTTTCTCCTGAGATACAAAGTTTTGAATTATCATGTGCCATGATAACACAGATCTCACTGTGCCATATTATCCCAGTAGAGCACTTTGATCAACGACTACAGGCTTGCTTGTCGTTCCTAGAGCCTCTAAAAGTAGAATGCGAGGCAGAGCCTTCAAGTCTCAGGTTCCTTTGTAGAACCATTTACACTTTGGATTCAGGAGACAGGCGTCCCTGTATTTTTAAGGTTAGCCTTAAAGTGTTCCTTTTGAAACATCACTTAGTTATGCATCTTACATCAGTCTGTTGGAGGCCTTCCATGATGGACACAGCATTTCTTCTCCACGTGTCTATGTGCCACTGCTGCGTCATTAACAATGCCCTCTCTCTCCTGTAGTCTGTGTTTTGTTGATCGTTCTTCCTCTTTTATGTTTTTCTTTAACCTAAGAGCTTGGTTCTGCTGAATTAATCTTCCTATTAAATGGGAGTGATTTTTGGACTTCTCTCTGGTATTGTATGGCCTAGCTGATGATATAAAGCACTTTGAGGTGGGTGGTGTTATGCATTGGCTCTGTAACTGAACTAGCTAATTATTCTGTATGTAAAAATTAAAAAAAAATATAAGAGAACCAATTATTTATCTTGTATTTTTAAAGGTTTTTTTTTTTTTTTCAGAATCATTTACAAAATGACTGCATCCATACTCAATAGTTTTTCGGGTACAAAATGTTAGTTTTCATCCTTTGATTAAACTCATTGGCACAATGGGGGTGTGATATCACACCAGAAAGAGATTTGAACAGGCAAAGGTCTCCCCATGATTTTCCAGCCTATTCTATGGACTAAAATTGACTAAAATTATTATTTTAGTTTCATCAGATCTCTCCATTGTGAACTAAAACTATCAGAAAACATCTGATCTTGTGGTTAGAGACAAAAAAATATACTTGAAACATCAGTACAATAGTCTACATGTGTGTAAAAGTAGTCCCTCTTGCATACCTTCACGCTTTGATGTATCAAATAAAAAGTTAAAGTCTTACTTTCCTGCAGGATAACTGAAACCATGTTGACACGACTTCACAGCCTTTATTCAGACTGCCGGCCACGGGGGGATTTTTCATCCAATCATTTTTACATCCGTTTCACATGTGGAAACAATCATACACGTGATTACAGCTAGAAGCTGTCAGTCAAAACACCTATGTGCTGTACACCTCCACATGCCTCAGCTGTGTGATCTCTGTGAGACACACACACACACACACACACACATGTCCAACTTAACTTCCTCCCTCTCTTTTCTTTTCACCTGCTGACGTGCAGCGATTTCCTGCTTCCAATTCCCCTCCACAAATCTGCAGAAATAATTATTGATATTATTTTAGGATGAGCAGGGATGTTTTCAGTTTTGTGAGACATTAAAGGGAGAAGAGCTGTTAGAAAGTCTTTTCAGAGTGATTGGATCAATCTTTTCAACCTGCAAAATCAAACTTTTCTGATTTGTTGTTTAGAGATGCTAATTCCCCACTGGTGTATTTTTGATCACATGAATGCTACTCCGCTAACAACTGACTGTGACCGTGGAGTGCTGGAGGAGGAACTATCCCAGTATAATTTCCAGAAGCAAAGATGCCACCAAAGACGATTGTGTTAACCCTTTAAAGCCGGTCGGGCAGGCACGCTCTGTTGTGCTAACTGTTTTTAAATCCGGTAGCACTGCAACCATGTAAACTAAGCGCAATAATTTTTTTGCATATGAAACCGGAGGAGTTGTACCCATTTTATGCCATCAGCTTGTCCTAGGTCACGGTTTCCTTCCACATATAGCTTTGCAAAAACTGCATAAAAAGCGCTTGCAGCAACAAAAACATAATATTCCAGAAACACGCCTTGCCGATCCGATCAGCTGTTCATAACACCTCCTACTCCATCAGCAGCGAACTATCGTATGTCTGGCCGAAACCGGAAGTGACGTCATTTTGCGGAAATGTAATTTCTTTTACCATCAGGGGCTTATGAGCCCTATACTTGTGTTTTAAAAAGTTATGTTTGACTTTATGACTTTCTGTGTCGTTTCTGGGATGCTTAGGACTCATATTGCACTGCTGGAAATAGTTTATTTTGATGCATATGCTGTTTTTTATTTAAATTTGCATTATAATATTTATTTTCGATTTTCCTGCAGTATATGAAAATTGGTGTATTTCAAAAATAAAACTATGAAGACACTTAAAATAAATTTCCTGTGGTGGGAAACTAGTTTGTGCAACTTTTTTGTATTTACAGTTTTGAGGGATAAGCCTCTTAAATTTCTCTAACTAGAAATATATGTTAAAAAAACAAAAACGATTTTCAATTTTTTGTAGTTTATTGCACTTTTTGCAATTTATGTACTTACTATGCACTAATGCATACATATTATTAAAATTTGGGTTATAATGGTTGTATTGATGTATATCAACTTGAAATGCTCCCAAAAATGGCACTACAGCATGTAAAAATATAATATAAGCTCTGGCGGACTTGGTTCTATGGTAGGTCTTAAAGGTAATCCAGGTATCCAGGTAAGGAAATCCTATAACGTTTGTTCTCTTAAATTCAAGCCACAGAGATGTGGTGTTTAGAAACAATGCATCTCAAATGTTCTGATACTCCTGATGCATACGGGATCCCTACAGGCTTTCGAGAAGGCAGCTGTCCTTCTCTCCTGGATCGGCTGGAGCTTTCTTTAGGTGCCTTCCAGCTTTGACAAAGTCCAGCTGGAGTAACCACATTTACTCAGGGCATTCTTGATGTGATGTTCTTCTGCTTCTTTGGCCACTGTGTCTGTGGGGATGGTGTTTGCTCTCTGTTGTAGCGTCCTGATGACAACCAGTTTATGCTCCATTGGATGATGAGAGTCAAACCTTAAATACTGATCCGTGTCGTGGGTTTACGGTACACATCAGCTTTTAGATGTCCCCCATTACTGATGGAAATGTCACAATCTAAGAAGGCTAACCTGCTACTTCAGACAGTCTATCACCCTCTTCCTGTAACCATTTCCTGGGTCCTAGGGGCTCATAAGTATTTTCGTCACTGAGCAGTGACGAAATGTTCTCATGATAGTCTTGCTGGTTTAGCAAAACTGTGCACCTACCTTTGTCTGCCTAAAGGATGATAATTTGATGGGAGTGCCTTCCTCTCCTCCATGCTGATGTTGGATGCTGGGGGCTTTGCGTTGCTGAGACAGACCAAAACGTCTGCCCGTAGTTGCTCTGCTTCCACGTCTGCAATATTGTTCTTTCAAATTGCTCTTTCTGTGGCTGTGATCAGTTCCACTAGCGGGATTTGTCTTGGCGTCACAGCAAAATTCAAACCTTTAGCAAGGATGTTTTTCTCTGTTTGGGTGAGCTGTCTGTCAGACAAATTCTTCACCCACTTGTCCACATCCTCGGTATGGCATCCTTCTCTCTTCTGACCGCTGAGGACACTCTTTGTATTTTGCTGTGGTTTCCGGCCTTTAACAAGTCAAACTCTGTTGCCTGGTTTTAGACTTCTCGTGCTGTGCTAGACGATCCTTCTCGGTGAATTCAAACACCTTTTTAAGAGTATTGTCATCTAGAAGCATTGTAAGTCTCTGTCGGATCCACTCCTCTTCAGATTTTAACACGTCGATGGTAAAACTTGTTTGCCTCACCCGTTCATTAAGCAGCTTTTAGCAGACTTTTAGGAGTAATCCTGTCTTGTCGGCATCTGAGGCTGAATCTCAGGTGGTTCCTGTAATCAGCCATCTTGCATGCTGTTTGCTCATACTGATGTACTGATCTACTTACCTGGATGATTGAGCATGCATCAAGGCGTTATACTTAGAAAGTGTTAGTACATTTGTGAACACTACTCTTCAGTAGCGCTGAATGCTAAAAAGAAGCAGTTGCCATCTTTCTGATATTATTTTAGGATGAGCAGGGATGTTTTCAGTTTTGTGACATTAAAGAGAGAAGACCTGTTAGAAAGTCTTTTCAGAGTGATTGGATCAATCTTTTCAACCTGCAAAATCAAACTTTTCTGATTTGTTGTAAGTGAGCGCTCTACCATTTCAGCTAATCCCCCACGGATGCATCGGTTTGATCACACGAATGCTACTCTCTCCTTGAAATGCCTAAGGAAACAACTGACTGTGGCGTACTGAAAGGAGGAACTATCCCAGTATAATTTCCAGAAGCACGTGTGTCCGTTCTCTGCACTGCGCATCTGCAGCTCTACAACGCCACAGCATGTGTGATCAGTTAAAGGTCACTACAGTTGACTTAGAGTACTGCACCTCTAGTTATTAAGTTAAGCATGTAAACAGGGTGACCCAAGGTCTCACAGTGGTTTGATCAGAAACCTCTGCTGATAATGACCCATGCCTTTTTTCAGTAAATGGTAAAAGTTACTACACCCCTCCCTGTTGTCATTTGCTGTGGTTTATGCTGTGGTATATGATTTATTTTTGGTGCAGCGTCAATACACAGTCCGAAAATATCTGTTCAATAAACTAAATTAATTTTACTTTCATCTCTGAAATACTCTGTATGTATTTGCTGGTGATTCACTTCAAAGTCCGACCTTTCTCACATATTTGAAGACTATTTATCAGTGTCTGATGACGTCACTCGGGGTTGACTCATGTGGGGGATTAGCTCAAATGGTAGAGCGCTAGCTTAGCATGTCAAAGGAATTTGCAAAGAAAAGCGTCTGGACTTCTTTAAGTTGCTTGAAGGCGTTTCACCTCTCATCCGAGAAGCTTCTTCAGTTCTAAGGTCAAATGGCCGAGTCCCAGATTTAAACCCAGTGGGAGTATCCCCAAAGAGGACAAAGGACCCCTGGTGATCCTCTAATCACATGAGCCAAGGTGTGGCGGGTGTGGGACCTAATCAGCCAGGGTTTCGGGTGAGCTCATTGTGAAACCTGGCCCCACCTTGTCATGTGAATTCCTGAGGTCAGATGGCCCAGGATGTGAGTGGGCGTTAAGGCGTCTGGGGAGGGAACTCAAAACTGGATTATAGATGGCAGACAGTTGGTGTCGTAAACCACCGCCTCTGTTCAAAGATGGTCGCTCACAGTGGACATAGATGGCCTCTTTCACTCCTCTTTCAAACCATCTGTCCTCTCTGTCCAAAATGTGAACATTGGCATCCTCGAAAGAGTGACCTTTATCCTTAAGATGCAGATGGACTGCTGAGTCTTGTCCTGTGGAGGTGGCTCTTCTATGTTGTGCCATGCGCTTGTGAAGTGGCTGTTTAGCGGGATTGATGCCCGCATCCTCCAAAAGACTTTTCTTTTAGGCATCGTCACAAAAACATACAAGTTTGCACAGTGAAATCCCTCTCATCACCTACCCAAACAGACATTGTCTTTTTACTGTACATGTTCAAGCATACAATGGTAGCCCAACATCACAGAACTCTCAAATGACATTAAACAGTGGCTGTCAACTGAGCGGACAATCATAATGAAGCAGTTCATTTTATTTTGTAGAGTCAAGCGGCTCGTGATATTATTGGCCACCAGATGGCACCAAAAACGATGGTGCTAAAAAGCTTTGAGTAATGAACCCTTTTTCTATACAAGCTTCAGTGTTTCAGAAAACTTAATTTGGCCATCACGGTAACCAACTACCTCATACACATAAAACTTAGAGTGTATTCAAAGTAAATAAAGTTTATTTATTTATTATACAAACTTTAAAGAGCTAATCCCCTGTGTCTCCTGCGGTAGCAAGATCACAATGCAATGACGTGTGCCACTGAAAATATATGAAGACATATGAGTTATTATTTGTCAGACTATATCAATTGCCCATTGATGATGGCTAAAGATTACATTGCTGTTTTCTGTGAAGGATATATTCCTGAGTCTCGTGACGTACTAATGAAAGCCCAGTAACAGTAAGGTCTGGTAGGGGTAGCTAGTCACAGGGATTTAAGGGATTTGTTCACTCTGCAAATTAAATGTTTTCATGATGAGGTTTAAAGTGAAACACCCGTTTGGAGGATGCGGGCGTCGATCCGCTACCTCTCGCATGCAAAGCGGCGCTCTACCATTTGAGCTAATCCCCTGTGGTTGCAACGTACACATGTCACATGATCTGTGGTGTTTCAGAGCTGCACATATGCAGTCCTGAGTACAGACACACCAGGGCTTTGCTTATGAACCTAGAACTGGGATTGCTCCTCTTTCCAAAAGTAGTTTAATGACATTTAGCTTCTAGTAGGGGTACCTGGTCACATGAGCGTTTCAAATATTGTAAAGGCCATGCCCAGAATATCAAGTCAACACAGCACTTGAAATGATCTGTTACTTAGAAAAATGAATAAACTGCAATTGAAAAGTCTGGCTCATTGTCTTGAAAGGCAGAGTGCTCGTTTTGAATGGACAACTGTTCCTTGTTGCCCAAACTGCCACACTGCAAATTGGTTTTGTATATTTTTTTCTTATCCAGGTAAGGAAATCCTGAAACATTTGTTCTCTTAAATTCTCTATAAGTAATTCTCTATATGATTACTTTGATTTCAGTTATCCAAACTCCCTATACAGAATATCCAGTGAATGCAGCATTTGAAACGAACTTATACTTAGAAATCCCAAAAGTTGATTCTGTTCATCTGGACGTAACGTTTTCAGTCGGAGAAATGTTTAAATCACTCATCCAAAGTGACTTCTTCAGTCTCAGCTGACTGCAGGTTCCCCAATCTTATAAACAGCACATTTGCATAATGAATGAAACTAGCACCACTGAGCGAACAATGAGCTGGGAGGTCATTTCCTTAAACATGAGTATGCAGATCCTCATGACCACTGATCAATGGCCACTGATCAATGACCATGAGTACATTCACAGAGAGTTGGGGAATGGCTGCAATCACAGCATGGTAAGATGGCGAAAGATGTACCCTTAGGCCCCCTCCTCGATTCAGAGATGATCTTTTCCTTTTCACGTAAGTGGCCTCCTTGACTCCTCGCTCAAACCAGCGTTCCTCCCTGTCCAGGATGTGTACATCCTCATCATTAAAAAGAGTGTCCACTGGCCTGTAGGTGTAAATAGACTGCGGAGTCCTGGCCTGACGAGGCAGCTCTTCTGTGTTGTGCCATCCGCCGCCAGAGGTTGTTTGGTTTCCCCGATGTATAAATCCGGCAATCCTCATGGCACTTAACAGCGTGCAATATATTACTCTGTTTGTGTTGGGGCCCCGGTCCTTGGGGTGGACCAATTTTTGGCGCAGTGTGATTTGGGGTTTAAAAGCCACAGAGATGCTATGTTTATAAAAAATACGTCTCAAATGTTCTGATACTTCTGATGCATACGGGATCACTACAGGTTTTCAAGAAGACAGCTGTCCTTCTCTCCTGGATCGGCTGGAGCTTTCTTTAGGTGCCTTCCAGCTTTGACAAAAGTCCAGCTGGAGTAACCACATTTACTCAGGGCCTTCTTGATGTGATGTTCTTCTGCTTCTCTGTTGGGACAGCGGTCTGTTGGGATGGTGTTAAGCTCTCTGTTGTAGCGTCCTGATGACAACCAGTTTACGCTCCTTTGGATGATGATAGTCAAACCGTAAATACTGATCCGTGTCGTGGGTTTACGGTACACATCAGCTTTTAGATGTCCCCATTACTGATGGAAATGTCACAATCTAAGAAGGCTAACCTGCTACTTCAGACAGTCTATCACCCTCTTCCTGTAACCATTTCCTGGGTCCTAGGGGCTCATAAGTATTTTTCGTCACTGAGCAGTGTCAAAGTGTTCTCATGATGGTCTTGCTGGTTTAGCAAAACTGTGCACCTACCTTTGTCTGCCTGAAGGGCGATAATGTTGTTGTCATTACTAAGTGATGTGAGTGCCTTCCTCTCCTCCATGCTGATGTTGGATGCTGGGGGAAAACTTGTTGGTTCTATTAAATTTAGTATGAGCAGCTTTCATATTTAACATTTCATAAGTTGAGTTTGTATTATCATCACAATAATGAGTAGGGCATAAATGTTTTATAAACAATGTGTCCTGTTTCATTTACTTTTCACTCTGTTTGACACTTTATATGGATTAACATGGAATAACCAAATGGAAAAGGTATATTGTTTTATTTCATGTTTATTTATTTAAAAATGAAAGCAAAGATAACATGCAGAGGTCTTCCTCCAGCGAGCTCTAACTCACGGCAAAAAAGTTAAGTCCACTGGTGATGAAAGCGTCATGAAATCTGGAGGGAACGTCCAGGTTTCCACGCCGCCTGTGATGGATACTTACAAGCGGGTGAGATGGATATCAGAGTGCAGGAGCCCAGGAACAGATCCAAGACCTGAAACACAAGGAGAGTGGAAAGAAAGCGTTGTGAAATCTGGAGGGAACCTCAAGCTTTCCACGCCAGCTGTGATGGATGCTTACAAGCGGGTGAGATGGATATCAGTGTGCAAGAGCCCAGGAACAGGTCCAAGACCTGAAACACAAGGAGATTGGAAAGAAAGCGTTGTGAAACCCGATGTCAAATAGCAATGCCAAAATAGATTCCCTGCTGTGATGTCAAATATCAATACCAGACTTGACTTTCTGCTGTGATGTCAACAATTAATTCCAGACTCGACTCTCTACTGTGATGTCAAATATCAATGCCAGAGTAGATTCCCGGCTGTGATGTCAAATATCAATACCAGACTCACCTCTCTGCTGTGATGTCAAATATCAATGTCAGATTCGCCTCGCTGCTGTGATGTCAAATATCAATACCAGACTTGTCTGTCTGCTGTGATGTCAAATATCAATGCCAGATTCGCCTCTCTGCTATGATGTCAAATATCAATGCCAGAATCGCCTCTCTGCTGTGATGTCAAATATCAATACCAGACTTGTCTCTCTGCTGTGATGTCAACAATAAATTCCAGACTCGCGTCTCTGCTGTGATGTCACATATCAATGCCAGAGTAGATTCTCTGCTGTGATGTCAAATATCAATGCCAGACTCGCGTCTCTGCTGTGATGTCAAATAGCTCACACGGGGCGTGTCTGACGTGAACTATGAGTGATCGCCAGTGTCAGGGCGTGACTGTTTTGTGACTTATCAGCAATCGCCACTCGCAGGCCGTGCTTGTTATGTGACGTATGAGCAATCGCCAGTAGTTGGGCGTTTCTGTGACATAACTTATCAGCAATCGCTGCTCACACGGGGTGTCCGACGTGAAGTATGAGTGATCGCCGATCACAGGGCGTGTCTCTGATGTGACTTATCAGCAGTCACCGCTCGCCGGGCGTGTCTGTGACGTGACGTATTAGCGATCGCCAATGTCAGGGCGTGACTGTTTTGTGACTTATCAGCAATCGCGGCTCGCCCGGCGTGTCTATGACGTGACGTATTAGCGATCGCCAGTGTCAGGGCGTGACTGTTTTGTGACTTATCAGCAATCGCCACTCGCAGGCCGTGTTTGTTATGTGACGTATGAGCAATCGCCAATAGTTGGGCGTTTCTGTGACATAACTTATCAGCAATCGCCACTCACACGAGGTGTGTCTGACGTGAAGTATGAGTGATCGCCGATCACAGGGCGTGTCTCTGATGTGACTTATCAGCAGTCACCGCTCGCCGGGCGTGTCTGTAACGTGACGTATTAACGATCGCCAATGTCAAGGCGTGACTGTTTTGTGACTTATCAGCAATCGCCACTCGCAGGCCGTGCTTGTTATGTGACGTACGAGCAATCGCCAGTAGTTGGGCGTGTCTGTGACATAACTTATCAGCAATCGCCACTCACACGGGGTGTGTCTGACGTGAAGTATGAGTGATCGCCGATCACAGGGCGTGTCTCTGACGTGACTTATCAGCAAACGCCGCTCGCCGGGCGTGACTGTGACGTGACGTATTAGCGATCGCCAATGTCAGGGCGTGACTGTTTTGTGACTTATCAGTAATCGCGGCTCGCCCGGCGTGTCTATGACGTGACGTATTAGCGATCGCCAGTGTCAGGGCGTGACTGTTTTGTGACTTGTCAGCAATCGCCACTCGCAGGCCGTGTTTGTTATGTGACGTATGAGCAATCGCCAATAGTTGGGCGTATCTGTGACATAACTTATCAGCAATCGCCACTCACACGGGGTGTGTCTGACGTGAAGTATGAGTGATAGCCAATCACAGGGCGTGTCTATGACGTGATTTATCAGCAATCGCCGCTCGCCGGGGGTGTCTGTGACTTGACTTGTTAGAGATCGCCAAGGTCAGGGCGTGACTGTGATGTGACTTATCAGCAATCGCCACTCAAACGGGGTGTGTCTGACGTGAAGTATGAGCTATCGCCGAGCACAGGGCGTGTCTCTGACGTGATGTCAAATATCAATACAAGACTTGTCTCTCTGGTTTGATGTCAAATATCAATACCAGACTCGTCACTCTGCTGTGATGTCAAATATCAATTACAGACTCGCGTCTCTGCTGTGATGTCACATATCAATGCAAGAGTAGATTCTCTGCTGTGATGTCAAATATCAAAACCAGAATCATGATTCTGCTGTGATTTCAAATAGCAATTCTAGGCTCGTCTCTCTGCTGTGATGTCAACAATTAATTCCAGACTCGCGTTTCTGCTGTGATGTCACATATCAATGCAAGAGTAGATTCTCTGCTGTGATGTCAAATATCAATACCAGACTCACGTCTCTGCTGTGATGTCAAATATCAAAACCAGACTTGTCTCTCTCCTGTGATGTCAAAAAGCAATGCCAGACTCGCGTCTCTGTTGTGATGTCAATTATCAATGCCAAACCCGTCTCTCTACTTTGATGTCAAATAGCTCACACGGGGTGTGTCCGACGTGAAATATGAGTGATCGCCGATCACAGGGCGTGTCTCTGACGTGACTTATCAGCAATTGCTGCTCGCCGGGCGTGTCTGTGACGTCACGTATTAGCGATCGCCAATGTCAGGGCTTGTCTGTGACATAACTAATCAGCAATTGCCGTTCGCCGGGCGTGTCTGTGACGTGACGTATTAGCGATCGCCAGTGTCAGGGCGTGACTGTTTTGTGACTTATCAGCAATCGCCACTCGCAGGCCGTGTTTGTTATGTGACGTATGAGCAATCGCCAATAGTTGGGCGTGTCTGTGACATAACTTATCAGCAATCGCCACTCACTCGGGGTGTGTCTGACGTGAAGTATGAGTGATCGCCGATCAAAGGGTGTGTCTCTGACGTGACTTATCAGCAATCGCCGCTCGCCGGGCGTGTCTCTGACGTGACTTATTAAAGATCGCCAGTGTCAGGGCGTGACTGTGATGTGACTTATCAGCAATCGCCACTCACACGGGGTGTATCTGACGTGAAGTATGAGCTATCGCCGAGCACAGAGCGTGTCTCTGACGTGATGTCAAATGTCAATTCCAGACTCGTCTCTCTCCTGTGATGTCAAATATCAATGCCAGATTCGCCTCTCTGCTGTGATTTCAAGTATCAATGCCAGTGTTGCGTCTCTGCTGTGATGTCACATATCAATACCAGACTTGTCTGTCTGCTGTGATGTCAAATATCAATACCAGACTTGTCTGTCTGCTGTGATGTCAAATATCAATACCAGACTCGTCTCTCTCCTGTGATGTCAAATATCAATACCAGACTCACCTCTCTGCTGTGATGTCAAATATCAATGCCAGATTCGCCTCTCTGCTGTGATTTCAAATATCAATACCAGACTTGTTTCTCTGCTGTGATGTCAAATATCAATACCAGACTTGTCTCTCTGCTGTGATGTCAAATATCAATACCAGACTCGCGTCTCTTCTGTGAATTCAAATATCAATGCCAGACAAGACTGTCTGCTGTGATGTCAAATATCAATACCAGACTTGTCTCTCTGCTGTGATGTCAAATATCAATACCAGACTCGACTCTCTGCTGTGATGTCAAATATCAAAACCAGAATCATGATTATGAAATTTGGAGGGAACCTCCAGATTTCCACACCTGCTGTGATGGATGTTTACAAGCGGGCGAGATGGATATCAGAGTGCAGGAGCCCAGGAACAGGTCCAAGAACTGAAACATAAGGAGATTGGAAAGAAAGCGTTGTGAAATTTGGAGGGAACATCCAGCTTTCCACGCCTGCTGTGATGGATGCTTACAAGCGGGTGAGATGGTTCTTTTTCTAACTTCGCTCGGTCTTTCACTATGGGAATCGCCTCGGCCTGACCAACTACGGAAGCTCCAGTAACACCACGTCTGTCTCTGACAGACCTGTTGAGCCGTGCTCAGGGCTCCGCCCCCTCATACTAACACGGCCGACCAGCTCCTCCTAACTCATTCTCGCTTTCTTCCCGTGAGAAACTACTTTGAGCTCCCTCAGCGCATCCAGGCTAACTTGATTAGCTGCTTAACAGTTCTCAGGCGTCCCGTGTAGGAGTACGTCGCCAAACGCAGTTTTTCCAGTTCCAGTTTAGATCGTGCTGAGTAAGTCCTTCGAAAGAAGTGTACTTAGAGTTGCACTGTGGAACAGCAACCGCGTCAGGCGAGCTGTCCCAGCGGTTCCTGGTTTTAGTTAGCGAGGTAGCCGACGTTGTGTAACTCGGGCTAACGCGTTACGGCGAGCTGTTCGTTCAGTGTCCGGCTAGCATTAACTTGTTAGCAGGCCACGAACAACATTAGCGTCTCACTAGCATTAGCTTGTTAGTCTACCTAGGGCTCAGTTAGCATTAAGTTGCTAACGATATTGGCTAGAGGAGTGCAGCTAACGTGTCACGACGAGCTGACTCCCGCGGTGACTAGCTCGGGATTTAACACCGCCGCTAGTCC
This sequence comes from Oreochromis aureus, assembly GCF_013358895.1. Classification (NCBI taxonomy): domain Eukaryota; kingdom Metazoa; phylum Chordata; class Actinopteri; order Cichliformes; family Cichlidae; genus Oreochromis; species Oreochromis aureus. The sequence continues at coordinate 7,267,248 of NC_052944.1, forward strand.
TAGCTACTTACGGGCTAACGTGTTGAGACAAGCCTGGTGTAGCCTAGTCTCACCAACTTTCCGCTAACCATGTCGATGGCTCCTACTCCCGCCAAAAGGTCGGAGCCGAAGGCCAAAGAGGCTGCATCCCGCCCGTGCCCCGCATCATGCGGTGCCACCATCTCGGGCAGGGACCCTCATCCAATGTGCATCGTCTGTATGGGTGCCAAGCATGCTCAGGCTTCACTGGCGGACCCTCAGGGATGCCCACACTGTGCGTTGATGCCAGAGAAAGTCCAGGAAAGGAGGCTGAGAGTAGCAGTAACGAACAGTCAGGACCCCTGCCTGTCGGCCGCTACTGGTACGAGCGATATCCATCATCCGCAAGCCTCCACAAGCTGGGCGGACATGATGGAAGAAGAGTCCCATCATGCCCCCATCGCTCGAGGACCTCCTCGATCAAAACGTATGGGCGGGCGGGTGGCGAGGATGCGGAGGGCGATGCCGACTCCGACCTCCTCGACATGGAGGACATGGATGAGGAACAGGAGGATGACTCCACCTTTCCTCCCCAGCAGTCCAGGCCACCCAGTGGGGCTGAAGCAGTGGAGCCTTCAGTGGCGTATCACCTTCACCCTAACCGCAGGGCAATCTCAGCGTCTTCTAGTGTTTCTTTGCCCAACAAGATAGATCGCCTCACGGCGTCTATCTATCAAAGGATGTACAAATATGCTGCACAGTCAGTATGCTGGCTTAATGCAGTCACACAGCTATCAGCATATCAGGCAGAAATTCTGGAAGACATGGGCCGTGAGCTTGACTCGGGTTCCCCGAACCCAGCCCTCTGGGATGAAATCTGCGTGGTTAATGATCTCATTCTTCGCTCCTCCAGGGGAGCAGTCCAAGGGTGTGGCCGCGTTATGGGCCTTGCAGTCTCGGGTGAGAGAGCCTTGTGGCTAAACCTGTCAGGCCTAGGTGATGCTCAGAGGGCTGAGGTAATGGATGCAGCCTATGACCCAACCAAGGGTCTTTTGGCCCAGCCCTGGAGAGAATGAGAGAAACAAGCACCCGCCCGAAAGCAGGAGGGAGAAGCATTCAACCTCTGCTTACCCAGAAAACCTAACTCTCAGCCCCAGCAGGTGCCAAGAGCTGGCTTTGCCGCAACAGCAGCAGCTGTGAGAGGGAGACAGAGTGGGGTCAGAATGCAGAGAGGAGCAGGAGGCCAGCAGGGTGCCCACCAGGCCAAGGTAGAGAACCAAAGACCTTGGGGCAAGCATTCCTTTGCAGCGGCTGCTGCAAAGAACAAGCCGTCACACCCCGGAGAGGGGAAAAAGCGGTCAGCCTAGCACACCTGCAACGTTCTGTGTCACCCTCTCTTCTCCCCAAAGAGAAGGAAGGTGTTAGAAGGGGTAACCAAATCACTCCAAGGTTCAGGGTGTTCAGAAGTTTCCAGTTCACCAGGAGCACCCTCTCAGTCTCCTCCTCCAGTTCAGGAGGACAGACTTGTGGACAAATGGCGCAGTGTCATCAAGCACTCCTAAGAACTCTGTCTGTGTCACCAAGCACTGCCCAGAGTCACCAGACACTTCACTGTGGTTTGGGGTAACAAAAGAAATAAACGTGCATTTCTGCAGCCAGGCAGTTTGCCAAGGGCAGAATGTCCCCCAGTTTCAAAATAAAAACAAAAGAAAATCACTGCCATTTGTCTTTGTTCCCAGCGGGGAGCTCACGCTCTTCCCGAGGGGAGAGCCCCAACTCCTTCCGGGAGACAGGGGTGACGCCACGCTACTGCGTCTTCAGAGGCCCGCTCACAGCGCGGCTGGAGCGGTGGCGCGCATGACGCAGTTCATCCCTGGGTCTTGTCAACCATTTCCCAGGGTTACAGACTACAGTTTGCGGTAAAACCACCGAGATTCGGCGGAGTGCTGGCTTCGTGGCCAGTGGCGACTCAGCGAATGTGCTGAAAGAGGAAATATTCTCCCTGTTACACAAAAAAAGGCGATCAGAGCGGTTCCGGCGAAGAAGCTCAGCAGGGCTTTTACTCCCGCTATTTCCTCATCCCGAAAAAGGACGGAACGTCGCTCCGTCCTATTCTGGATCTGCGTGTGTTAAACAAGCATTTGAGAAAGTACACGTTCAGAATGCTCACACACAAGACGCTTTGTCGCTCAATTCACACAGGCGATTGGTTTGTTACAATCGACCTATCAGACGCATATTTTCACATCGCCATTTATCCTCCACACAGGAAATATCTCAGGTTCGCTTATCAGAGAGTAGCATACGAGTTTCAAACTATCCCATTCGGGCTATCCTTAGCCCCAAGGGTGTTCAGCAAATGTGTGGAAGCAGCGCTGTCTCCGTTAAGGAACAGCGGCATCAGAATATTCTCTTGCATAGACGATTATCTAATATGCTCATGATCGCGCGAGCAGGCGATCAAAGACTCCGAGGTGGTAGTGAATCACCTCACGGAGCTTGGGTTCACAATCAACCTGGAAAAGAGCCACTTGGAACCCGCACAGTTTATAGAGTATCTGGGGCTCAGAATAGACTCCATCTCTTATCGTATGGCACTTTCAGAGCGGAGGATCGCATCCTTCACTCACTGTCTTTCCCGTTTTCAGCTGGGGAAAGTCGTGCGGTTCCGACTCTGTCTCCGCCTTCTCGGCCTCATGGCCTCGGTGATATCGGTGGTACATTTGGGGCTGCTTATGATGAGAGATTTTCAGTGGTGGGTCGCTTCTCTGCAGCTGTGCCCTCGCCGACATCTCAGTCATGGTGTAAAAATAACGCAGCCGTGTATCGCGGCTCTCCGGCCTTGGAGGAGCCCGACAGCTCTCGCTGCGGGGGTACCTCCCGGGGCAGTGTCTTCCAGGGTGACGCTGACCACAGATGCATCCCTGTCAGGCTGGGGTGTGTTAAGGGTTCAATGTTGAGAGAAGAATCCATAAAAACCACAGATCCAGGCGTGTGCAATTTAGACGGCATTTTAATGAACACATGTGTGAGTTCAACAACCCAATCAGTGTTGAACTGAACTTACAATCATGAGACAAGGTTTTATATGGGTACAATAACAAAGCCCCCCTCTTTTACAAAAATAGACAATAGTACAGCTTACGTCAATCCAAACCACAAAATGTTCCATGACCTTTAACATTGCTCTAAAAACATTGTCTTCGGTCGGTGCTTCCCCTCTTCGCTGTCGCCGTCGGGTGCACTTCCTCTAAGTACTTGACACACTTCTGCATTTCTGCCCTACCAAAATAGATCTGTTATGGTGTGTGTGTGAGTGCGTGCACGCGTGCAAGGCGCGTGCATGTTGTGTACTGCGTGCGTGTCATGACCTCTCACTATTTGTCTGTCTGTGCGTGCAGAATTTGCATCTGCTTTTCTGATCCTTAGTTGACCTTAAACTGAACTTTCCCTATCAGTGATTCCTCTAACTAAGTGTGTGTTAATCAACGATACATGCATAACACCCTGCTCTTTGGCTTGCAGTCACTCTGCTTTCGGTTTCACTTCTGCAAAACATGCTCTGCAGACGCGTTTCGTTTCCTGTCTCATTTTAGCACAGAGAGTATTTTCCTGTCTCTGCCCTCTACACAGAGATCATAAAAGCATTAATAACATTTAAATTATAGATTCAACAGAACCATTTAAAATGGTTCTTCTTTGGACCTGTAATAAAGACTAATATAATACCAATATATTTGAACATCTGAATGCATCTGAATGTAACATCCCATGAAATGGTAATGATGATTATAAAATAGCAGCAAATAATAGCAGTAAAATATTTCTATTCCCCACACTCCCACTCTCGACCTCTGGCACACCAGAGGTCGCCATACATTATGTTGGGTCACTCCTTGGCCCATTCAACTGTTTCCCTGTCCACCCCTGACGTCATGGACATTTAGGATCACTGTTCTTAGCTCTGACCCTCTCTTGGCATCCTGTGACTTAACAAATCAGACAACCTCATGTCATCTAGGTGGTCTTAATAATAAAATGCCAGCTCCCACTTGAGAACACTCATGCTTGAGGTTAATCACACCAAAGTATCAGCGAGCCTAAAGTTGATCAGGGGCATGAGAGAATAAGAGTGCGAGCAGAGCTCAATCAGCACTCCTCCCTCACCCCAGAACCCACTCATACCCGGTGAAAGACCCCTTACACTTGTGAATCTCTAGTGGTCTGTCCCTTTTCTGGGTCCCACTCTAGTGGAAATCTGGCCACCTGCAAAGGAAACAGAACCCTTCCTCCCTAGTACGGCTTCCCTGCCTTATGTCCCTCAATTGTCTTCTTTATTCAAACCTAATGTTACTCAAAGCATGAACCTAATTTTGTATTTGGTTTTTGACTTTTATTTTTATATCTCATTCAACCGTACTCAGCATTTGTAAAACTCTCACAGCACTGCCTTTAAGAGAATCGGAGGAAGCACGTCTCTGCATGTGCTTCCTCTTTGCTCCTTATCTGATCACCAACATCCTGTGCACAAAACTGTCACTGCTGCAAGGGCCTCTCATCTAAAGTCACCTCTCACCAGCAAAATCATCATAAAATCATTATAAGGGCTTATTCTACTAAAAGGATAATAAAAAACAACCGCTTTAATCACTCAGTGTAAGCACCTAGTTAATTGCTCCTAGATAAACTTCATCATAGCTAAAAGCTGAACTCTAACAGTATTTTGAACTCCCATTTTCTGGGTAATAACCTGTTTGAATATATCATTTTATTTCATTTTGCTGCTTTTAATGTAATGACTCCTTCTAACTTAAACTTTATCAGACTTAACCAACATATATAAGCTTTCTCCCTTTGCTTCTGTTTTCTGTATTTCTGTAACTGCTATTTATATAAGAGGACTAATTTAGAACTGCATGTGTTATCTCCATATTTTACATGTCACCCAATTTAGTTACAAACGAAACTCCTATTCAGTTAAATGCTAAATGGATTTCAGGCCTTTTGCCTGGAATCAATACTGTCATGTGTCTTAATGAACTCTGTATGTCTGTAAGCGTGTGCAATCCTTCAAAACTCAGGTCATTCTCACAGTAGATTGGCTAATCATAACGTTAACCAAAAGTTTATGACCCTCAAGAGACGACTCTCTGAGCCACAACTCCGTTAAAGGCACCAAAATGCAATGTGTATGAAAAAATCATTTCTACATATATAATCTCCAATATTATTCATTTGAGTCAGCGAGACTTTTAACATCCTCATAAAAAGCTCTCCTCTACCCTAAAGCCTACCTTATAACAACATTCTAACATTATGTCACTGTTACAACTTATCCTAAAAATCAAAAAAAAATCCCACATTTTCTACTCATAAAATGTTCACTATTTTCCCCAAAGCATATCCTTTATTCCCACAGTTTCCCCTTTAAATTTGGTGTACAACTTCTTTTTAACCCCAGCAATTTATCTTCTAAACAGAATTTAGTTCATTTTACTCCTTTCTTTAGAATTAACAATCTCTGCCTCAGTTTTACCATATCTAAATTATCAAACAACCCCAATCATTATAAAATCCTAGTAAAACCCCTTTCAAATTAAACACATTAAATCTTAAACCCCTCTCTTTTTTGACACATCTCATGTGGCAAAAAACTCAACATGCTCCACCCAAGCTTAACAAATTAAAAGGAAAAAAGGTTAGTCATTTCATTTCCCAGAACCGCTCAGCAATTCTCCTCTCCGGTGTTTTGCTTCAGCCCTGAAAACCTGTGTTTAAGGAACAAAATCAATTTAATCATCATGTCAAATCTCCTCCAACTCGTTGCTCCATTGAACTCTGGATCCTTGGAATTTCCTGAAAACAAAACCTGTAGTTTACATTTCATACTCAACTCTCCCTTTATGATCCAGTCTGTGTCATAACAAAAAATAAACTTGAACAGAACAGTTATTAATCCTGAGTTACCTCAGTTAATGGTAACTTGAATCTCATCAAACAATGTTTCCCTTTTAGCATTTAGCATTCTCCCAACAATATAATGTAATCCCATAATCTAACCCCGTAAAAGAAATTTTCTCAAAGCAAACATCAGCATCCCAAAATCAGCCTCCCCAGATTTAAGTCTCCCACTTGTCCTGCCTATGGCAAAAGCAAAACAAAGCATCCCCTTTCTTTTCCTCACATGATAAATCTGTCCACATTTATTCATTCCCACCTTAGTCCAGTCACTCACATTCACTCACATGCATTCACACACGATATTTTTGCTGATCTGCAGCCTCCTGCGCACGTCATCAGATGCTCCACATCAGCAAAATGAGCTCAATCATTCGTTTTATTTCGTTTTCCTGTTTAGGAAAATAGTTCTCTATACTTTTGACTGGATTGAATCGATACAATCCATTTTTAGACAGAGACTTGCCGCCAATCAGTCTCTGATTGTAATCAATTATAATTCTGTAAAGCCCACCTGATTTTCGTGACTTGGTAATTTTGTCAGCGCCGTCGGTTCACTGTCTTCCAGGCCTGCTTAGAACAAAAATGAAAAAGAGAGAGCTGATTATTAGCTCATCAAAGTACAAAACAAAATCACCTGACAGGTTTTTTCTCTAAGTGCACTGTTACAAAAACTATGGGCCCTTTTAGACATGTCCATGTTTATCAAAACTCCCTCTCTTGAAATAGAAACAACAGCCTCAAAATCTAAAACAATCTCAAAGTTCACCCGTTCAATGCACTGAAACCTCGTCAAAAGCTGCACCGTTTTACACACAACCATGTCTCCTTTGACACTTAACCATACTTAGATTCAGCCTAAAATATAAACACGTTATAACAATGTGTCAACACTAAATTATAAATTTCTTGTCCAAATCTGCACCTCTGAACTGTCTACTTTGCTTCCTTTCCTCAAAGCCTCAATCACACACACACAGGAAGTGTCTTTGTCACCACTCACTCCAGCTAATTTGCATAAACCCACAGCTCAACAGCCAACTTAACAAGAGGAATACATGTTTAAACCTTATCACATTATTGAATTATTTTCATTTTCTTTCTATACTAATCACTTACTTTGATAAATCAGTGCAAGAGCACTCCTGAGTCACTCTTATAGACACTTTTCTTTTGTTTTTGTTTTTTTTTCCATAACTCACTCCCTTGTCATACAGCTTCGTTTGAGTTATTCCACAACAACTCTATTTTATCCAAGTGTATTTTAAGTGTATTTTCTCCAACATTCACACCATTTTAACCCTCATGAAATTAGCAGGCTGATTTAATTACGTATGTTTGTGTTCTTAGCCAGGTTTTAAATCATTATCTGTTCATTAATCTTCATGAGCTTGTCTCTGTAAGGTTAGTGCATTTTCTGTTTGTATGTGTGATTCTTATAAATGTCTCTTTATGATCTTTGTGATCTTGTAAATGTTTCTTTTCCAGTGTTCCAAACTCCTTTTGACAGGGTGTGTTTTCTCTCTTTGGCTCATCACTGGTCATTGTGAATGACATTTCCCTTCGCCTGTGCCCAGTGGCCTTACCTGTTAAATCCGCCTCCTCCAGTGACTCCAAGGTCACTCCGGGACTTAGGTTCGAGCAATCGTGACTGCGCCTTGCCTTAGGTTGTCCCAGGGTTTCGAGGTGGGATCTTACCCGTCATGGGCTGTCCAGCCTTCCATGCCCGCCTACTACAGGAGCCAACTGGGCAAGGGTGTTATCAGATCTAGGGGACACACTGGTTCTGGAAATTAAAGGAGTGTAAACTGCTTTCTTTATTAAACTTTCCAACAATAATTTCACATGTAACAGTTTATGTATGTGCATTTTCAATTCATTAATGTAATTGTTAGTTCCTGTATTTATTTCTCTCAGTCTGTCTCTTTTCTAAAACCTGTAATTAATATAATTTTATTACTTTATTACTTTTTCTTAAAACATGCATCCGCTTCATCTTCTTAGAATTTAACTCTGTCTATTTCTCTGGGTGCTCCCCTGACATCATCAGTCACACACACCTTCCTCTCACACACACTTTTAAATATTCTAACCTCTTTCAGACGCCATGACTCGTCTCACACACACTGCCTTCTCTCTCTCAAACTTCCATTTTCCACTCACTCAGACAAATCATGCAGCGTCACTCAAATCAAATACTGACAGCATTCACACGGTTTAAATCACACAACATACGCTTTTCATACGAGTATTTTGGACATGCCTTCCTTGATCAGAAAGAGCAAGTCAAAAGAAAAAAGAAAAGAAAACTGAAACCTCTCATCGCCTCACAGCTTCTCCCCACACACACATAACTGAAAATGAACACACCAACATTTATGGCTCACGAACTATACATCTATCAAAATTCAGTCATTTACTATACCTCCACACTAATATATTCAAACTGTATTTACACTCTCATAATAAGCAAAACCAACCTCTTATATACAGGCATTTAGCAAAAAAGCTCAGTCCTCTCGAAAACTGAAACCACCCTCTCTGCCGTCACTGCTGCTCATTTGCATTTACACACACAATCAGTGCACATCCGGCTGTGCATGACTGACACAGAGACTGATCTTACTCATAGATCTCATATTTTATATTACAGACGTCTTTAATTACAACTGCACAGATTTTTTAGGCCTTTTCAACTCCTATGTAATTTCGATAATAGAACATAACGGCTCCAACCGATCAGTCCCAGACTTTTGTGCTCAATTCACCAGGGCGGTCCCAGACTGTCCTGTCCAGATCTCTAAACCTAACTTAATTTGCCAGCATACCCAATAAGCGCAAAAATAGGAGACTCTAACTCCTAGCAATTTTGAAGATTCCCCAGTCCTTCCCGGCTCGTCGTGCCGTACTAACCCCTACTCTTCAGGGTAGGTCAAGGATAAACGTCTTTATCCAGGAGGGAGCGTTACCTCCGAGAAAATGCGCTTAACAGACGCCGCTGTCGTCCTAGAAAAATTTATAATAATTTGAAACAACAATCTACACCCGAAGCAGGATTAAGATTGAGGACAACCCTCAACAGTTTTAGAGATTCCCCAGTCCTCTTCGGATGTTGCCCGAAACTATCCCTACTCTTCAGGGTAGGTGAAGGATAAACGTCTTTACCCAGCAGGGAGCGTCACCTCCGAGAAAGTTCTTAAGGGTTGCATAACCAATGGGACTCTAACCCACAGATTGACCAAATTCCCTATCATTCTAAGAGTTCACTTAGCAGTCCAACTGCTTTAATTCTCTTTTCATTCCTTTATTCTCATTACTCAGTACTGTCACTTATACTTCCTTATCATTACTTCAACCGGTAAACTTCATGAAAACTTCACCAAAATTAAAAACAGACATTCACCAGTAATTTTCAGTGAGTAGACTTTTAATTTGACATGCCCAATGTGACACCTTTTGGAAATATATTTCAACAGGCAGTGTCTTACCTTTAAATGCCCCGGGAATGCCTACTCACTTTCACCACTGATTACCGCCTGCCCGTCCAATTACCACGGACCCCGGATCTCACCAAAACCCCAACATTCCCTCTCTCTCACGGAACGAGCCCCAAATGTTAAGGGTTCAATGTTGAGAGAAGAATCCATAAAACCACAGATCCAGGCGTGTGCAATTTAGACGGCATTTTAATGAACACATGTGTGAGTTCAACAACCCAATCAGTGTTGAACTGAACTTACAATCATGAGACAAGGTTTTATATGGGTACAATAACAAAGCCCCCTTTTTACAAAAATAGACAATAGTACAGCTTACGTCAATCCAAACCACAAAATGTTCCATGACCTTTAACATTGCTCTAAAAACATTGTCTTCGGTCGGTGCTTCCCCTCTTCGCTGTCGCCGTCGGGTGCACTTCCTCTAAGTACTTGGCACACTTCTGCATTTCTGCCCTACCAAAATAGATCTGTTATGGTGTGTGTGTGAGTGCGTACACGCAAGGGCGCTGCATGTTGTGTACCGCGACGTGTCATGACCTCTCACTATTTGTCTGTCTGTGCGTGCAGAATTTGCATCTGCTTTTCTGATCCTTAGTTGACCTTAAACTGAACTTTCCCTATCAGTGATTCCTCTAACTAAGTGTGTGTTAATCAACGATACATGCATAACACCCTGCTCTTTGGCTTGCAGTCACTCTGCTTTCGGTTTCACTTCTGCAAAACATGCTCTGCAGACGCGTTTTCGCTTTCCTGTCTCATTTTAGCACAGAGAGTATTTTCCTGTCTCTGCCCTCTACACAGAGATCATAAAAGCATTAATAACATTTAAATTATAGATTCAACAGAACCATTTAAAATGGTTCTTCTTTGGACCTGTAATAAAGACTAATATAATACCAATATATTTGAACATCTGAATGCATCTGAATGTAACATCCCATGAAATGGTAATGATGATTATAAAATAGCAGCAAATAATAGCAGTAAAATATTTCTATTCCCCACAGGTGCAACTATGATGGGCAGAGCAGTGAATGGCGTTTGGTCACAGAGACTCGCTCTGAATCACATAAATGTGCTGGAGCTCCGCGCGGTGCTCCTAGCCTTACGGCATTTTCTGCCATATATCCGGGGACAACATGTTTTAGTGAAAACAGACAACTCCACTGTAGTTGCTTATATCAACCGCCAGGGCGGCACCCGCTCCCCAGCAGCTACACAGGTTAGCCAGGAAATAATTGTGTGGAGCAGCACTCGGCTCCTCTCCCTTCGGCCAACTCACGTGCCAGGAATTCTGAACAGGGGGCGGACCTCCTGTCCAGAGGAAATCCACTGTTCGGAGAATGGAGGCTTCACCCACAGGTGGTGGAGCAGATTTGGCAGAGATACGGCCGGGCTGCCGTGAGATCTCTTCGCCTCACGAGAAAACACACAGTGCCCTCTGTTTTCTCCCTATCAGACGCAGATGCGCCACTGGGTGTGGATGCGCTGGCCCATCCATGGCCAAAAACTCTGCTGTATGCTTTCCCTCCCTCAGCCTGATCTCCCCAACACTGATCAGAGTGAGGGATCAGGGGCTGTCACTGATCTTAATAGCTCCACGGTGGCCATCCAAACACTGGATAGCAGAAATCATCCAGCTTCTGGTGGACGAGCCATGGCCACTCCCCATCCACAGGGACCTTCTGTCTCAGGCGCGTGGGGAGATATACCATCCCCATCCAGAACAGGTTGCTCTCTGGGCCTGGCCCGTGAGAGGTGGAATTTGAAGGCAGCAGGCATGCCTCCGAAGGTTATTGAAACCATTCAGAATGCCAGAGCCTCCTCCACTCGCTCCATTTACAGCAGTAAATGGTGTGTTTTGGGGGGAGTGGTGCCATGAAAAGCAGATTATCCCTTTTCAGTGTTCAGTGGTGGAGCTGTTGTGTTTTCTTCAGGACTTGCTGGACAAAGGAGAGCTTTTTCCACCATAAAGGTCTATTTAGCAGCTATTTCAGCCTGCCACGTGGGTTTTGGTGATAAACCTGCTGGTCAGCACCCCTCGTATGTCGCTTCATGAGAGGGGCGCATCGAACACTCCCAGTTTCTAGACCACTGGTCCCTTTATGGGATCTGTCAGTCGCTTTTGGACGCCTCTCCCACCACCCCTTTGAGCCCATTGGGGCAGTGGGGTTGAAGTTTCTCTCTTAAAACCACTCTGCTGTTGGCTCTAACCACAGCCAAGCGAGTTGGTGAATTACAGGCTCTGTCTATTCACCCCTCTTGTCTACAGCTGGCCCCAGGACTGACTAAAGCACGCCTGAGGCCTAACCCTGCCTTTGTCCCTAAAGTGTTGGAAACGTCATACAGGTGCTCTACAGTAGAGCTCCTGGCTTTTCACCCCCTCCATTCTCTTCAGAGACGGAGCAGAGGCTGAACACTTTGTGCCCTGTGCGGGCGTTGGGGACTTATCTTGACAGAACAGCTGGATTCAGGAAGTCGGATCAGCTGTTTGTTTCCTGGCCTCCCTCACAAGGGCAGGCCCTTATCACGCCAGAGGCTAGCTCATTGGATTGTAGAGGCCATAGCTCTGGCTTATCGCTGTAAGGGCTCGCAGGCCCACCCGGGACTTCGAGCTCACTCCACTAGGGTGTGGCCACATCCTGGGCTTTGTTCAGAGGTGTATCAGTCCAGGATATTTGTGCGGCAGCAAGCTCGCCACGCCGCACACGTTTGTCCAGTTTTATCGGCTGGATGTTGCACAGTCATCCCTGGCTCAGGCAGTGCTGGATTCTGGTGCCTCAGGTTCGACCTGAGATCCTGGAGTAGTACTGGAGTGTGGCTTTGGGAGCTGGCACAATCCGGGAGTGGGCCATATCTCCCATAGTGAAACACCGAGCGGTTAGAAAAATGTACGTTGGGTTACTTAACGTAATCCCTGGTTCTTTGATAACAGAGTGAGGTGTTTCACCAACACTTCCCTCCTTGCTTAGGCATGGAAAGAAAGCTGCTTGGAATGAGATAGGAGGAGCTGGTCGGCCGTGTTAGTATGAGGGGGTGGAGCCCTGAGCACGGCTCGACAGGTCTGTCAGAGACAGACGTGGTGTCATTGGAGCTTCCGTAGTTGGTCACGCCAAGGCAATTCCCATAGTGAAACACCTCACTCTGTTATCGAAGAACCAGCGATTACGTTAAGTAACCCAACGATATCAGAGTGCAGGAGCCCAGGAACAGATCCAAGACCTGGAACACAAGGAGAGTGGAAAGAAAGCATTGTGAAATCTGGAGGGAACCTCCAGGTTTCCACGCCGGCTGTGACGGACACTTAGAAGTGGGTGAGATGGATATCAGTGTGCAGGAGCCCACAAACAGATCCAAGACCTGAAACACAAGGAGAGTGGAAAGAAAGCGTTGTGCAATCTGGAGGGAACCTCCAGGTTTCCACGCTGGTTGTGACGGACACTTACAAGCGGGTGAGATGGATATCAGTGTGCAGGAGCCCACAAACAGATACAAGACCTGAAACACAAGGACAGTGGAAAGAAAGCGTTGTGCAATCTGGAGGAACCTCCAGGTTTCCACGCTGGTTGTGACGGACACTTACAAGCGGGTGAGATGGATATCAGTGTGCAGGAGCCCACAAACAGATACAAGACCTGAAACACAAGGAGAGTGGAAAGAAAGCGTTGTGCAATCTGGAGGGAACCTCCAGGTTTCCACGCTGGTTGTGACGGACACTTACAAGCGGGTGAGATGGATATCAGTGTGCAGGAGCCCACAAACAGATACAAGACCTGAAACACAAGGAGAGTGGAAAGAAAGCGTTGTGCAATCTGGAGGAACCTCCAGGTTTCCACGCTGGTTGTGACGGACACTTACAAGCGGGTGAGATGGATATCAGTGTGCAGGAGCCCACAAACAGATACAAGACCTGAAACACAAGGAGAGTGGAAAGAAAGCGTTGTGCAATCTGGAGGGAACTTCCAGGTTTCCACGCTGGCTGTGACGGACACTTAGAAGCGGGTGAGATGGATATCAGTGTGCAGGAGCCCACAAACAGATCCAAGACCTGAAACACAAGGAGAGTGGAAAGAAAGCGTTGTGCAATCTGGAGGGAACCTCCAGGTTTCCACGCTGGTTGTGACGGACACTTACAAGCGGGTGAGATGGATATCAGTGTGCAGGAGCCCACAAACAGATCCAAGACCTGAAACACAAGGAGAGTGGAAAGAAAGCGTTGTGCAATCTGGAGGGAACCTCCAGGTTTCCACGCCGGCTGTGACGGACACTTAGAAGCAGGTGAGATGGATATCAGAGTGCAGGAGACCACAAACAGATCCAAGACCTGAAACACAAGGAGAGTGGAAAGAAAGCGTTGTGCAATCTGGAGGGAACCTCCAGGTTTCCACGCCGGCTGTGACGGACACTTAGAAGCGGGTGAGATGGATATCAGTGTGCAGGAGCCCACAAACAGGTCAAAGACCTGAAACACAAGGAGAGTGGAAAGAAAGCGTTGTGCAATCTGGAGGGAACTTCCAGGTTTCCACGCCGGCTGTGACGGACACTAAGAAGCGGGTGAGATGGATATCAGTGTGCAGGAGCCCACAAACAGGTCAAAGACCTGAAACACAAGGAGAGCGGAAAGAAAGCGTTGTGCAATGTGTAGGGAACCTCCAGGTTTCCACGCCTGCTGTGACGGACACTTAGGAGCGGGTGAGATGGATATCAGAGTGCAGGAGCCCACAAACAGATCCAAGACCTGAAACACAAGGAGAGTGGAAAGAAAGCAATTTGAAAAATGGAGGAAACCTCCAGGTTTCCAGGCCTGCTGTGATGGATACTTACAAGCGGGTGAGATGGATATCATTGTGCAGGAGCCCACAAACAGATCCAAGACCTGAAACATAAGGAGATTTGAAAGAAAGCGTTGTGAAATCTGGAGGGAACCTCGAGGTTTCCACGCTGGTTGTGATGCACACTTACAAGCGGGTGAGATAGATATCAGAGTGCAGGAGCCCAGGAAGAGATCCAAGACCTGAAACACAAGGAGATTGGAAAGAAAGCGTTGTGCAATCTGGAGGGAACCCCCAGGTTTCCACGAAGGCTGTAATGGACAGTTACAAGCGGGTGAGATGGATATCAGAGTGCAGGAGCCCAGGAAGAGATCCAAGACCTGAAACACAAGGAGAGTGGAAAGAAAGCGTCGTGAAATCTGGAGGGAACCCCCAGGTTTCCACGCCGGCTGTGATGGACACTTAGAAGCGGGTGAGATGGATATCAGTGTGCAGGAGCCCAGGAAGAGATCCAAGACCTGAAACACGAGGAAAGTGGAAAGAAAGCGTTGTGCAATCTGGAGGGAACTTCCAGGTTTCCACGCTGTTTGTGATGGACACTTAGAAGCGGGTGAGATAGATATCACAGTGCAGGAGCCCACAAACAGATCCAAGACCTGAAACAGAAGGAGAGTGGAAAGAAAGCGTTGTGCAATCTGGAGGGAACTTCCAGGTTTCCATGCCGGCTGTGACGGACACTTAGAAGCAGGTGAGATAGATATCACAGTGCACGAGCCCAGGAAAAGATCCAAGACCTGAAACACAAGGAGATTGGAAAGAAAGCGTTGTGAAATCTGGAAGGAACCTCCAGATTTCCACGCCGGCTGTGACGCACACTTAGAAGCGGGTGAGATAGATAACACAGTGCACGAGCCCAGGAAAAGATCCAAGACCTGAAACATAAGTAGAGTGAAAAAGCTGTGTGCAATCTGGAGGAACCTCCAGGTTTCCACTCTGGTTGTGACGGACACTTAGAAGCGGGTGAGATGGATATCAGTGTGCAGGAACCCACAAACAGATCCAAGACCTGAAACAAAAGTAGAGTGGAAAGAAAGCGTTGTGCAATCTGGAGGGAACTTCGAGGTTTCCACGCCGGCTGTGACGGACACTTAGAAGCGGGTGAGATGGATATCATAGTGCAGGAGCCCACAAACAGATACAAGACCTGAAACACAAGGAGAGTGGAAAGAAAGCGTTGTGCAATCTGGAGGGAACTTCCAGGTTTCCACGCCGGGTGTGACGGACACTTAGAAGCGGGTGAGATGGATATCAGTGTGCAGGAGCCCACAAACAGATCCAAGACCTGAAACACAAGGAGAGTGGAAAGAAATCGTTGTGAAATCTGGAGGGAACCTCCAGGTTTCCACTCTGGTTGTGACGGACACTTAGGAACGGGTGAGATGGATATCACAGTGCAGGAGCCCACAAAAAGATCCAAGACCTGAAACACAAGGAAAGTGGAAAGAAAGCGTTGTGCAATCTGGAGGGAACCTCCAGGTTTCCACTCTGGTTGTGACGGACACTTAGAAGCGGGTGAGATAGATATCAGAGTGCAGGAACCCACAAACCGATCCAAGACCTGAAACACAAGCAGAGTGGAAAGAAAGCGTTGTGCAATCTGGAGGGAACCTCCAGGTTTCCACGCTGGCTGTGACGGACACTTAGAAGCGGGTCAGATGGATATCAGTGTGCAGGAGCCCAGGAAGAGATCCAAGACCGGAAACATAAGTGGAGGGGAAAGAAAGCATTGTGAAATCTGGAGGGAACCTCCAGGTTTCCACGGCGGCTGTCATGGACACTTAGAAGCGGGTGAGATGGATATCAGTGTGCAGGAGCCCACAAAAAGATCCAAGACCTGAAACACGAGGAAAGTGGAAAGAAAGCGCCAGCAATCTGGAGGAACTTCCAGGTTTCCACGCTGTTTGTGATGGACACTTAGAAGCGGGTGAGATAGATATCACAGTGCAGGAGCCCACAAACAGATCCAAGACCTGAAACAGAAGGAGAGTGGAAAGAAAGAGTTGTGCAATCTGGAGTGAACTTCCAGGTTTCCACGCCGGCTGTGACGGACACTTAGAAGCGGGTGAGATAGATATCAGAGTGCACGAGCCCAGGAAAAGATCCAAGACCTGAAACATAAGTAGAGTGGAAAGAAAGCGTTGTGAAATCTGGAGGAAACCTCCAGGTTTCCACGCCGGCTGTGACTCACACTTACAAGCGGGTGAGATGGATATCAGAGTGCAGGAGCCCACAAACAGATCCATGACCTGAAACACAAGGAGAGTGGAAAGAAAGCGTTGTGCAATCTGGAGGGAACCTCCAGGTTTCCACTCTGGTTGTGACGGACACTTAGAAGCGGGTCAGATGGATATCAGTGTGCAGGAACCCACAAACAGATCCAAGACCTGAAAAAAAAGCAGAGTGGAAAGAAAGCGTTGTGCAATCTGGAGGGAACTTCGAGGTTTCCACGCCGGCTGTGACGGACACTTAGAAGCGGGTGAGATGGATATCAGAGTGCAGGAGCCCAGGAAGAGATCCAAGACCTTAAACATAAGGAGATTGGAAAGAAAGCGTTGTGCAATCTGGAGGGAACCTCCAGGTTTCCACTCTGGTTGTGACGGACACTTACAAGCGGGTGAGATAGATATCAGAGTGCAGGAGCCCAGGAAGAGATCCAAGACCTGAAACACAAGGAGAGTGGAAAGAAAGCGTTGTGCAATCTGGAGGGAACTTCCAGGTTTCCACGCCGGTGTGACGGACACTTAGAAGCGGGTGAGATGGATATCAGTGTGCAGGAACCCACAAACCGATCCAAGACCTGAAACACAAGCAGAGAGGAAAGAAAGCGTTGTGCAATCTGGAGGGAACCTCCAGGTTTCCACGCTGGTTGTGACGGACACTTACAAGCGGGTGAGATAGATATCAGAGTGCAGGAGCCCACAAACAGATCCAAGACCTGAAACACAAGGAGAGTGGAAAGAAAGCGTTGTGCAATATGGAGGGAACTTCCAGGTTTCCACGCCGGCTGTGACGGACACTTAGAAGCGGGTGAGATGGATATCATAGTGCAGGAGCCCACAAACAGATCCAAGACCTGAAACACAAGGAGAGTGGAAAGAAAGCGTTGTGCAATCTGGAGGGAACTTCCAGGTTTCCACGCCGGGTGTGACGGACACTTAGAAGCGGGTGAGATGGATATCAGTGTGCAGGAGCCCACAAACAGATCCAAGACCTGAAACACAAGGAGAGTGGAAAGAAAGCGTTGTGCAATCTGGAGGGAACCTCCAGCTTTCCACGCTGGTTGTGACGGACACTTAGAAACGGGTGAGATGGATATCACAGTGCAGGAGCCCACAAAAAGATCCAAGACCTGAAACACAAGGAAAGTGGAAAGAAAGCGTTGTGCAATCTGGAGGGAACTTCCAGGTTTCCACGCCGGCTGTGACGCACACTTACAAGCGGGTGAGATAGATATCACAGTGCACGAGCCCAGGAAAAGATCCAAGACCTGAAACATAAGTAGAGTGGAAAGAAAGCAATTTGAAATCTGGAGGAAACCTCCAGGTTTCCACTCTGGTTGTGACGGACACTTAGAAGCGGGTGAGATGGATATCAGTGTGCAGGAACCCACAAACAGATCCAAGACCTGAAATAAAAGTAGAGTGGAAAGAAAGCGTTGTGCAATCTGGAGGGAACTTCGAGGTTTCCACGCCGGCTGTGACGGACACTTAGAAGCGGGTGAGATGGATATCAGAGTGCAGGAGCCCAGGAAGAGATCCAAGACCTTAAACATAAGGAGATTGGAAAGAAAGCGTTGTGCAATCTGGAGGGAACCTCCAGGTTTCCACTCTGGTTGTGACGGACACTTAGAAGCGGGTGAGATAGATATCAGAGTGCAGGAACCCACAAACCGATCCAAGACCTGAAACACAAGCAGAGTGGAAAGAAAGCGTTGTGCAATCTGGAGGGAACCTCCAGGTTTCCACGCTGGTTGTGACGGACACTTACAAGCGGGTGAGATAGATATCAGAGTGCAGGAGCCCAGGAACAGATCCAAGACCTGAAACACAAGGAGAGTGGAAAGAAAGCGTTGTGCAATCTGGAGGGAACTTCCAGGTTTCCACGCCGGCTGTGACGGACACTTAGAAGCGGGTGAGATAGATATCAGAGTGCAGGAGCCCAGGAACAGATCCAAGACCTGAAACACAAGGAGAGTGGAAAGAAAGCATTGTGAAATCTGGAGGGAACCTCCAGGTTTCCACGCCGGCTGTGACGGACACTTAGAAGCGGGTGAGATGGATATCAGTGTGCAGGAGCCCACAAACAGATCCAAGACCTGAAACACAAGGAGAGTGGAAAGAAAGTTGTGCAATCTGGAGGAACCTCCAGGTTTCCACGCTGGCTGTGACGGACACTTAGAAGCGGGTGAGATAGATATCAGAGTGCAGGAGCCCAGGAACAGATCCAAGACCTGAAACACAAGGAGAGTGGAAAGAAAGCGTTGTGTAAATCTGGAGGGAACCTCCAGGTTTCCACTCTGGTTGTGACGGACACTTACAAGCGGGTGAGATAGATATCAGAGTGCAGGAGCCCAGGAACAGATCCAAGACCTGAAACACAAGGAGAGTGGAAAGAAAGCGTTGTGCAATCTGGAGGGAACCTCCAGGTTTCCACTCTGGTTGTGACGGACACTTACAAGCGGGTGAGATAGATATCAGAGTGCAGGAGCCCAGGAACAGATCCAAGACCTGAAACACAAGGAGAGTGGAAAGAAAGCGTTGTGAAATCTGGAGGGAACCTCCAGGTTTCCACGCCGGCTGTGACGGACACTTAGAAGCGGGTGAGATGGATACCAGTGTGCAGGAGCCCAGGAACAGATCCAAGACCTGAAACACAAGGAGATTGAAAAGAAAGCGTTGCTGAAATCTGGAGGAACCTCCAGGTTTCCACGCCGGCTGTGACGGACACTTAGAAGCGGGTGAGATGGATATCAGTGTGCAGGAGCCCACAAACAGATCCAAGACCTGAAACACAAGGAGAGTGGAAAGAAAGCGTTGTGCAATCTGGAGGGAACCTCCAGGTTTCCACTCTGGTTGTGACGGACACTTACAAGCGGGTGAGATAGATATCAGAGTGCAGGAGCCCAGGAACAGATCCAAGACCTGAAACACAAGGAGAGTGGAAAGAAAGCGTTGTGAAATCTGGAGGGAACCTCCAGGTTTCCACGAAGGCTGTGACGGACACTTAGAAGCGGGTGAGATGGATACCAGTGTGCAGGAGCCCAGGAACAGATCCAAGACCTGAAACACAAGGAGATTGAAAAGAAAGCGTTGTGAAATCTGGAGGGAACCTCCAGGTTTCCACGCCGGCTGTGACGGACACTTACAAGCGGGTGAGATGGATATCAGTGTGCAGGAGCCCACAAAAAGATCCAAGACCTGAAACACAAGGAGAGTGGAAAGAAAGCGTTGTGCAATTTGGAGGGAACTTCCAGGATTCCACGCCGGCTGTGACGGACACTTAGAAGCAGGTGAGATGGATATCAGAGTGCAGGAGCCCAGGAAGAGATCCAAGACCTGAAACATAAGGACATTGAAAAGAAAGCGTCGTGAAATCTGGAGGGAACCTCCAGGTTTCCACGCCGGCTGTGACGCACACTTAGAAGCGGGTGAGATAGATACCAGAGTGCAGGAGCCCAGGAAGAGATCCAAGACCTGAAACATAAGGAGAGTGGAAAGAAAGCGTCGTGAAATCTGGAGGGAACCTCCAGGTTTCCACGCCGGCTGTGACGGACACGTAGAAGCAGGTGAGATGGATACCAGTGTGCAGGAGCCCAGGAAGAGATCCAAGACCTGAAACACAAGGAGAGTGGAAAGAAAGCGTCGTGAAATCTGGAGGGAACCTCCAGGTTTCCACGCCGGCTGTGACGGACACGTAGAAGCAGGTGAGATGGATACCAGTGTGCAGGAGCCCAGGAAGAGATCCAAGACCTGAAACATAAGGAGATTGAAAAGAAAGCGTTTTGAAATCTGGAGGGAACCTCCAGGTTTCCACGCCTGCTGTGACGGACACTTAGAAGTGGGTGAGATGGATATCAGTGTGCAGGAGCCCAGGAACAGATCCAAGACCTGAAACATAAGGACATTGGAAAGAAAGCGTTTTGAAATCTGGAGGGAACCTCCAGGTTTCCACGCCGGCTGTGACGGACACTTAGAAGCGGGTGAGATGGATATCAGTGTGCAGGAGCCCAGAAAAAGATCCAAGACCTGAAACACAAGGAGAGTGGAAAGAAAGCGCCAGCAATCTGGAGGAACTTCCAGGTTTCCACGCCAGCTGTGATGGATACTTACAAGCGGGTGAGATGGATATCAGAGTGCAGGAGCCCAGGAACAGATCCAAGACCTGAAACATAAGGAGATTGGAAAGAAAGCATTGTGCAATCTGGAGGGAACCTCCAGGTTTCCACGCCAGCTGTGATGGATACTTACAAGCGGGTGAGATGGATATCAGAGTGCAGGAGCCCAGGAACAGATCCAAGACCTGAAACATAAGGAGATTGGAAAGAAAGCATTGTGAAATCCGGAGGGAACCTCCCGGTTTCCACGCCGGCTGTGACGGACACTTAGAAGCGGGTGAGATGGATATCAGTGTGCAGGAGCCCACAAACAGATCCAAGACCTGAAACACAAGGAGAGTGGAAAGAAAGCATTGTGCAATCTGGAGGGAACCTCCAGGTTTTCAAGCTAGTTGTGACGGACACTTAGAAGCGGGTGAGATGGATATCAGTGTGCAGGAGTCCACAAACAGATCCAAGACCTGAAACACAAGGAGAGTGGAAAGAAAGCGTTGTGCAATCTGGAGGGAACTTCCAGGTTTCCACGCCGGCTGTGATGGATACTTACAAGCGAGTGAGATGGATATCAGAATGCAGGAGCGCAGGAAAAGGTCCAAGACCTGAAACATAAGGAGATTTGAAAGAAAGCGTTGTGAGATCTGAAGGGAACCTCCAGGTTTCCACACCGGCTGTGACGGACACTTACAAGCGGGTGAGATAGATATCAGAGTGCAGGAGCCCAGGAAGAGATCCAAGACGTGAAACACAAGGAGAGTGCAAAGAAAGCGTTGTGCAATCTGGAGGGAACTTCCAGCTTTCCACACTGGTTGTGACGGACACTTAGAAGCGGGTGAGATGGATATCAGAGTGCAGGAGCCCAGGAAGAGATCCAAGACCTGAAACATAAGTGGAGCGGAAAGAAAGCACTGTGAAATCTGGAGGGAACCTCCAGGTTTCCACGCTGGTTGTGACGGACACTTAGAAGCAGGTGAGATGGATATCAGAGTGCAGGAGCCCAGGAAAAGGTCCAAGACCTGAAACATAAGGAGATTTGAAAGAAAGCGTTGTGAAATCTGAAGGGAACCTCCAGGTTTCCATGCTGGTTGTGACGGACACTTAGAAGCAGGTGAGATGGATATCAGAGTGCAGGAGCCCAGGAAAAGGTCCAAGACCTGAAAGACAAGGAGACTGGAAAGACAGCGTTGTGAAATCTGGAGGGAACCTCCAGGTTTCCACGCCGGCTGTGACGGACACTTAGAAGCAGGTGAGATGGATATCAGAGTGCAGGAGCCCAGGAACAGGTCCAAGACCTGAAACAGAAGGAGATTGAAAAGAAAGCGTTTTGAAATCTGGAGGGAACCCCCAGCTTTCCACGCTGGTTGTGACGGACACTTAGAAGCGGGTGAGATGGATATCAGAGTGCAGGAACCCAGGAACAGATCCAAGACCTGAAAC
This sequence comes from Oreochromis aureus, assembly GCF_013358895.1. Classification (NCBI taxonomy): domain Eukaryota; kingdom Metazoa; phylum Chordata; class Actinopteri; order Cichliformes; family Cichlidae; genus Oreochromis; species Oreochromis aureus. The sequence continues at coordinate 7,289,264 of NC_052944.1, forward strand.
ATAAATGGAGTGGAAAGAAAGCGTTGTGAAATCTGGAGGGAACCTCCAGGTTTCCACGCCGACTGTGACGGACACTTAGAAGCGGGTGAGATGGATATCAGAGTGCAGGAGCCCAGGAACAGATCCAAGACCTGAAACATAAATGGAGTGGAAAGAAAGCGTTGTGAAATCTGGAGGGAACCTACAGGTTTCCACGCCTGCTGTGATGGATGCTTACAAGCGGGTGAGATGGATATTAGCGTGCAGGAGCCCAGGAAGAAATCCAAGAAATGAAAAATAAGGAGATTGGAAAGAAAGTATTGTGAAATCTGGAGGGAAACTCCAGGTTTCCACTCCGGCTGTGATGGATGCTTAGAAGCGGGTGAGATGGATATCAGAGTCCAGGAGCCCAATAACAGGTCCAAGACCTGAAACATAAGGAGATTGGAAAGAAAGCGTTATGAAATCTGGAGGGAACCTCCAGGTTTCCACGCCTGCTGTGATGGATACTTACAAGCGGGTGAGATGGATATTAGCGTGCAGGAGCCCAGGAAGAAATCCAAGAAATGAAAAATAAGGAGATTGGAAAGAAAGCATTGTGAATTCTGGAGGGAAACTCCAGGTTTCCACGCCGGCTGTGATGGATGCTTAGAAGCGGGTGAGATGGATATCAGAGTGCAGGAGCCCAGGAACAGACCCAAGACCCTAAACACAAGGAGAGTGGAAAGAAAGCGTTGTGAAATCTGGAGGAAACCTTCAGGTTTCCACGCCGGCTGTGATGGATGCTTACAAGCGGGTGAGATGCATATCAGAGTGTAGGAGCCCAGGAACAGACCCAAGACCCTAAACACAAGGAGATTGGAAACAAAGCGTTGTGAAATCTGGAGGGAACCTACAGGTTTCCACGCTGGATGTGATGGATGCTTACAAGCGGGTGAGATGGATATCAGAGTGCAGGAGCCCACGAACAGGTCCAACACCTGAAACATAAGGAGTTTGGAAAGAAAGCCTCCTGAATTCTTGAAATTTTTTAAAGATGCTTCATCTCCCAACCCAGAAGCTCCTTTAGCCCCCTGCGAATGCCCGCCGTTTTTTTTTTTTTAGTTTAACTGATGAAGATTCATAAAAATGTAAAAAAATGCTGAGCAGGAGCTGAATAAAACTGGTCATACACTGTGCGATCTTTTCAGTCACGTTATTCAGCTTCTGCTCAAACTGCACGATTGATTCGCAGGGGTTAGAAGTTCGTAGGTAATGCTGGGCATACACTGTGCGATTTTTGGCTAATTTTGAGCCGAGTCTTTCAGTCATGCGACCGTTTTGGTGATCGGCCCGAGTTTTGCCTTCATCGTGCATCGTGTTGTATACATGGGGTAACAAGAAGCGATTAACACCTCGACAAGCTCCCGATCATCAATCGTTTGGTCATAAGAAAATCAAGCCTGTTTGAAATCCTGTCGGCCATCGTGAGGGTCACTGCAGCCTCTCACACTGCGCACGCGCAAACACAGAAATGAAGGCGAAAAGATGGAGCAGCACAGTAGTGCAGCATGTGATCTGGACACAAGCGATGAAAGCACAACTTGTAGAACTTTTGCAAGCTCTTCCGAGCCTTTTCGATGTCTCCTCACAAAATTATCACGACCACAACAACCGTGAAAATATTTGAATGGACATTGCTGCTCAATCACAGCTGCCTGATCAATATTTTTCATTAGCAATTTAGCACAGTTGATGGTGGTGGTGTGTGTGTCTGTGTGAGTGAAAGACAGAGAGGGAGAGAGAGGGACAGATTGATGCTTAGTGTGAGCACTCAGGTCGCATCAGAGCATCGGGCGTATAGTGTGAGACCCTGCATCGTGACCTACGAACTTCTAACCCCTGCGAGTCAATCGTACAGTTTGAGCAGGCGCTGAATAACGCCACTGAAAAATCGCACAGCGTATGCCCAAGGCTCCGCCGATGCTGATGGAAATGGACAAAACGTTAAGAAACGCAAAGCCAGAGGAACAGACTAACACACACTAATGCTGTTTTTGACTTCTATTTATGCCCTCAGTAGGCGTGACCTAACGGCCGCACTTCAAAGCACGGCCGAACTTCAAAGCACTCAGCCTTTTGACGCGTCATGTAATCTTCCTTCTAATGGCGCAACTCCTCCCACTCATTCATAATCCGACCTCCGCGTTTGCACTCGTCCTACAAGAGCTCCCAAATTTGAACATCACTGATGTTCATCGGATTTACAGAGTGACGACAAACCCCGTCAGCATGTTAGATAAAGGATTTAAGTTATATGCTGCATCATATATACACAACTACGAAGGTAAGAAAACGTAAATTAACCGACAAAGAAACGTTAGCTAACGTGAAATGCAAACACTACGTTACTCCGCTATGTGTTTCATTTGATGTCAATTCTCTACATTACATGTTTCCTTAAACGGTGTTTATAGTTGAGGTTTAACTAATGTCACTTTTGTTGTTAGACACTTTTATAATAGCGTTAGGTAGTTGGCTAACTAAGCAGGTAGTTAACTACCCAATGCTACTCTTGCTACGTGTAAAGTATATATGTTTAAGACGTGTTGACATGAGTAGTACAGAAATAATGCTAATGGTTCTTGTATCTTTATTCAGTGTCCAAAAAACACAGGTTGACAGGGAGGTCTGTGTGAGAGCCCTGTGCTACAGGTCAATGAGGAAGAGTGAGGCACCACACAGACTAAGTGTAGGCAGGAAGCTGTGTAAAGTTGTTAATCCCTGTTCAGTGGGGTTCAGTTCATTTAAGCATTAGTTAAGTTCATTCCTGAAGGCCCATCAACTTGAATGTTTTCCTTGTCCCCTGCTTTATCACACCTAATTTGACTAGTCAGATGTGTTTGGGTGATCAGAAACAAATTTACACCAAGTTAATACTGCAAATATACACAACCTAAGTTATTACAGTTATCAAGGATGGTTAAATTGTTTTAATAGGGAGAGAAGGAAACCCTAAGCATTCAGGAGGGTAAGCCTGTAGGGGTCAGTAACCATAACACTGAACTATGTTCCTGTTTGGCTCTTCCATGAAGATGATGTTACATTTTTAATTTTAGTTCTTTCTTCTTAGATTAAGCTTCTGGATTCATCGCCAGTGCTCCTGTGTGGCAGGTGCTGTTATGTGCAATCACACAGTGGCACTGCTCTTCCAAACAGCACACTACTCACAACTCAGAGTGCCGGTTGTCCCCTGTGCATAGCTGCACCGAATCTGAACAGCAATGGCACAAGCCACGGACAGTGGTAATTTAAATAAGGTTAAAGTTTTTGAATTAGACCATGTTTACATATGAACAGCAACACCATCCATAGTAAATGTGTCTTCTGTTAGGGTGTGAAGCCAGGACCTATCAACTCTATGATCTTCACTAAGCCGGTACCAAATAGGATGGCCCAGACTGGAGTACGGTAATTAGATTTGTAAAATTTGGTTTCCTGTGTTACAAATGCATGTTGCTATTTGTTCATACATGCATGTGTCAGAATAGGTATTAATTTACATACAACATTACACTTTCTGAAGACGGCTAACTCAGTCATGTACATATATACATCCCAGTCTCTAACTTATGCACCACTGTTTCACACTTTTTAGTTTAGTTGTTGTTCAGTATAATAACCTTCTTCCTTACATTATTGTCATTGATGTTTTCTTTAGGAGTGGATTCACACAGAGGCATTGTGGGTCCATTACCAGATCCCTGACCTGACAAGCCCCTTGTGGAAAGTGCCTTTGGGCTGGTGCAGGAGGGCAGTGTTCTGTCATGTCAGCAGCCGGTTTTGACAACCCGGTACATCACACTACACCGTGATGCACCACCAACACCGCACTTGCCTCTGGAGGGTATGACATCAAGGAAACCCTGCTCGCTCAGACAGCCTGTGATATTTTCTCAAACCGCTGCGCTGAACAAGTTTCCAAAGAACATGCTGTGTGACACAATAAATATCCTTTAACCTGTTAACCTGTGGCTTCTGGAAGAAACTCGGGTGAGTCAGTCACTGCAAACACATTTGTATCATCAAGTGTTTGTCAAATGAAAATGATATGTTTTTCACACTTAGGATAATTTTCTATGTTGCAGTGCAGTAAAGTGCATGTTTCTTCTGTGTTCAATCATACATGTTCTAATTGTTATAAACAGAAAAATCTTTTTTACTTAGCTGCTTGATTCTTAACTTGTTTAACTGAAACATGATGAAATGTCATAGTATTATTTTTTTTTTAAATGTCCTTGGCAGTGCATGTGTCCGCATTGTAACTTACTAATAAAAAGTCCTGTGTGTACTTTGGTGTGTGTTTTATGTTATTTTATTGCAAATAAATAATAGTCATTTGATTTTACAGTTACACACAATCTTATATCTCTGGCATGGCATGGCAAGGCAATATCGGGTACATGCAATTTGAAACCTGACATTCCAGAGCAAAGCATGAAGCACACAGCACGTGGTCAACGTGACTCATATGGAGACTGACAACATTACAAGGAATAAAGGAAAATTGAGGACTTAGCCACAGAAAAGACTTTTTCCTTTTTTGTTACAATAACTCGAAAAGGTCAACTATGATTTTTAAATTAATATCATAGGTGTGAGTTTAGAGTTCAGATTTTTCTGCACATTCTTTCTTTTTGTATTTAATTATGATGGTAAATACATTTTGCACATATCTGCCTGCACTTGCACTTGCTCTTAAAGTAGGAACAGTTCACCTTTCCAGCTGTATTTTTAATACTGATGAGTTTACTTTAATTGTTAGCCTATTGGTCAAAATGTATTGTTCTTCTGATTCATGTGTAATGCTTTTCTCAAATAATACATCCACATTTCAGCACGTAAGCAGCTGTTTGTCTCAGTATTACCTGATAACATACTGAGGCCTGCTGATCACGAAGTATGTGGGAAATAAAAGCATGTTAGGAAGAGACTAGGGCCATTTTCAGTTCGCGCCTGCTTTCTCTGCAACGCCTTGGCTCAAAGAATGTGCTGATGCTGAAGTTGACCTCGACCTTGTGAGCCAATTTTTGTTTCATGTCCCACTTCACATGCTGCAGATGCTCCTGCAGCTCAGTCTTCTCATTGTTTGCAGGGATAACCATTTCATTTGAGGAAGAGGAGCAGGAATGTAGTCCAAAGACAAATGGATGTGGAGAGGAACACTGGGACTTTCTCTCTTTCTATCTCTGTTTTTTCAGTTGCTAGTTTCCCCTCAAGAGGAATGAGCTCATGTTTGTGGGCTCTGTTGCCACATGTTGTGCTTCACTTTCTAGAATAAGGATGAGTTAGTTTCTGGTCAGACCACAGAGAAGCAGCCAGAAAGAAAACGTGCTTCCCTGTCAAGAACAAACACAAAACATTTGCATGACTTGGTGTAATTACTTGAGTACAGAGATTAGACTTAAAGTAGGATCATAATAATTTGTGATTTTTAAAAAATTATTGTCAAAGGAACTTATTATGCTCATTTCCTTTTTAAAACAATTCCTGCATTTTACCAGAGCGGTTTTGCATGATTCACAGTTTTAAAAAATCCTTAGCTTTTTGGCTGAGATGAGCATTTAGAGACATTCCATTCACCTGAAGTAATTTACAGCCAATAGTATAGCAAAACTGCCTGAACGAGGCATGACGGAGACACACTTTCGTGTTTTTTATGCAAAATTCTGACCCTACCTTCTGAATGTTGCTCATATTGTTTTTCCAGTCTTCTAATTTCCAATTTTGGTGAGCCTGTGCTGTCTTAGTTGACAGGAGTGGGACCTGATGTAGTCTTCTGCTGTTGTAGACCATCTGCTACAGGATTCAATGTGTTATTCAGAGATGTCTTTCTACACACCTTGGTTGATATGAGTGGTTATTTGAGTTATTTCTGCTTTCCTATTATCTTGAAGCAGTCTCGCCATTCTCCTCTGACCTCTGACATCAACAAGGCATTTTTACTCAAAGGACTGCTGCTCACTGCATATGTTCCTCTTTTTAATCCCCAGAGATGGTTGTGTGGGAAAATCCTAGCAGATCAACAGTTTCTGAAATACTCAGACCAGCCTGTCTTACACCAACAAATATGCAAAGTTTAAAGTTACCTAACTCACTTTTCTTCCCCAAAAAGTATGTGGATCCTTTAATATAACTGGAAGAATTTCTATCCTGCTTGTTCAGAATCATTATTGCTTAGGAAAAGAAATGCACAGAGAATACTTTTGCTAAATGTAGTCTTTTCGGTGAGGTTAGGATAGCACTTCAAGTGCAGCATCATCCTGGATTTAGGTGTCAAGACTGATATGCATCTTTCTCTCCTGTGGCTTTTTACATCTGGAATCAAACAGAATTGCAACTCATGAAAGAATTGTTTCCATACAAACATGCAGACTGCCTTCCAGTTTAACTCCACCCTCAGCTTGTATAAAACCCTTTATAGTTCACTCTGTCTCCCTGCCCCAAAAAGCCACAGTACAACCAGAGATTATATATGCCAAGTAATGAGATGAAGAATAGGGACGATGGCATGTGGAGTTGATGCTGAGGAGAATTTACAACATCTGCCTTCTTTGTTGTGGCAAATGCATGAGTTGGACCAATGTTTTGGTTAATTTCATGTCTGAACCAGACATGAAGAACCCTCGGTTTCTTGTTATGAAACTGAGTGCTCTTATGGGATGAACAAGAAAATAATCTCATATATTGTAATTCAGAAAAAAATGAGAAATGAGAAAAATATATATATAAAAAAAAAAAGCCAAAAGAAAACACCGGTCATATCTTTTAGAAAGCAACATTATGCCACAGACTGTCACTGTTGTGAGTCCATCCATTAGTTTGCAAAAACTTGTTATGAAGCCTCAAGCTGTGCACTTTTGCCGTGACAGTCTAGACATGTTGAATCTGGGATGTGACAAGTGAGTGTGGATTTCACTGTTTAATTGAGGCACACGCTCAAAGGCTTGCAAGTTGTCAGTTACACAAAGGAGAACATATTTTATACAATGAAAGTCACATTGTATTAAATAAGACTTGAAACTAGTGACTCTGGCCACGAATTCATCAGGAAAGTGTTTCCTGAGGTTGTGGATCAAAGTCTTTGTTTTCCAGACTTCCATAGAAGAAGAATTATTTTCTAAACCAAATGAGTTCCCTCCTCACGGCCATCAGGAATACTGAAAGCTGAATTACTGGCTTCACTTTCCAAACGCCAAAGCTACATTCATGTTTTATATGCAGTCTATGGTTCTGGCATTTATTGTTACTGTGACTGTGGAGTGTCCCTTGTGTTAACGGCACAAACTGCTGACAACAATCCATGAACGCCCAACCTCCTGAAAGAATTCACTGTCAAAGTCTTGTGTTCATCTATGGTAGGTCAGCTACACAGTATTACACAGGTGGTTCTAATGTTAAAATCTTTCTCCTGAAATACAAAGTTTTGAATTATCATGTGCCATGATAACTTACAGATCTCACTGTGCCATATTATCCCAGTAGAGCACTTTGATCAACGACTACAGGCTTGCTTGTCGTTCCTAGAGCCTCTAAAAGTAGAATGCGAGGCAGAGCCTTCAAGTCTCAGGTTCCTTTGTAGAACCATTTACACTTTTGGATTCAGGAGACAGACGTCCCTGTATTTTTAAGGTTAGCCTTAAAGTGTTCCTTTTGAAACATCACTTAGTTATGCATCTTACATCAGTCTGTTGGAGGCCTTCCCATGATGGACACAGCATTTCTTCTCCACGTGTCTATGTGCCACTGCTGCACGTCATTAACAATGCCCTCTCTCCTGTAGTCTGTGTTTTGTTGATTGTTCTTCCTCTTTTATGTTTTTTCTTTAACCTAAGAGCTTGGTTCTGCTGAATGGTTCTTCCTATTAAATGGGAGTGATTTTTGGACTTCTCTCTGGTATTGTATGGCCTAGCTGATGATATAAAGCACTTTGAGGTGGGTGGTGTTATGCATTGGCTCTGTAACTGAACTAGCTAATTATTCTGTATGTAAAAATAAAAAAATAATATAAGAGAACCAATTATTTATCTTGTATTTTTAAAGGTTTTTTTTTTTTTTTTTTTAGAATCATTTACAAAATGACTGCATCCATACTCAATAGTTTTTCGGTACAAAATGTTAGTTTTCATCCTTTGATTAAACTCATTGGCACAATGGGGTGTGATATCACACCAGAGAAAAATGTGAACAGGCAAAGGTCTCCCCATGATTTTCCAGCCTATTCTATGGACTAAAATTGACTAAAATTATTATTTTAGTTTCATCAGATCTCTCCATTGTGAACTAAAATGGCTCAAAATGATCAATATATTAAAACATTTGCTCTCTCTGAAAAAACACCTCACTCACTATCAGAAAACATCTGATCTTGTGGTTAGAGACAAAAAAATATACTTGAAACATCAGTACAATAGTCTACATGTGTGTAAAAGTAGTCCCTCTTGCATACCTTCACGCTTTGATGTATCAAATAAAAAGTTAAAGTCTTACTTTCCTGCAGGATAACTGAAAACATGTTGACACGACTTCACAGCCTTTATTCAGACTGCCGGCCACGGGGGGGATTTTTCATCCAATCATTTTTACATCCGTTTCACATGTGGAAACAAATATACACGTGATTACAGCTAGAAGCTGTCAGTCAAAACACCTATGTGCTGTACACCTCCACATGCCTCAGCTGTGATCTCTGTGACACACACACACACACACACACACACACACACACACACACATGTCCAACTTAACAACTTCCTCCTCTCTTTTCTTTTCACCTGCTGACGTGCAGCGATTTCCTGCTTCCAATTCCCCTCCACAAATCTGCAGAAATAATTATTGATATTATTTTAGGATGAGCAGGGATGTTTTTCTTTTTTTGTGAGACATTAAAAGGGAGAAGAGCTGTTAGAAAGTCTTTTCAGAGTGATTGGATCAATCTTTTCAACCTGCAAAATCAAACTTTTCTGATTTGTTGTTTAGAGATGCTAATTCCCCACTGGTGTATTTTTTGATCACATGAATGCTACTCCCGCTAACAACTGACTGTGACCGTGGAGTGCTGGAGGGAGGAACTATCCCAGTATAATTTCCAGAAGCAAAGATGCCACCAAAGACGATTGTGTTAACCCTTTAAAGCCGGTCGGAGCGGGCACGCTCTGTTGTGCGTAACTGTTTTTAAATCCCGGTCGCAAATTTGCATTATAATATTTATTTTCGATTTTCCTGCAGTATATGAAAATTGGTGTATTTCAAAAATAAAACTATGAAGACACTTAAAATAAATTTCCTGTGGTGGGAAACTAGTTTGTGCAACTTTTTTGTATTTACAGTTTTGAGGGATAAGCCTCTTAAATTTCTCTAACTAGAAATATATGTTAAAAAAACAAAAACGATTTTCAATTTTTTTGTAGTTTATTGCACTTTTTTGCAATTTATGTACTTACTATGCACTTAATGCATACATATTATTAAAATTTGGGTTATAATGGTTGTATTGATGTATATCAACTTGAAATGCTCCCAAAAATGGCACTACAGCATGTAAAAATATAATATAAGCTCTGGCGGACTTGGTTCTATGGTAGGTCTTAAAGGTAATCCAGGTATCCAGGTAAGGAAATCCTATAACGTTTGTTCTCTTAAATTCAAGCCACAGAGATGTGGTGTTTAGAAACAATGCATCTCAAATGTTCTGATACTCCTGATGCATACGGGATCCCTACAGGCTTTCGAGAAGGCAGCTGTCCTTCTCTCCTGGATCGGCTGGAGCTTTCTTTAGGTGCCTTCCCAGCTTTGACTAAAGTCCAGCTGGAGTAACCACATTTACTCAGGGCATTCTTGATGTGATGTTCTTCTGCTTCTTTGGCCGCTGTGTCTGTGGGGATGGTGTTCGCTCTCTGTTGTAGCGTCCTGATGACAACCAGTTTATGCTCCATTGGATGATGAGAGTCAAACCTTAAATACTGATCCGTATGCGTAGGTTTACGGTACACATCAGCTTTTAGATGTCCCCCATTACTGATGGAAATGTCACAATCTAAGAAGGCTAACCTGCTACTTCAGACAGTCTATCACCCTCTTCCTGTAACCATTTCCTGGGTCCTAGGGGCTCATAAGTATTTTCGTCACTGAGCAGTGTCAAAGTGTTCTCATGATAGTCTGGCTGGTTTAGCAAAACTGTGCACCTACCTTTGTCTGCCTAAAGGATGATAATGTGATGTGAGTGCCTTCCTCTCCTCCATGCTGATGTTGGATGCTGGGGGCTTTGCGTTGCTGAGACAGACCGAAACGTCTGCCCGTAGTTGCTCTGCTTCCACGTCTGCAATATTGTTCTTTCAAATTGCTCTTTCTGTGGCTGTGATCAGTTCCACTAGCGGGATTTGTCTTGGCGTCACAGCAAAATTCAAACCTTTAGCAAGGATGTTTTTCTCTGTTTGGGTGAGCTGTCTGTCAGACAAATTCTTCACCCACTTGTCCACATCCTCGGTATGGCATCCTTCTCTCTTCTGACCACTGAGGACACTCTTTGTATTTTGCTGTGGTTTCCGACGCACAACAAGTCAAACTCTGTTGCCTGGTTTTAGACTTCATTAAGCAGCTTTTAGCAGACTTTTAGGAGTAATCCTGTCTTGTCGGCATCTGAGGCTGAATCTCAGGTGGTTCCTGTAATCAGCCATCTTGCATGCTGTTTGCTCATACTGATGTACTGATCTACTTACCTGGATGATTGAGCATGCATCAAGACGTTGTACTTAGAAAGTGTTAGTACATTTGTGAACACTACTCTTCAGTAGCGCTGAATGCTAAAAGAAGCAGTTGCCATCTTTCTGATATTATTTTAGGATGAGCAGGGATGTTTTTCAGTTTTTGTGACATTAAAGAGAGAAGACCTGTTAGAAAGTCTTTTCAGAGTGATTGGATCAATCTTTTCAACCTGCAAAATCAAACTTTTCTGATTTGTTGTAAGTGAGCGCTCTACCATTTGAGCTAATCCCCCACGGATGCATCGGTTTGATCACACGAATGCTACTCTCTCCTTGAAATGCCTAAGGAAACAACTGACTGTGGCGTACTGAAAGGAGGAACTATCCCAGTATAATTTCCAGAAGCACGTGTGTCCGTTCTCTGCACTGCGCATCTGCAGCTCTACAACGCCACAGCATGTGTGCTCAGTTAAAGGTCACTACAGTTGACTCGTCTTAGAGTACTGCACCTCTAGTTATTAAGTTAAGCATGTAAACAGGGTGACCCAAGGTCTCACAGTGGTTTGATCCGAAACCTCTGCTGATAATGACCCATGCCTTTTTTCAGTAAATGGTAAAAGTTACTACACCCCTCCCTGTTGTCATTGGCTGTGGTTTATGCTGTGGTATATGATTTATTTTTGGTGCAGCGTCAATACACAGTCCGAAAATATCTGTTCAATAAACCAAATTAATTTTACTTTCATCTCTGAAATACTCTGTATGTATTTGCTGGTGATTCACTTCAAAGTCCGACCTTTCTCACATATTTGAAGACTATTTATCAGTGTCTGATGACGTCACTCGGGGTTGACTCATGTGGGGGATTAGCTCAAATGGTAGAGCGCTAGCTTAGCATGTCAAAGGAATTTGCAAAGAAAAGCGTCTGGACTTCTTTAAGTTGCTTGAAGACGTTTCACCTCTCATCCGAGAAGCTTCTTCAGTTCTAAGGTCAAATGGCCGAGAGTCCCAGATTTAAACCCAGTGGGAGTATCCCCCCAAAGAGGGACAAAGGACCACCTGGTGATCCTCTAATCACATGAGCCAAGGTGTGAAAGCGGGTGTGGGACCTAATCAGCCAGGGTTTCGGGTGAGCTCATTGTGAAACCTGGCCCCACCTTGTCATGTGAATTCCTGAGGTCAGATGGCCCAGGATGTGAGTGGGCGTTAAGGCGTCTGGGGAGGGAACTCAAAACTGGATTATAGATGGCAGACAGTTGGTGTCGTAAACCACCGCCTCTGTTCAAAGATGGTCGCTCACAGTGGACATAGATGGCCTCTTTCACTCCTCTTTCAAACCATCTGTCCTCTCTGTCCAAAATGTGAACATTGGCATCCTCGAAAGAGTGACCTTTATCCTTAAGATGCAGATGGACTGCTGAGTCTTGTCCTGTGGAGGTGGCTCTTCTATGTTGTGCCATGCGCTTGTGAAGGGGGTGTTTAGCCCGACTGATGCCCGCATCCTCCAAAAGACTTTTCTTTTAGGCATCGTCACAAAAACATACAAGTTTGCACAGTGAAATCCCTCTCATCACCTACCCAAACAGACACTGTCTTTTTACTGTACATGTTCAAGCATACAATGGTAGCCCAACATCACAGAACTCTCAAATGACATTAAACAGTGGCTGTCAACTGAGCGGACAATCATAATGAAGCAGTTCATTTTATTTTGTAGAGTCAAGCGGCTCGTGATATTATTGGCCACCAGATGGCACCAAAAACGACGGTGCTAAAAAGCTTTGAGTAATGAACCCTTTTTCTATACAAGCTTCAGTGTTTCAGAAAACTTAATTTGGCCATCACGAGTAACCAACTACCTCATACACATAAAACTTAGAGTGTATTCAAAGTAAATAAAGTTTATTTATTTATTATACAAACTTTAAAGAGCTAATCCCCCTGTGTCTCCTGCGGTAGCAAGATCACAATGCAATGACGTGTGCCACTGAAAATATATGAAGACATATGAGTTATTATTTGTCAGACTATATCAATTGCCCATTGATGATGGCTAAAGATTACATTGCTGTTTTCTGTGAAGGATATATTCCTGAGTCTCGTGACGTACTAATGAAAGCCCAGTAACAGTAAGGTCTGGTAGGGGTAGCTAGTCACAGGGATTTAAGGGATTTGTTCACTCTGCAAATTAAATGTTTTCATGATGAGGTTTAAAGTGAAACACCCATTTGGAGGATGCGGGCGTCGATCCCGCTACCTCTCGCATGCAAAGCGAGCGCTCTACCATTTGAGCTAATCCCCCTGTGGTTGCAACGTACACATGTCACATGATCTGTGGTGTTTCAGAGCTGCACATATGCAGTCCTGAGTACAGACACACCAGGGCTTTGCTTATGAACCTAGAACTGGGATTGCTCCTCTTTCCAAAAGTAGTTTAATGACATTTAGCTTCTAGTAGGGGTACCTGGTCACATGAACGTTTCAAATATTGTAAAGGCCATGCCCAGAATATCAAGTCAACACAGCACTTGAAATGATCTGTTACTTAGAAAAATGAATAAACTGCAATTGAAAAGTCTGGCTCATTGTCTTGAAAGGCAGAGTGCTCGTTTTGAATGGACAACTGTTCCTTGTTGCCCAAACTGCCACACTGCAAATTGGTTTTTATATATTTTTTCTTATCCAGGTAAGGAAATCCTGAAACATTTGTTCTCTTAAATTCTCTATAAGTAATTCTCTATATGATTACTTTGATTTCAGTTATCCAAAACTCCCTATACAGAATATCCAGTGAATGCAGCATTTGAAACGAACTTATACTTAGAAATCCCAAAAAGTTGATTCTGTTCATCTGGACGTAACGTTTTCAGTGGGAGAAATGTTTCGTCACTCATCCGAGTGACTTCTTCAGTCTCAGCTGACTGCAGGTTCCCCCAATCTTATAAACAGCACATTTGCATAATGAATGAAACTAGCACCACTGAACGAACAATGAGCTGGGAGGTCATTTCCTTAAACATGAGTATGCAGATCCTCATGACCACTGATCAATGGCCACTGATCAATGACCATGAGTACATTCACAGAGAGTTGGGGAATGGCTGCAATCACAGCATGGTAAGGTGGCGAAAGATGTACCCTTAGGCCCCCTCCTCGATTCAGAGATGATCTTTTCCTTTTCACGTAAGTGGCCTCCTTGACTCCTCGCTCAAACCAGCGTTCCTCCCTGTCCAGGATGTGTACATCCTCATCATTAAAAGAGTGTCCACTGGCCTGTAGGTGTAAATAGACTGCGGAGTCCTGGCCTGACGAGGCAGCTCTTCTGTGTTGTGCCATCCGCTTCGCCAGAGGTTGTTTGGTTTCCCGATGTATAAATCCGCAATCCTCATGGCACTTAACAGCGTGCAATATATTACTCTGTTTGTGTTGGGGCCCCGTCCTTGGGGTGGACCAATTTTGGCGCAGTGTGATTTGGGGTTTAAAAGCCACAGAGATGCTATGTTTATAAAAATACGTCTCAAATGTTCTGATACTTCTGATGCATACGGGATCACTACAGGTTTTCAAGAAGACAGCTGTCCTTCTCTCCTGGATCGGCTGGAGCTTTCTTTAGGTGCCTTCCCAGCTTTGACAAAAGTCCAGCTGGAGTAACCACATTTACTCAGGGCATTCTTGATGTGATGTTCTTCTGCTTCTCTGTTGGGACAGCGGTCTGTTGGGATGGTGTTCGCTCTCTGTTGTTGCGTCCTGATGACAACCAGTTTACGCTCCATTGGATGATGATAGACAAACAATAAATACTGATCCGTATGCGTAGGTTTACGGTACACATCAGCTTTTAGATGTCCCCCATTACTGATGGAAATGTCACAATCTAAGAAGGCTAACCTGCTACTTCAGACAGTCTATCACCCTCTTCCTGTAACCATTTCCTGGGTCCTAGGGGCTCATAAGTATTTTCGTCACTGAGCAGTGTCAAAGTGTTCTCATGATGGTCTTGCTGGTTTAGCAAAACTGTGCACCTACCTTTGTCTGCCTGAAGGACGATAATGTTGTTGTCATTACTAAGTGATGTGAGTGCCTTCCTCTCCTCCATGCTGATGTTGGATGCTGGGGCTTTGCTTTGCTGAGACCGGCCAAACGTCCGTCCGTAGTTGCTCTGCTTCCACGTCTGCAATGTTGTTCTTTCAAATTGCTCTTTCTGCATCCTTCTCTCTTCTGGCCGCTGAGGACACTCTTTGTATTTTGCTGTGGTTTCCGACGTACAACAAGTAATTCAAACTTCCTTTGTTGCCGGTTTTAGACTTCTCGTGCTGTGCTAGACGAGCCTTCTCGGTGAATTCAAACACCTTTTTAAGAGTATTGTCATCTAGAAGCATTATAAGTCTCTGTCGGATCCACTCCTCTTCAGATTTTAACACGTCGATGGTAAAACTTGTTTGCCTCACCCGCTCATTAAGCAGCTTTTAGCAGACTTTTAGGAGTAATCCTGTCTTGTCGGCATCTGAGGCTGAATCTCAGGTGGTTCCTGTAATCAGCCATCTTGCATGCTGTTTGATCATACTGACGTACTGATCTACTTACCTGGATGATTGAGCATGCATCAAGACGTTATACTTAGAAAGTGTTAGTACATTTGTGAACGCTACTCTTCAGTAGCGCTGGATGCTAAAAGAAGCAGTTGCCATCTTTCTGATGGTAAATGGCCTGCATTCAGATAGCGCTTTTACTCAGTCCCTAAGGACCCCAAAGCGCTTTACACTACATTCAGTCATTCACCCATTCACACACTGGCAATGGCAAGCTACATTGTAGCCACAGCTGCCCTGGGGCGCACTGACAGAGGCGAGGCTGCCGGACACTGGCGCCACCGGGCCCTCTGACCACCACCAGTGAAGGTGAACCACATTGAAGTTCACCTGTTTAAACAAATCTACATTTTATTATTTCAGCAGTACATGTGCAGCATTTTAGTGGCACATATAAACAGTACACAAAGTAAAAAGCTCTGTGAGTTTTCAGGTGAAATCCTTTTTAATTCCTAAGCTCTTCTATCTGTTATGAGCTGCACAGTGTTATAAAAGATACACAGAACACAGCCAAGACACAACATACCTGCATCTGTGATTTTCTAGCTTTTTGAACCAAAGAAAAGCAATGCATAACAGAACAATCAGATCCTTTCACTATATGGGGTTAAGTGTTTTTAAATTTATTTTGTCACCAATCTGCAGCTCTTTTATTTAGAAATGTCCAAAGAAATTAAGTCTGCTGAAAAATACAGAGAATATGATCTGTAAAATCAACATGCTTTTTTTTTCAGTTCAGTCTTACATTCACTGACTTTAAGAAAATTGCAATTTTTGTCCCTTTACTTCTTGTTTGTTAAGTTGGAAATGAAATGGCACAAAATCCAATTTGAATTTGAGCTGGAAAGAAAAGCTGAAGAAACTGCCACTTGGATGCTATGAAGATATACTGTAACTTTAATTAAAAACATGTTAAAATTACAAATAAAAAACATGTATAAATACTGTAGTATACTACAAACTGCCCTTTATTTTCTAAAAAACTAATGCCAGTACAAAATGATTTACTTAAAAAAAATTCAACCTTCTTTTGCTTGTTTTTATGGTTAACTTAACATATCGGTTTTTTAAAAGGAGATGACAAACAAACAGAGAGAAAAAATATGGAAGGAGTCAAGGGTGTTATCTTTGGCTGTTGTTTTATAAAGAAAGTAATAACTCTGGAGCCAAAGTGCTGAATCTGACGCCTCTAGAAGATAAATGAGAGACATCAGGCCCAAGCTCAGAGGCCTGGCCGCCACACAGTCGTACGGAAAGCTACAGATGTTGCTGTGCACAAAAGAGTGCGCAGCTGTGTATTTACTTTCATTTATGGACCTGTGAATGGGATGGAAATTATACAACTAAAATTCTGATTGGTTCCATTAATCTGTGGATAAATATATAACTAGAAATGTAACCATTTTGCATTTCAAATTTCTAACACTCTAAATCGGTTTATTAACTTTACTATGTCAAATTTGATTGGATCCTGTTTTAACTGCAAATTATTGTTGCTATAGGCATTTCCCCACTTTGGCAACTTTCTTTAGCAAATTTAATTTAATATATTTGTGAAATGTGAAGGATTACATAAGGTGGAGTCAGAAAAACAGCTCAGCGAGGCCATTTTTCATGCGTGATGAGGGTGTTGAGGAGGTCCAGTGTCATGGTGAGCTGCAGCATTTCACATTTCATTTGCTTTATCGCTTCCTGTGCTCGAAAAGAATTTCCACATATCCTTCTGCCTGATGTCTAAGAAGAATTTGAATGAGAATGAAATAATCTGCTGTAAAATTCAGCCAGGAGTTTACTCTGCAACGCACAACTATTTATGGAGATTTCTACAACAAAAAAATATCTCCATTATATGATATCGATGCAGGCAGTGTTTGTGTGGGAGTGGCTTAGGGCTGCAATCACAGACTGGATTCAGTGACATAGCCTGAAAAAGTGAAACAGTCTCAAACCTGCATTCTTTTTAATGGCCAGCAGGGGGTGAAAATATAAGTCTACAAGCCTATTTGCAGATCTTTAACCTCAGTGAACACTTTTTACCAGATTCACGGCTTCAGAGTATTTTTTTTTTAATATAGTACAATCTTTATTTTCTAAATTGTAGTTTCATTGAGGATAAAATAGTAAAGCAGGGCCTGCCTTTGGATGTGGTTTCTTTCTTCAGCATTGAGTTTCTCAGACAGATTCTCCCATGCTTTTCATGACTAGTTTCAAAAACACAAAACAGTAATGCCACTGGCCACAATGCTCACTTTTATATACAATCCAATGGTCTACTTTCCAGATTAAATTTATACAAATTTAGATTTTATGCAGAGTAAATAGAAAGTCAAAGATGCAAAGTGATGCAAATACAATATTTCAAATATTTTAAGAACAGGTAAAAAAAAAAACAACAACAACCCATCATGCTTGGCAGTAAAAGCCTGTGTGCAGTACAAACTTACTGCTGCTTGTACAGACCTGCAGCTGAAAGATTTACCTTTGCTTTAATGTAGAAAACAACAACAAAAGAAGATGTCAGTTATTGGTTGTAACTGTATTTGTGAAAGATACAAAAGGCAAAACTTTGGTCTGAACACTGTATTGTTGAAACATTTATTGGCATTAGTGATTTATCTAATGATTATTTGTTGTTGTTTCTTCTATAAAATATTAAAAAATACAAAATCCAGTCACACAGAAAGTTTAAGAAGATAATGTGAAGAGTTTTTGTTAATGTACTGATTAGCTGACAAACTATTTGACCTCTAATGTGTTATATATCATTAAATAGAATGAGCAACAATACAGATGTTTAATCGTTGTTGCATATATTAAAGTGATTATGAAAAAAAGCCCAGCAGCCCAGAGTTTTCATTGCCTTTCACTATTATGCAGACACGATGGAGGTATGTAATGTAATGCAGATGTCACATGTGATGATTTAATGTGATCAGCTAGCCAAAGAACACTGATACTGTATGCAGATGTAATCGATGACAGAAGGTATTATGTGGTGCATTCACAAGATTATGAGAAAACTTGACCTCTGACCTTGATCTTGAAGTCAAAGTAACTGTGATTTGAATTTGTGGAAAAATTTTAGTAGACACACCCACAGCATCAAGTTCGACACCATACATCAACTCATTCACAATCTCGGCACTCAAGTTTGTGAATGTGATAACTTGTGAATGTGATGATACACACAGCATCAGTTTGAAATTTAAAGTAACTTTAAAAGTGGCTGCATGACAAAGGATGACGTGTGCCGTTCCTTTTCTGGTACAATGACAGGTTTTGAGTGGCAGGAAGGATGAAGACTCCAAGTTTGTAATTTCCCTTGTTTCCACCCACTCATTGCCAAATCTTTATTTTCTCCTGCTTTCATCCATGTCATTAAAATTTGTCATCTTTAATTTTCTTGGTGTTTAAATGTTGTTTTATCTCATTTGTTCACCTTTTTCTTATTTTCTGCCTTGTCCAATCCCTGTGTTCTCATGTTATTCTCTTTGTTAATTTGTTTTCGTTTGGGTCTTTTTAAATGTTGCTTTTGTTTTGTTATAATTTTTTTCCACATGCATCTAGTTCTTGTTTCCTCTTCGTATTTCTCATGTTTTTGAGATTTTCTTGTTGTATTTTGTTTTTTGTTTCATGCTGTTCTTTTGTGCATTTTTTCCTCATTGTGTTTCCCCTCACAGAACCAAAACTGATTTCTAAAGAAATACAATTTAAGTATCAGCTTGAACACGAGCCTTTCATCATTTTAAGAAAACTTAACCTGTTAGATTGACCTTGAGGTCCTTTGAGATTACTGAAATTTAAAATCACCTGAGATTGTTAATAGATAAACACGGTATCAGTTCCTACATCACCTCATTCACAAACTTGTTTGTCTATGCCACCATTATCAGCCTTTTAGGACTGAGGGGTAAAAACTTGTTGGTTCTATTAAATTTAGTATGAGCAGCTTTCATATTTAACATTTCATAAGTTGAGTTTGTATTATCATCACAATAATGAGTAGGGCATAAATGTTTTATAAACAATGTGTCCTGTTTCATTTACATTTCACTCTTTGACACTTTATATCGATTAACATGGAAGAACCAAATGGAAAAGGTATATTGTTTTATTTCATGTTTATTTATTTAAAAATGAAAGCAAAGATAACATGCAGAGGTCTTCCTCCAGCGAGCTCTAACTCACGGCGAAAAAGTTAAGTCCACTGGTGATGAAAGCGTCATGAAATCTGGAGGGAACGTCCAGCTTTCCACGCCAGCTGTGATGGATGCTTACAAGCGGGTGAGATGGATATCAGAGTGCAGGAGCCCAGGAACAGATCCAAGACCTGAAACACAAGGAGAGTGGAAAGAAAGCGTTGTGAAATCTGGAGGAAACCTCCAGGTTTCCACGCCAGCTGTGATGGATGCTTACAAGTGGGTGAGATGGATATCAGAGTGCAGGAGCCCAGGAACAGGTCCAAGACCTGAAACACAAGGAGATTGGAAAGAAAGCGTTGTGAAACCCGATGTCAAATAGCAATGCCAAAATAGATTCCCTGCTGTGATGTCAAATATCAATACCAGACTTGTCTCTCTGCTGTGATGTCAAATATCCATGCCAGATTCGCCTCTCTGCTGTGATGTCAAATATCAAAACCAGAATCATGATTTTGCTGTGATGTCAACAATTAATTCCAGACTCGACTCTCTCCTGTGATGTCAAATATCAATGCCAGACTCGCGTCTCTACTGTGATGTCAAATATCAATACCAGACTAGTCTCTCTGCTGTGATGTCAACAATTAATTCTAGACTCGCGTCTCTGCTGTGATGTCAAATATCTCACACGGGGTGTGTCTGACGTGAATTATGAGTGATCGCCAATGTCAGGGCGTGACTGTTTTGTGACTTATCAGCAATCGCCACTCGCACGCCGTGCTTGTTATGTGACATATGAGCAATCGCCAGTAGTTGGGCGTGTCTGTGACAAAATTTATCAGCAATCGCTGCTCACACGGGGTGTCCGACGTGAAGTATGAGTGATCGCCGATCACAGGGCGTGTCTCTGACGTGACTTATCAGCAATCGCCGCTCGCCGGGCGTGTCTGTGACGTGACGTATTAGCGATCGCCAATGTCAGGGCGTGACTGTGACATAACTTATCAGCAATCGCCGCTCGCCGGGCGTGTCTGTGACGTAACGTATTAGCGATCACCAATGTCAGGGCGTGACTGTTTTGTGACTTATCAGCAATCGCCACTCGCAGGCCATGTTTGTTATGTGACGTATGAGCAATCGCCAATAGTTGGGCGTGTCTGTGACATAACTTATCAGCAATCGCCACTCGCCGGGCGTGTCTGTGACGTAACGTATTAGCGATCACCAATGTCAGGGCGTGACTGTTTTGTGACTTATCAGCAATCGCCACTCGCAGGCCATGTTTGTTATGTGACGTATGAGCAATCGCCAATAGTTGGGCGTGTCTGTGACATAACTTATCAGCAATCGCCACTCACACGGGGTGTGTCTGACGTGAAGTATGAGCTATCGCCGAGCACAGGGCGTGTCTCTGCTTTGATGTCAAATATCAACACCAGATTCTACTCTCTGCTGTGATGTCAAATATCAATACCAGACTTGTCTCTCTGCTGTGAGGTCAAATATCAATGCCAGATTCGCCTCTACTGCCATTTCAAATATCAATACCAGATTGCTCTCACTGCTGTGATATCACATATCAATAACAAACTCGCGTCTCTGCTGTGATGTCAAAAATCAATGCCAGACTCGCGTCTCGAATGTGATGTCAAATATCAATACCAGACTCGCGTCTCTGCTGTGATGTCAAATATCACTGCCAGAATCATGATTCTGCTGTGATTTCAAATAGCAATGCAAGAGTAGATTCCCTGCTGTGATGTCACACATCAATTCCAGGTTCGTGTCTCTGCTGTGATGTCAAATATAATAACAAACTCGCGTCTCTGCTGTGATGTCAAAAATCAATGCCAGACTCGCGTCTCGAATGTGATGTCAAATATCAATACCAGACTCGCGTCTCTTCTGTGATGTCAAATAGCTCACACGAGGTGTGTCTGACGTGAAGTATGAGTGATCGCCGATCACAGGGCGTGTCTCTGACGTGAACTATCAGCAATCGCCGCTCGCCGGGCGTGTCTGTGACGTAACGTATTAGCGATCGCCAATGTCAGGGCGTGACTATGACATAACTTATAAGCAATCGCCGCTCGCCGGAGGTGTCTGTGACGTGACGTATTAGCGATTGCCAGTTTCAGGGCGTGACTGTTTTGTGACTTATCAGCAATCGCCACTCGCAGGCCCTGTTTGTTATGTGACGTATGAGCAATCGCCAATAGTTGGGCGTGTCTGTGACATAACTTATCAGCAATCGCCACTCACTCGGGGTGTGTCTGACGTGAAGTATGAGTGATCGCCGATCACAAGGCGTGTCTGTGACGTGACTTATCAGCAATCGCCGCTCGCCGGGCGTGTCTGTGACGTGACTTATTAGAGATCGCCAATGTCAGGGCGTGACTGTGATGTGACTTATCAGCAATCGCCACTCACACGGGGTGTGTCTGACGTGAAGTATGAGCTATCGCCGAGCACAGGGCGTGTCTCTGCTGTGATGTCAAATATCAATGCCAGACTCGCGTCTCTGCTGTGATGTCAAATAGCTCACACGGGGTGTGTCTGACGTGAAGTATGAGTGATCGCCAATCATAGGGCGTGTCTCTGATGTGACTTATCAGCAGTCACCGCTCGCCGGGCGTGTCTGTAACGTGACGTATTAACGATCGCCAATGTCAAGGCGTGACTGTTTTGTGAGTTATCAGCAATCGCCACTCGCAGGCCGTGCTTGTTATGTGACGTACGAGCAATCGCCACTCGCCGGGCGTGTCTGTGACATAACTTATCAGCAATCGCCACTCACACGGGGTGTGTCTGACGTGAAGTATGAGCTATCGCCGAGCACAGGGCGTGTCTCTGACGCGATGTCAAATATCAATACAAGACTTGTCTCTCTGCTGTGATGTCAACAATTAATTCCAGACTCGCGTCTCTGCTGTGATGTCACATATCAATTCCAGGTTCGTGTCTCTGCTGTGATGTCAAATATCAACACCAGATTCGACTCTCTGCTGTGATGTCATATATAAAAACCAGACTCGCGTCTCTACTGTGAGGTCATATATCAATGCCAGATTCGCAACTACTGCCATTTCAAATATCAATACCAGATTGCTCTCACTGCTGTGATATCACATATCAATAACAAACTCGCGTCTCTGCTGTGATGTCAAATAGCTCACACGGGGCATGTCTGACGTGAAGTATGAGTGATCGCCGATCACAGGGCGTGTCTCTGACGTGACTTATCACCAATCGCCGCTCGCCGGGCGTGTCTGTAACGTGGTGTTTTAGCTATCGCCAATGTCAGGGCGTGACTGTTTTGTGACTTATCAGCAATCGCCACTCGCAGGCCGTGCTTGTTATGTGACATATGAGCAATCGCCAGTAGTTGGGCGTGTCTATCACAAAACTTATCAGCAATCGCTGCTCACACGGGGTGTGTCCGACGTGAAGTATGAGTGATCGCCGATCACAGGGCGTGTCTCTGACGTGACTTATCAGCAATCGCCGCTCGCCCGGCGTGTCTGTGACGTGACGTATTAGCAATCGCCACTCACACGGGGTGTGTCTGACGTGAAGTATGAGCTATCGCCGAGCACAGGGCATGTCTCTGACGTGATGTCAAATATCAATACCAGACTCGTCACTCTGCTGTGATGTCAAATATCAAAACCAGACTCACCTCTCTGCTGTGATGTCAAATATCATTGCCAGATTCGCCTCGCTGCTGTGATGTCAAATATCAATACCAGACTTGTCTCTCTGCTGTGATGTCAAATATAAATACCAGACTCGTGTTTCTACTGTTATTTCAAATGTCACTACCAGACTTGACTCTCTGCTGTGATGTCAAATATCAAAACCAGAATCATGATTCTGCTGTGATTTCAAATAGCAATTCTAGACTCGTCTCTCTGCTGTGATGTCAAATATCAATGCAAGAGTATATTCCCTGCTGTGATGTCACACATCAATTCCAGGTTCGTGTCTCTGCTGTGATGTCAAATATCAACACCAGATTCGACTATCTGCTGTGATGTCAAATATCAATGCCAGACTCGCCTCGCTGCTGTGATGTCAAATAGCAATACCAGTCTCGACTCTCTACTGTGAGGTCAAATATCAATACCAGATTGCTCTCACTGCTGTGATATCACATATCAATACCAAACTCGCGTCTCTGCTGTGATGTCAAAAATCAATGCCAGACTCGGATCTCTTCTGTGAATTCAAATATCAATGCCAGACATGTCTCTCCGCTGTGATGTAAAATAGCTCACACGGGGTGTGTCTGACGTGAAGTATGAGTGATCGCCGATCATAGGGCGTGTCTGTCACGTGACGTATTAGCTGTCACCAATGTCAAGGCGTGACTGTTTTGTGACTTATCAGCAATCGCTGCTCGCCGGACGTGTCTGTAACGTGACGTATTAACGATCGCCAATGTCAAGGCGTGACTGTTTTGTGACTTATCAGCAATCGCCACTCGCAGGCCATGTTTGTTATGTGACGTATGAGCAATCGCCAATAGTTGGGCGGGTCTGTGACATAACTTATCAGCAATCGCCACTCACACGGGGTGTGTCTGACGTGAAGTATGAGCTATCGCCGAGCACAGGGCGTGTCTCTGACGTGATGTCAAATATCAATACAAGACTTGTCTCTCTGCTGTGATGTCAAATAGCAATGAAAGAGTAGATTCCCTGCTGTGATGTCACACATCAATTCCAGGTTCGTGTCTCTGCTGTGATGTCAAATATCAATACCGGACTTGTCTCACTCCTGTGATGTCAAATAGCAATGAAAGAGTAGATTCCCTGCTGTGATGTCACACATCAATTCCAGGTTCGTGTCTCTGCTGTGATGTCAAATATAAAAACCAGACTCGCGTCTCTACTGTGAGGTCAAATATCACTGCCAGATTCGCCTCTACTGCCATTTCAAATATCAATACCAGATTGCTCTCACTGCTGTGATATTACATATCAATAACGAACTCGCGTCTCTGCTGTGATGTCAAAAATCAATGCCAGACTCGCGTCTCGAATGTGATGTCAAATATCAATACCAGACTCGCGTCTCTGCTGTGATGTCAAATATCAATGCCAGAATCATGATTCTGCTGTGATTTCAAATAGCAATTCTAGGCTCGTCTCTCTGCTGTGATGTCAAATATCAATACCAGACTCGCGTCTCTTCTGTGATGTCAAATAGCTCACACGAGGTGTGTCTGACGTGAAGTATGAGTGATCGCCGATCACAGGGCGTGTCTCTGACGTGAACTATCAGCAATCGCCGCTCGCCGGGCGTGTCTGTGACGTAACGTATTAGCGATCGCCAATGTCAGGGCGTGACTATGACATAACTTATAAGCAATCGCCGCTCGCCGGGGGTGTCTGTGACGTGACGTATTAGCGATTGCCAGTTTCAGGGCGTGACTGTTTTGTGACTTATCAGCAATCGCCACTCGCAGGCCCTGTTTGTTATGTGACGTATGAGCAATCGCCAATAGTTGGGCGTGTCTGTGACATAACTTATCAGCAATCGCCGCTCGCCGGGCGTGTCTGTGACGTGACTTATTAGAGATCGCCAATGTCAGGGCGTGACTGTGATGTGACTTATCAGCAATCGCCACTCACACGGGGTGTGTCTGACGTGAAGTATGAGCTATCGCCGAGCACAGGGCGTGTCTCTGCTGTGATGTCAAATATCAATGCCAGACTCGCGTCTCTGCTGTGATGTCAAATAGCTCACACGGGTGTGTCTGACGTGAAGTATGAGTGATCGCCAATCATAGGGCGTGTCTCTGATGTGACTTATCAGCAGTCACCGCCAGACTTGTGTCTGTAACGTGATGTCAATGATCGCCAATGTCAAGGCGTGACTGTTTTGTGAGTTATCAGCAATCGCCACTGCAGGCCGTGCTTGTTGCTGTGACGTCAAATAGCAATCGCCACTCGCGGGCGTGTCTGTGACATAACTTATCAGCAATCGCCACTCACACGGGGTGTGTCTGACGTGAAGTATGAGCTATCGCCGAGCACAGGGCGTGTCTCTGACGTGATGTCAAATATCAATACCAGACTCGTCACTCTGCTGTGATGTCAAATATCAATACCAGACTTGTCTCTCTGCTGTGATGTCAAATATCAATGCCAGACTCGCGTCTCTGCTGTGATGTCAAATATCAAAACCAGAATCATGATTCTGCTGTGATTTCAAATAGCAATTCTAGGCTCGTCTCTCTGCTGTGATGTCACATATCAATGCAAGAGTAGATTCCCTGCTGTGATGTCACACATCAATTCCAGGTTCGTGTCTATGCTGTGATGTCAAATATCAACACCAGATTCGACTCTCTCCTGTGATGTCAAATATCAATGTCAGATTCGCCTCTACTGCCATTTCAAATATCAATACCAGATTGCTCTCACTGCTGTGATATCACATATCAATAACGAACTCGCGTCTCTGCTGTGATGTCAAAAATCAATACCAGACTCGCGTCTCTTCTGTGAATTCAAATATCAATGCCAGACATGTCTCTCTGCTGTGATGTCAAATATCAATGCCAGACTCGCGTCTCTGCTGTGATGTCAAATAGCTCACACGGGGTGTGTCTGACGTGAAGTATGAGTGATCGCCGATCACAGGGCGTGTCTCTGACGTGACTTATCAGCAATCACCGCTCGCCGGGCGTGTCTGTGACGTGACGTATTAGCAATCGCCAGTGTCAGGGCGTGACTGTTTTGTGACTTATCAGCAATCGCCACTCACACGGAGTGTGTCTGACGTGAAGTATGAGCTATCGCCGAGCACAGGGCATGTCTCTGACGTGATGTCAAATATCAATACCAGACTCGTCACTCTGCTGTGATGTCAAATATCAAAACCAGACTCACCTCGCTGCTGTGATGTCAAATATCAATACCAGACTTGTCTCTCTGCTGTGATGTCAAATATAAATACCAGACTCGTGTTTCTACTGTGATGTCAAATATCAAAACCAGAATCATGATTCTGCTGTGATGTCAAATATCAATGCAAGAGTAGATTCCCTGCTGTGATGTCACACATCAATTCCAGGTTCGTGTCTCTGCTGTGATGTCAAATATCAACACCAGATTCGACTATCTGCTGTGATGTCAAATATCAATGCCAGACTCGCCTCGCTGCTGTGATGTCAAATAGCAACACCAGACTCGACTCTCTACTGTGAGGTCAAATATCAATGCCAGACATGTCTCTCGGCTGTGATGTCAATTATCAATGCCTAACCCGTCTCTCCGCTGTGATGTAAAATAGCTCACACGGGGTGTGTCTGACGTGAAGTATGAGTGATCGCCGATCATAGGGCGTGTCTGTCACGTGACGTATTAGCTGTCACCAATGTCAGGGCGTGACTTTTTTGTGACTTATCAGCAATCGCTGCTCGCCGGACGTGTCTGTAACGTGACATATTAACGATCGCCAATGTCAAGGCGTGACTTTTTTTTGACTTATCAGCAATCGCCGCTCGCCGGGCATGTCTGTGACGTGACTTATTAGAGATCGCCAATGTCAGGGCGTGACTGTGCTGTGACTTATCCGTAATCGCCACTCGCAGGCCGTGTTTGTTATGTGACGTATGAGCAATCACCAATATTCTGGCGTGTCTGTGACATAACTTATCAGGAATCGCCCCTCACACGGGGTGTGTCTGACGTGAAGTATGAGTGATCGCCGATCGCAGGGCGTTTCTCTGACGTGACTTATCAGCAATCGCCGCTCGCCGGGCGTGTCTGTGACGTGACTTATTAGAGATCGCCAATGTCAGGGCGTGACTGTGATGTGACTTATCAGCAATCGCCACTCACACGGGGTGTGTCTGACGTGAAGTATGAGCTAACTGTCTCTGACAGACCTGTTGAGTGCTCAGGGCTCCGCCCCCTCATACTAACACGGCCGACCAGCTCCTCCTAACTCATTCTCGCTTTCTTCCCGTGAGAAACTACTTTGAGCTCCCTCAGCGCATCCAGGCTAACTTGATTAGCTGCTTAACAGTTCTCAGGCGTCCCGTGTAGGAGTACGTCGCCAAACGCAGTTTTTCCATTTCCAGTTTTGATCGTGCTGAGTAAGTCCTTCGAAAGAAGTGTACTTAGAGTTGTACTGTGGAACAGCAACCGCGTCAGGCGAGCTGTCCCAGCGGTTCCTGGTTTTAGTTAGCGAGGTAGCCGACGTTGTGTAACTCGGGCTAACGCGTTACGGCGAGCTGTTCGTTCAGTGTCCGGCTAGCATTAACTTGTTAGCAGGCCACGAACAACATTAGCGTCTCACTAGCATTAGCTTGTTAGTCGACCTAGGGCTCAGTTAGCATTAAGTTGCTAACGATATTGGCTAGAGGAGTGCAGCTAACGTGTCACGACGAGCTGACTCCCGCGGTGACTAGCTCGGATTTAACACCCGCCGCTAGTCCTAGCTACTTACGGGCTAACGTGTTGAGACAAGCCTGGTGTAGCCTAGTCTCACCAACTTTCCGCTAACCATGTCGACGGCTCCTACTCCCACCAAAAGGTCGGAGCCGAAGGCCAAAGAGGCTGCATCCCGCCCGTGCCCCGCATCATGCGGTGCCACCATCTCGGGCAGGGACCCTCATCCAATGTGCATCGTCTGTATGGGTGCCAAGCATGCTCAGGCTTCACTGGCGGACCCTCAGGGATGCCCACACTGTGCGTTGATGCCAGAGAAAGTCCTGGAAAGGAGGCTGAGAGTAGCAGTAACGAACAGTCAGGACCCCTGCCTGTCGGCCGCTACTGGTACGAGTGATATCCATCATCCGCGAGCCTCCACAAGCTGGGCGGACATGATGGAAGAAGAGTCCCCGCTCATGCCCCCATCGTTCGAGGACCTCCTCGATCAAAACGTGGGCGGGCCGGGTGGCGAGGACGCGGAGGGCGATGCCGACTCCGACCTCCTCGACATGGAGGACATGGATGAGGAACAGGAGGATGACTCCACCTTTCCTCCCCAGCAGTCCAGGCCACCGAGTGGGGCTGAAGCAGTGGAGCCTTCAGTGGCGTATCACCTTCACCCTAACCGCAGGGCAATCTCAGCGTCTTCTAGTGTTTCTTTGCCCAACAAGATAGATTGCCTCACGGCGTCTATCTATCAAAGGATGTACAAATATGCTGCACAGTCAGTATGCTCGCTTAATGCAGTCACACAGCTATCAGCATATCAGGCAGAAATTCTGGAAGACATGGGCCGTGAGCTTGACTCGGGTTCCCCGAACCCAGCCCTCTGGGATGAAATCTGCGTGGTTAATGATCTCATTCTTCGCTCCTCCAGGGGAGCAGTCCAAGGGTGTGGCCGCGTTATGGGCCTTGCAGTCTCGGGTGAGAGAGCCTTGTGGCTAAACCTGTCAGGCCTAGGTGATGCTCAGAGGGCTGAGGTAATGGATGCAGCCTATGACCCAACCAAGGGTCTTTTTGGCCCAGCCCTGGAGAGAATGAGAGAAACAAGCACCCACAGAAAGCAGGAGGGAGAAGCATTCAACCTCTGCTTACCCAGAAAACCTAACTCTCAGCCCCAGCAGGTGCCAAGAGCTGGCTTTGCCGCAACAGCAGCAGCTGTGAGAGGGAGACAGAGTGGGGTCAGAATGCAGAGAGGAGCAGGAGGCCAGCAGGGTGCCCACCAGGCCAAGGTAGAGAACCAAAGACCTTGGGGCAAGCATTCCTTTGCAGCGGCTGCTGCAAAGAACAAGCCGTCACACCCCGGAGAGGGGAAAAAGAAGTGGTCAGCCTAGCACACCTGCAACGTTCTGTGTCACCCTCTTCTCCCCAAAGAGAAGGAAGGTGTTAGAAGGGGTAACCAAATCACTCCAAGGTTCAGGGTCTCCAGAAGTTTCCAGTTCACCAGGAGCACCCTCTCAGTCTCCTCCTCCAGTTCAGGGAGGACAGACTTGTGGACAAATGGCGCAGTGTCATCAAGCACTCCAAAGAACTCTGTCTGTGTCACCAAGCACTGCCCAGAGTCACCAGACACTTCACTGTGGTTTGGGGGTAACAAAAGAAATAAAACGTGCATTTCTGCAGCCAGGCAGTTTGCCAAGGGCAGAATGTCCCCCCAGTTTCAAAATAAAAACAAAAGAAAATCACTGCCATTTGTCTTTGTTCCCAGCGGGGGCAGCTCACGCTCTTCCCGAGGGGGACAGCCCCAACTCCTCCCGGGAGACAGGGGTGACGTCACGCTACTGCGTCTTCAGAGGCCCGCTCACAGCGCGGCTGGAGCGGTGGCGCACATGCGCAGTTCATGTCAACCATTTCCCAGGGTTACAGACTACAGTTTGCAGTAAAACCACCGAGATTCGGCGGAGTGTTGGCTTCGGTGGCCAGTGGCGACTCAGCGAATGTGCTGAAAGAGGAAATATTCTCCCTGTTACACAAAAAGGCGATCAGAGTGGTTCCGAGCGAAGAAGCTCAGCAGGGCTTTTACTCCCGCTATTTCCTCATCCCGAAAAAGGACGGAACGTCGCTCCGTCCTATTCTGGATCTGCGTGTGTTAAACAAGCATTTGAGAAAGTACACGTTCAGAATGCTCACACACAAGACGCTTTGTCGCTCAATTCACACAGGCGATTGGTTTGTTACAATCGACCTATCAGACGCATATTTTCACATCGCCATTTATCCTCCACACAGGAAATATCTCAGGTTCGCTTATCAGAGAGTAGTGTACGAGTTTCAAACTATCCCATTCGGGCTATCCTTAGCCCCAAGGGTGTTCAGCAAATGTGTGGAAGCAGCGCTGTCTCCGTTAAGGAACAGCGGCATCAGAATATTCTCTTACATAGACGATTATCTAATATGCTCACGATTGCGCGAGCAGGCGATCAAAGACTCCGAGGTGGTAGTGAATCACCTCACGGAGCTTGGGTTCACAATCAACCTGGAAAAGAGCCACTTGGAACCCGCACAGTTTATAGAGTATCTGGGGCTCAGAATAGACTCCATCTCTTATCGTATGGCACTTTCAGAGCGGAGGATCGCATCCTTCACTCACTGTCTTTCCGTTTCAGCTGGGGAAAGTCGTGCGGTTCCGACTCTGTCTCCGCCTCCTCGGCCTCATGGCCTCGGTGATATCGGTGGTACATTTGGGGCTGCTTATGATGAGAGATTTTCAGTGGTGGGTCGCTTCTCTGCAGCTGTGCCCTCGCCGACATCTCAGTCATGGTGTAAAA
The DNA here is from genome assembly GCF_013358895.1 of Oreochromis aureus. NCBI lineage: Eukaryota > Metazoa > Chordata > Actinopteri > Cichliformes > Cichlidae > Oreochromis > Oreochromis aureus. The sequence goes on from NC_052944.1 coordinate 7,319,931, forward strand.
ATAACGCAGCCGTGTATCGCGGCTCTCCGGCCTTGGAGGAGCCCGACAGCTCTCGCTGCGGGGGTACCTCCCGGGGCAGTGTCTTCCAGGGTGACGCTGACCACAGATGCATCCCTGTCAGGCTGGGGTGCAACTATGATGGGCAGAGCAGTGAATGGCGTTTGGTCACAGAGACTCGCTCTGAATCACATAAATGTGCTGGAGCTCCGCGCGGTGCTCCTAGCCTTACGGCATTTTCTGCCATATCTCCGGGGACAACATGTTTTAGTGAAAACAGACAACTCCACTGTAGTTGCTTATATCAACCGCCAGGGCGGCACCCGTTCCCGGCAGCTACACAGATTAGCCAGGGAAATAATTGTGTGGAGCAGCACTCGGCTCCTCTCCCTTCGGCCAACTCACGTGCCAGGAATTCTGAACAGGGGGGCGGACCTCCTGTCCAGAGGAAATCCACTGTTCGGAGAATGGAGGCTTCACCCACAGGTGGTGGAGCAGATTTGGCAGAGATACGGCCGGGCTGCCGTAGATCTCTTCGCCTCACGAGAAAACACACAGTGCCCTCTGTTTTTCTCCCTATCAGACGCAGATGCGCCACTGGGCGTGGATGCGCTGGCCCATCCATGGCCAAAAACTCTGCTGTATGCTTTCCCTCCCCTCAGCCTGATCTCCCCAACACTGATCAGAGTGAGGGATCAGGGGCTGTCACTGATCTTAATAGCTCCACGGTGGCCATCCAAACACTGGATAGCAGAAATCATCCAGCTTCTGGTGGACGAGCCATGGCCACTCCCCATCCACAGGGACCTTCTGTCTCAGGCGCGTGGGGAGATATACCATCCCCATCCAGAACAGGTTGCTCTCTGGGCCTGGCCCGTGAGAGGTGGAATTTGAAGGCAGCAGGCATGCCTCCGAAGGTTATTGAAACCATTCAGAATGCCAGAGCCTCCTCCACTCGTTCCATTTACAGCAGTAAATGGTGTGTTTTGGGGAGTGGTGCCATGAAAAGCAGATTATCCCTTTTCAGTGTTCAGTGGTGGAGCTGTTGTGTTTTCTTCGGGACTTGCTGGACAAAAGGAGAGCTTTTTCCACCATAAAGGTCTATTTAGCAGCTATTTCAGCCTGCCACGTGGGTTTTGGTGATAAACCTGCTGGTCAGCACCCCTCGTATGTCGCTTCATGAGAGGGCGCGTCGAACGCTCCCAGTTTCTAGACCACTGGTCCCTTTATGGGATCTGTCAGTCGTTTTGGGCGCCCTCTCCCACCACCCCTTTGAGCCCATTGGGGCAGTGGGGTTGAAGTTTCTCTCTCTTAAAACCACTCTGCTGTTAGCTCTAACCACAGCCAAGCGAGTTAGTGAATTACAGGCTCTGTCTATTCACCCCTCTTGTCTACAGCTGGCCCCAGGACTGACTAAAGCACGCCTGAGGCCTAACCCTGCCTTTGTCCCTAAAGTGTTGGAAACGTCATACAGGTGCTCTACAGTATAGCTCCTGCCTTTTCACCCCCCTACATTCTCTTCAGAGACGGAGCAGAGGCTGAACACTTTGTGCCCTGTGCGGGCGTTGGGGACTTATCTTGACAGAACAGCTGGATTCAGGAAGTCGGATCAGCTGTTTGTTTCCTGGCCTCCCTCACAAGGGCAGGCCCTTATCACGCCAGAGGCTAGCTCATTGGATTGTAGAGGCCATAGCTCTGGCTTATAGCTGTAAGGGCTCGCAGGCCCCCCCGGGACTTCGAGCTCACTCCACTAGGGGTGTGGCCACATCCTGGGCTTTGTTCAGAGGTGTATCAGTCCAGGATATTTGTGCGGCAGCAAGCTGGGCTACGCCGCACACGTTTGTCCGGTTTTATCGGCTGGATGTTGCACAGTCATCCCTGGCTCAGGCAGTGCTGGATTCTGGTGCCTCAGGTTCGACCTGAGATCCTGGAGTAGTACTGGAGTGTGGCTTCGGGAGCTGGCACAATCCGGGAGTGGGCCATATCTCCCATAGTGAAACACCGAGCGAAGTTAGAAAAAGAACGTTGGGTTACTTAACGTAATCCCTGGTTCTTTGATAACAGAGTGAGGTGTTTCACCAACACTTCCCTCCTTGCTTAGGCACGGAAAGAAATCTGCTTGGAATGAGATAGGAGGAGCTGGTCAGCCGTGTTAGTATGAGGGGGCGGAGCCCGAAGCACGGATCGACAGGTCTGTCAGAGACAGACGTGGTGTCATTGGAGCTTCCGTAGTTGGTCACGCCAAGGCAATTCATAGAGTGAAACACCTCACTCTGTTATCAAAGAACCACCGATTACGTTAAGTAACCCAACGATATCAGAGTGCAGGAGCCCAGGAACAGATCCAAGACCTGAAACATAAGGAGACTTGAAAGAAAGCGTTGTGCAATCTGGAGGGAACTTCCAGGTTTCCACGCCGGCTGTGACGGACACTTACATGCGGGTGAGATGGATATCAGTGTGCAGGAGCCCACAAACAGATCCAAGACCTGAAACACAAGGAGAGTGGAAAGAAAGCGTTGTGCAATCTGGAGGGAACCTCCAGGTTTCCACGCCGGCTGTGACGGACACTTAGAAGCGGGTGAGATGGATATCAGTGTGCAGGAGTCCACAAACAGATCCAAGACCTGAAACACAAGGAGATTTGAAAGAAAGCTTCGTGAAATCTGGAGGGAACCTCCAGGTTTCCACGCCGGCTGTGACGCACACTTACAAGCGGGTGAGATAGATACCAGTGTGCACGAGCCCAGGAAAAGATCCAAGACCTGAAACACAAGGAGAGTGGAAAGAAAGCGTTGTGCAATCTGGAGGGAACCTCCAGGTTTCCACGCTGGTTGTGACGGACACTTAGAAGCGGGTGAGATAGATGTCAGAGTGCAGGAGCCCACGAACAGATCCAAGACCTGAAACACAAGGAGAGTGGAAAGAAAGCGTTGTGCAATATGGAGGGAACTTTCCACGCCGGCTGTGACGGACACTTAGAAGCAGGTGAGATGGATATCAGAGTGCAGGAGCCCAGGAACAGATCCAAGACCTGAAACACAAGGAGAGTGGAAAGAAAGCGTTGTGCAATTTGGAGGGAACTTCCAGGTTTCCACGCCGGTTGTGACGGACACTTAGAAGCGGGTGAGATGGATATCAGTGTGCAGGAGCCCACAAAAAGATCCAAGACCTGAAACACAAGGAGAGTGGAAAGAAAGCATTGTGCAATCTGGAGGAACTTCCAGGTTTCCACGCCTGGCTGTGACGGACACTTAGAAGCGGGTGAGATGGATATCAGTGTGCAGGAGCCCACAAAAAGATCCAAGACCTGAAACACAAGGAGAGTGGAAAGAAAGCATTGTGCAATCTGGAGGAAACTTCCAGGTTTCCACGCCAGATGTGATGGATACTTAGAAGCGGGTGAGATGGATATAAGTGTGAAGGGGCCCACAAACAGATCCAAGACCTGAAACACAAGGAGAGTGGAAAGAAAGCGTTGTGCAATCTGGAGGGAACTTCCAGGTTTCCACGCCGGCTGTGACGGACACTTAGAAACGGGTGAGATGGATATAAGTGTGCAGGAGCCCACAAAAAGATCCAAGACCTGAAACACAAGGAGAGTGGAAAGAAAGCGTTGTGCAATCTGGAGGGAACCTCCAGGTTTCCACGCTGGTTGTGACGGACACTTACAAGCGGGTGAGATGGATATCAGTGTGCAGGAGCCCAGGAACAGATCCAAGACCTGAAACATAAGTGGAGGGGAAAGAAAGCGTTGTGCAATTTGGAGGGAACTTCCATGTTTCCACGCCGACTGTGACGGACACTTAGAAGCGGGTGAGATGGATATCAGTGTGCAGGAGCCCAGGAACAGGTCCAAGACCTGAAACATAAGTGGAGGGGAAAGAAAGCATTGTGAAATCTGGAGGGAACCTCCAGGTTTCCACACTGGTTGTGACGGACACTTACAAGCGGGTGAGATGGATATCAGAGTGCAGGACCCCAGGAACAGATCCAAGACCTGAAACACACGGAGATTGGAAAGAAAGCGTTGTGAAATCTGGAGGGAACCCCCAGGTTTCCACGAAGGCTGTAATGGATAGTTACAAGCGGGTGAGATGGATATCAGAGTGCAGTAGCCCAGGAAGAGATCCAAGACCTGAAACACAAGGACATTGAAAAGAAAGCGTTGTGAAATCTGGAGGGAACCTCCAGGTTTCCACGCCGGCTGTGACGGACACTTACAGGCGGGTGAGATAGATATCAGAGTGCAGGAGCCCAGGAAGAGATCCAAGACCTGAAACATAAGGAGATTGAAAAGAAAGCGTTTTGAAATCTGGAGGGAACCTCCAGGTTTCCACGCCGGCTGTGACGGACACTTAGAAGCGGGTGAGATGGATATCAGTGTGCAGGAGCCCAGGAACAGATCCAAGACCTGAAACATAAGGAGATTGGAAAGAAAGCGTCGTTAAATCTGGAGGGAACCTCCAGGTTTCCACGCCGGCTGTGACGGACACTTAGAAGCGGGTGAGATGGATACCAGTGTGCAGGAGCCCACAAACAGATCCAAGACCTGAAACACAAGGAGAGTGGAAAGAAGCGCGTTGTGCAATCTGGAGGAACTTCCAGGTTTCCACGCCTGCTGTGACGGACACTTAGAAGCGGGTGAGATGGACATCAGAGTGCAGGAGCCCAGGAATAGATCCAAGACCTGAAACACAAGGAGAGTGGAAAGAAAGCGTTGTGCAATTTGGAGGGAACTTCCAGGTTTCCACGCCGGTTGTGACGGACACTTAGAAGCGGGTGAGATGGATATCAGTGTGCAGGAGCCCACAAAAAGATCCAAGACCTGAAACACAAGGAGAGTGGAAAGAAAGCATTGTGCAATCTGGAGGGAACTTCCAGGTTTCCACGCCGGCTGTGACGGACACTTAGAAGCGGGTGAGATGGATATCAGTGTGCAGGAGCCCACAAAAAGATCCAAGACCTGAAACACAAGGAGAGTGGAAAGAAAGCATTGTGCAATCTGGAGGAAACTTCCAGGTTTCCACGCCAGATGTGATGGATACTTACAAGCGGGTGAGATAGATGTCACAGTGCAGGAGCCTAGGAAGAGATCCAAGACCTGAAACAGAAGGAGAGTGGAAAGAAAGCGTTGTGCAATCTGGAGGGAACTTCCAGGTTTCCACGCCACATGTGATGGATACTTACAAGCGGGTGAGATGGATATCAGAGTGCAGGAGCCCAGGAACAGATCCAAGACCTGAAACATAAGGAGATTGGAAAGAAAGCGTTGTGCAATCTGGAGGGAACTTCCAGGTTTCCACGCCGGCTGTGCCGGACACTTAGAAGCGGGTGAGATGGATATCAGAGTGCAAGAGCCCAGGAAAAGGTCCAAGACCTGAAACATAAGGAGATTTGAAAGAAAGCGTTGTGAAATCTGAAGGGAACCTCCAGGTTTCCACGCTGGTTGTGACGGATGCTTACAAGCGGGTGAGATGGATATCAGAGTGCAGGAGCCCAGGAACAGGTCCAAGACCTGAAACGGAAGGAGATTGAAAGGAAAGCGTTTTGAAATCTGGAGGGAACCTCCAGGTTTCCACGCCGGCTGTGACGGACACTTACAAGCGGGTGAGATAGATATCAGAGTGCTGGAGCCCAGGAAGAGATCCAAGACCTGAAACACAAGGAGAGTGGAAAGAAAGCGTTGTGAAATCTGAAGGGAACTTCCAGGTTTCCACGCTGGTTGTGACGGATACTTACAAGCGGGTGTGATGGATATCAGAGTGCAGGAGCCCAGGAAAAGGTCCAAGACCTGAAACATAAGGAGAATTGAAAGAAAGCGTTGTGAAATCTGAAGGTAACCTCCAGGTTTCCACGCTGGTTGTGACGGATACTTACAAGCGGGTGAGATGGATATCAGAGTGCAGGAACCCAGGAACAGGTCCAAGACTTGAAAGATAAGGAGATTGAAAAGAAAGCGTTGTGAAATCTGGAGGGAACCTCCAGATTTCCACGCTGGTTGTGACGGACACTTAGAAGCGGGTGAGATGGATACCAGTGTGCAGGAGTCCACAAACAGATCCAAGACCTGAAACACAAGGAGAGTGGAAAGAAAGCGTTGTGCAATCTGGAGGGAACTTCCAGATTTCCACGCCGGCTGTGACGGACACTTAGAAGCGGGTGAGATGGATATCAGAGTGCAGGAGCCCAGGAATAGATCCAAGACCTGAAACATAAGTGGAGCGGAAAGAAAGCATTGTGAAATCTGGAGGGAACCTCCAGGTTTCCACGCTGGTTGTGACGGACACTTACAAGCGGGTGAGATAGATATCAGAGTGTAGGAGCCTAGGAAGAGATCCAAGACCTGAAACAGAAGGAGAGTGGAAAGAAAGCGTTGTGCAATCTGGAGGGAACTTCCAGGTTTCCATGCCGGCTGTGACGGACACTTAGAAGCGGGTGAGATGGATATCAGTGTGCAGGAGCCCACAAACAGATCCAAGACCTGAAACACAAGGAGAGTGGAAAGAAAGCATTGTGCAATCTGGAGGGAACTTCCAGGTTTCCACGCTAGTTGTGATGGACACTTAGAAGCGGGTGAGATGGATATCAGTGTGCAGGAGTCCACAAACAGATCCAAGACCTGAAACACAAGGAGAGTGGAAAGAAAGCATTGTGCAATCTGGAGGGAACTTCCAGGTTTCCACGCCGGCTGTGACGGACACTTAGAAGCGGATGAGATGGATATCAGAGTGCAGGAACCCAGGAACAGATCCAAGACTTGAAAGATAATGAGACTGAAAAGAAAGCATTGTGAAATATGGAGGGAACCTCCAGGTTTCCACGCTAGTTGTGACGGACACTTAGAAACGGGTGAGATGGATATCAGTGTGCAGGAGTCCACAAACAGATCCAAGACCTGAAACACAAGGAGAGTGGAAAGAAAGCGTTGTGCAATCTGGAGGGAACTTCCAGGTTTCCACACTAGTTGTGACGGACACTTAGAAACGGGTGAGATGGATATCAGTGTGCAGGAGTCCACAAACAGATCCAAGACCTGAAACACAAGGAGAGTGGAAAGAAAGCGTTGTGAAATCTGCAGGGAACCTCCAGGTTTCCACGCCGGCTGTGATGGATACTTACAAGCGGGTGAGATGGATATCAGAGTGCAGGAGCCCAGGAACAGGTCCAAGACCTGAAACACAAGGAGATTGGAAAGAAAGCGTTGTGAAATCTGGAGGGAACCTCCAGGTTTCCACGCCGGCTGTGATGGATGCTTACAAGCGGTTGATATGGATACCAGTGTGCAGGAGCCCACGAACAGGTCCAACACCTGAAACATAAGGAGTTTGGAAAGAAAGCCTCCTGAATTCTTGAAATTTTTTAAAGATGCTTCATCTCCCAACCCAGAAGCTCCTTTAGCCCCCTGCGAATGCCCGCCGTTTTTTTTTTTTAGTTTAACTGATGAAGATTCATAAAAATGTAAAAAAAAATGCTGAGCAGGAGCTGAATAAAACTGGTCATACACTGTGCGATCTTTTCAGTCACGTTATTCAGCTTCTGCTCAAACTGCACGATTGATTCGCAGGGGTTAGAAGTTCGTAGGTAATGCTGGGCATACACTGTGCGATTTTTGGATAATTTTGAGTCGAGTCTTTCAGTCATGCGACCGTTTTGGTGATCGGCCCGAGTTTTGCCTTCATCGTGCATCGTGTTGTATACATGGGGTAACAAGAAGCGATTAACACCTCGACCAGCTCCCTATCATCAATGGTTTGGACATAAGAAAATCAAGCCTGTTTGAAATCCTGTCGGCCATCGTGAGGGTCACTGCAGCCTCTCACACTGCGCACGCGCAAACACAGAAATGAAGGCGAAAAGACGGAGCAGCACAGTAGTGCAGCATGTGATCTGGACACAAGCGATGAAAGCACAACTTGTAGAACTTTTGCAAGCTCTTCCGAGCCTTTTCGATGTCTCCTCACAAAATTATCACGACCACAACAACCGTGAAAATATTTGAATGGACATTGCTGCTCAATCACAGCTGCCTGATTAATATTTTTCATTAGCAATTTAGCACAGTTGATGGTGGTGGTGTGTGTGTCTGTATGAGTGAAAGACAGAGAGGGAGAGAGAGGGACAGATTGATGCTTAGTGTGAGCACTCAGGTCGCATCAGAGCATCGGGCGTATAGTGTGACACCCTGCATCGTGACCTACGAACTTCTAACCCCTGCGAGTCGATCGATCGTACAGTTTGAGCAGGCGCTGAATAACGCCACTGAAAAAATCGCACAGCGTATGCCCAAGGCTCCGCCGATGCTGATGGAAATGGACAAAACGTTGAGAAACGCAAAGCCAGAGGAACAGACTAACACACACTAATGCTGTTTTTGACTTCTATTTATGCCCTCAGTAGGCGTGACCTAACGGCCGCACTTCAAAGCACGGCCGAACTTCAAAGCACTCAGCCTTTTGACGCGTCATGTAATCTTCCTTCTAATGGCGCAACTCCTCCCACTCATTCATAATCCGACCTCCGCGTTTGCACTCGTCCTACAAGAGCTCCCAAATTTGAACATCACTGATGTTCATCGGATTTACAGAGTGACGACAAACCCCGTCAGCATGTTAGATAAAGGATTTAAGTTATATGCTGCATCATATATACACAACTACGAAGGTAAAAAACGTAAATTAACCGACAAAGAAACGTTAGCTAACGTGAAATGCAAACACTACGTTACTCCGCTATGTGTTTCATTTGATGTCAATTCTCTACATTACATGTTTCCTTAAACGGTGTTTATAGTTGAGGTTTAACTAATGTCACTTTTGTTGTTAGACACTTTTATAATAGCGTTAGGTAGTTGGCTAACTAAGCAGGTAGTTAACTACCCAATGCTACTCTTGCTACGTGTAAAGTATATATGTTTAAGACGTGTTGACATGAGTAGTACAGAAATAATGCTAATGGTTCTTGTATCTTTATTCAGTGTCCAAAAAACACAGGTTGACAGGGAGGTCTCTGTGAGAGCCCTGTGCTACAGGTCAATGAGGAAGAGTGAGGCACCACACAGACTAAGTGTAGGCAGGAAGCTGTGTAAAGTTGTTAATCCCTGTTCAGTGGGGTTCAGTTCATTTAAGCATTAGTTAAGTTCATTCCTGAAGGCCCATCAACTTGAATGTTTTCCTTGTCCCCTGCTTTATCACACCTAATTTGACTAGTCAGATGTGTTTGGGTGATCAGAAACAAATTTACACCAAGTTAATACTGCAAATATACACAATCTAAGTTATTACAGTTATCAAGGATGGTTAAATTGTTTTAATAGGGAGAGAAGGAAACCCTAAGCATTCAGGAGGGTAAGCCTGTAGGGGTCAGTAACCATAACACTGAACTATGTTCCTGTTTGGCTCTTCCATGAAGATGATGTTACATTTTAATTTTAGTTCTTTCTTCTTAGATTAAGCTTCTGGATTCATCGCCAGTGCTCCTGTGTGGCAGGTGCTGTTATGTGCAATCACACAGTGGCACTGCTCTTCCAAACAGCACACTACTCACAACTCAGAGTGCCGGTTGTCCCCTGTGCATAGCTGCACCGAATCTGAACAGCAATGGCACAAGCCACGGACAGTGGTAATTTAAATAAGGTTAAAGTTTTTGAATTAGACCATGTTTACATATGAACAGCAACACCATCCATAGTAAATGTGTCTTCTGTTAGGGTGTGAAGCCAGGACCTATCAACTCTATGATCTTCACTAAGCCGGTACCAAATAGGATGGCCCAGACTGGAGTACGGTAATTAGATTTGTAAAATTTGGTTTCCTGTGTTACAAATGCATGTTGCTATTTGTTCATACATGCATGTGTCAGAATAGGTATTAATTTACATACAACATTACACTTTCTGAAGACGGCTAACTCAGTCATGTACATATATACATCCCAGTCTCTAACTTATGCACCACTGTTTCACACTTTTTAGTTTAGTTGTTGTTCAGTATAATAACCTTCTTCCTTACATTATTGTCATTGATGTTTTCTTTAGGAGTGGATTCTACAGAGGCATTGTGGGTCCATTACCAGATCCCTGACCTGACAAGCCCCTTGTGGAAAGTGCCTTTGGGCTGGTGCAGGAGGGCAGTGTTCTGTCATGTCAGCAGCCGGTTTGACAACCCGGTACATCACACTACACCGTGATGCACCACCAACACCGCACTTGCCTCTGGAGGGTATGACATCAAGGAAACCCTGCTCGCTCAGACAGCCTGTGATATTTTCTCAAACCGCTGCGCTGAACAAGTTTCCAAAGAACATGCTGTGTGACACAATAAATATCCTTTAACCTGTTAACCTGTGGCTTCTGGAAGAAACTCGGGTGAGTCAGTCACTGCAAACACATTTGTATCATCAAGTGTTTGTCAAATGAAAATGATATGTTTTTCACACTTAGGATAATTTTCTATGTTGCAGTGCAGTAAAGTGCATGTTTCTTCTGTGTTCAATCATACATGTTCTAATTGTTATAAACAGAAAAATCTTTTCTTACTTAACTGCTTGATTCTTAACTTGTTTAACTGAAACATGATGAAATGTCATAGTATTATTTTTTTAAATGTCCTTGGCAGTGCATGTGTCCGCATTGTAACTTACTAATAAAAAGTCCTGTGTGTACTTTGGTGTGTGTTTTATGTTATTTTATTGCAAATAAATAATAGTCATTTGATTTTACAGTTACACACAATCTTATATCTCTGGCATGGCATGGCAAGGCAATATCGGGTACATGCAATTTGAAACCTGACATTCCAGAGCAAAGCATGAAGCACACAGCACGTGGTCAACGTGACTCATATGGAGACTGACAACATTACAAGGAATAAAGGAAAATTGAGGACTTAGCCACAGAAAAGACTTTTTCCTTTTTTGTTACAATAACTCGAAAAGGTCAACTATGATTTTTAAATTAATATCATAGGTGTGAGTTTAGAGTTCAGATTTTTCTGCACATTCTTTCTTTTGTATTTAATTATGATGGTAAATACATTTTGCAACATATCTGCCTGCACTTGCACTTGCTCTTAAAGTAGGAACAGTTCACCTTTCCAGCTGTATTTTTAATACTGATGAGTTTACTTTAATTGTTAGCCTATTGGTCAAAATGTATTGTTCTTCTGATTCATGTGTAATGCTTTTCTCAAATAATACATCCACATTTCAGCACGTAAGCAGCTGTTTGTCTCAGTATTACCTGATAACATACTGAGGCCTGCTGATCACGAAGTATGTGGGAAATAAAAGCATGTTAGGAAGAGACTAGGGCCATTTTCAGTTCGCGCCTGCTTTCTCTCCAACGCCTTGGCTCAAAGAATGTGCTGATGCTGAAGTTGACCTCGACCTTGTGAGCCAATTTTGTTTCATGTCCCACTTCACATGCTGCAGATGCTCCTGCAGCTCAGTCTTCTCATTGTTTGCAGGGATAACCATTTCATTTGAGGAAGAGGAGCAGGAATGTGGTCCAAAGACAAACGGATGTGGAGAGGAACACTGGGACTTTCTCTCTTTCTATCTCTGTTTTTTCAGTTGCTAGTTTCCCCTCAAGAGGAATGAGCTCATGTTTGTGGGCTCTGTTGCCACATGTTGTGGTTCACTTTCTAGAATAAGGATGAGTTAGTTTCTGGTCAGACCACAGAGAAGCAGCCAGAAAGAAAACGTGCTTCCCTGTCAAGAACAAACACAAAACATTTGCATGACTTAGTGTAATTACTTCAGTACAGAGATTAGACTTAAAGTAGGATCATAATAATTTGTGATTTTTAAAAAATTATTGTCAAAGGAACTTATTATGCTCATTTCCTTTTTAAAACAATTCCTGCATTTTACCAGAGCGGTTTTGCATGATTCACAGTTTTAAAAATCCTTAGCTTTTTGGCTGAGATGAGCATTTAGAGACATCCCATTCACCTGAAGTAATTTACAGCCAATAGTATAGCAAAACTGCCTGAACGAGGCATGACGGAGACACACTTTCGTGTTTTTATGCAAAATTCTGACCCTACCTTCTGAATGTTGCTCATATTGTTTTTCCAGTCTTCTAATTTCCAATTTTGGTGAGCCTGTGCTGTCTTAGTTGACAGCAGTGGGACCTGATGTAGTCTTCTGCTGTTGTAGACCATCTGCTACAGGATTCAATGTGTTATTCAGAGATGTCTTTCTACACACCTTGGTTGATATGAGTGGTTATTTGAGTTATTTCTGCTTTCCTATTATCTTGAAGCAGTCTCGCCATTCTCCTCTGACCTCTGACATCAACAAGGCATTTTTACTCAAAGGACTGCTGCTCACTGCATATGTTCCTCTTTTAATCCCCAGAGATGGTTGTGTGGGAAAATCCTAGCAGATCAACAGTTTCTGAAATACTCAGACCAGCCTGTCTTACACCAACAAATATGCAAAGTTTAAAGTTACCTAACTCACTTTTCTTCCCCAAAAAGTATGTGGATCCTTTAATATAACTGGAAGAATTTCTATCCTGCTTGTTCAGAATCATTATTGCTTAGGAAAAGAAATGCACAGAGAATACTTTTGCTAAATGTAGTCTTTTCGGTGAGGTTAGGATAGCACTTCAAGTGCAGCATCATCCTGGATTTAGGTGTCAAGACTGATATGCATCTTTCTCTCCTGTGGCTTTTTACATCTGGAATCAAACAGAATTGCAACTCATGAAAGAATTGTTTCCATACAAACATGCAGACTGCCTTCCAGTTTAACTCCACTCCTCAGCTTGTATAAAACCCTTTATAGTTCACTCTGTCTCCCTGCCCCAAAAAGCCACAGTACAACCAGAGATTATATATGCCAAGTAATGAGATGAAGAATAGGGACGATGGCATGTGGAGTTGATGCTGAGGAGAATTTACAACATCTGCCTTCTTTGTTGCGGCAAATGCATGAGTTGGACCAATGTTTTGGTTAATTTCATGTCTGAACCAGACATGAAGAACCCTCGGTTTCTTGTTATGAAACTGAGTGCTCTTATGGGATGAACAAGAAAATAATCTCATATATTGTAATTCAGAAAAAAATGAGAAATGAGAAAATATATATATAAAAAAAGCCAAAAGAAAACACCGGTCATATCTTTAGAAAGCAACATTATGCCACAGACTGTCACTGTTGTGAGTCCATCCATTAGTTTGCAAAAACTTGTTATGAAGCCTCAAGCTGTGCACTTTTGCCGTGACAGTCTAGACATGTTGAATCTGGGATGTGACAAGTGAGTGTGGATTTCACTGTTTAATTGAGGCACACGCTCAAAGGCTTGCAAGTTGTCAGTTACACAAAGGAGAACATAATTTATACAATGAAAGTCACATTGTATTAAATAAGACTTGAAACTAGTGACTCTGGCCACGAATTCATCAGGAAAGTGTTTCCTGAGGTTGTGGATCAAAGTCTTTGTTTTCCAGACTTCCATAGAAGAAGAATTATTTTCGAAACCAAATGAGTTCCTCCTCACGGCCATCAGGAATACTGAAAGCTGAATTACTGGCTTCACTTTCCAAACGCCAAAGCTACATTCATGTTTTATATGCAGTCTATGGTTCTGGCATTTATTGTTACTGTGACTGTGGAGTGTCCCTTGTGTTAACGGCACAAACTGCTGACAACAATCCATGAACGCTCCAACCTCCTGAAAGAATTCACTGTCAAAGTCTTGTGTTCATCTATGGTAGGTCAGCTACATACACAGGTGGTTCTAATGTTAAAATCTTTCTCCTGAGATACAAAGTTTTGAATTATCATGTGCCATGATAACTTACAGATCTCACTGTGCCATATTATCCCAGTAGAGCACTTTGATCAACGACTACAGGCTTGCTTGTCGTTCCTAGAGCCTCTAAAAGTAGAATGCGAGGCAGAGCCTTCAAGTCTCAGGTTCCTTTGTAGAACCATTTACACTTTGGATTCAGGAGACAGACGTCCCCTGTATTTTTAAGGTTAGAATTAAAGTGTTCCTTTTTGAAACATCACTTAGTTATGCATCTTACATCAGTCTGTTGGAGGCCTTCCCATGATGGACACAGCATTTCTTCTCCACGTGTCTATGTGCCACTGCTGAACGTCATTAACAATGCCCTCTCTCTCCTGTAGTCTGTGTTTTGTTGATTGTTCTTCCTCTTTTATGTTTTTTCTTTAACCTAAGAGCTTGGTTCTGCTGAATGGTTCTTCCTATTAAATGGGAGTGATTTTTGGACTTCTCTCTGGTATTGTATGGCCTAGCTCAGGGGTCGGCAATGGCTCTTTAGTCCTTAAAGTGCGGCTCCGCCTGGTTTGGGCAAATAAATTAGAAGCATTTAGCTGAAGTGTATTTTATTTATGTTAGTTCTTTTTAACTCGGAGTTCTAAATTGGAAGATTATTGTGATATTGAAATATAAAAATAAAATTATATTCTATTATTTTTTCATCGCTCAAAATAAGAGTCACACTCGCGGAAGCCGGTGTACCCGCCGAAACGCCGTGCATTTATCGAGACTTTCAACCCCAGGTAGGCCAATTATGGATCTTCGGATCCACATTATGTCAGCAGCTGTTCTCCACCGTGAACTAAAGACAAACACCGTTCACGCCTGACAGATGACAGCTTACAGTCCTGCGTAAACTGACTTCGTACAGCCCCGATTTGCGGACTCTGTGCGCAGAGGTTCAGGAGCAGAAGTCCCATTGTAAACAAATCACGGCAGACCCGACGATGTTTCCATGAACATGCTTTTGAGCATCTCTTTATTGGGCACTTTTCTTTTCACACACGGTTGCTGTACGCATACAGCCGGCTGTAGCTTTTCAGCTCACAGCCCGACATACACCACCAACACAGCACAGATAGCGCAGGGCGTAAAGGCAGCGAGGCGTGATTGCGGTGTCGCCAGGTGCGTCCGCCTCCCCTGCAGCGGCGCCGCAAACCACGCCCGCCGCACGCATTAACCAGGTAAAATACATAATTAGGCAGAATTTTGCAAATATCTATTTTTCATCTTTCAGCAGCATAGTGCTTTTTCCAATTATTTTTTAAGAGTCAGGTCAAGGCTCCAACAGCCCAAAGGCGATATAAGGGTGGCGACTGACAACAGTTTTGTTTGCTACATGGATCATTTTAGTTCAGCTGGGTGTCTTTCCTTTTGTTATATTTCTTTAAGAGTTCAAAATGTGTTGATTACATAAATATAATTTAATTTTCTCTGTAGCACTTCATGGATTTCATAAGCAGCACACCTTAGTTGTTCACACAAAGCATAAAGATAAAAAACAATATATACAGTGTTATCTTCATTTTAGATGTCAAAAAGTATTTGCGGCTCCCAGTGTTTTCTTTTGCGTGGAAACCGGGTCCAAATGGCTCTTTGGGTGTAAAAGGTTGCAGACCCCTGGCCTAAAGGATGATAATGTGATGGGAGTGCCTTCCTCTCCTCCATGCTGATGTTGGATGCTGGGGGCTTTGCGTTGCTGAGACAGACCGAAACGTCTGCCCGTAGTTGCTCTGCTTCCACGTCTGCAATATTGTTCTTTCAAATTGCTCTTTCTGTGGCTGTGATCAGTTCCACTAGCGGGATTTGTCTTGGCGTCACAGCAAAATTCAAACCTTTAGCAAGGATGTTTTTCTCTGTTTGGGTGAGCTGTCTGTCAGACAAATTCTTCACCCACTTGTCCACATCCTCGGTATGGCATCCTTCTCTCTTCTGACCACTGAGGACACTCTTTGTATTTTGCTGTGGTTTCCGACGCACAACAAGTCAAACTCTGTTGCCTGGTTTTAGACTTCTCGTGCTGTGCTAGACGATCCTTCTCGGTGAATTCAAACACCTTTTTAAGAGCATTGTCATCTAGAAGCATTGTAAGTCTCTGTCGGATCCACTCCTCTTCAGATTTTAACACGTCGATGGTAGAACTTGTTTGCCTCACCCGTTCATTAAGCAGCTTTTAGCAGACTTTTAGGAGTAATCCTGTCTTGTCGGCATCTGAGGCTGAATCTCAGGTGGTTCCTGTAATCAGCCATCTTGCATGCTGTTTGCTCATACTGATGTACTGATCTACTTACCTGGATGATTGAGCATGCATCAAGACGTTATACTTAGAAAGTGTTAGTACATTTGTGAACACTACTCTTCAGTAGCGCTGAATGCTAAAAGAAGCAGTTGCCATCTTTCTGATATTATTTTAGGATGAGCAGGGATGTTTTCAGTTTTGTGACATTAAAGAGAAGACCTGTTAGAAAGTCTTTTCAGAGTGATTGGATCAATCTTTTCAACCTGCAAAATCAAACTTTTCTGATTTGTTGTAAGTGAGCGCTCTACCATTTGAGCTAATCCCCCATGGATGCATCGGTTTGATCACACGAATGCTACTCTCTCCTTGAAATGCCTAAGGAAACAACTGACTGTGGCGTACTGAAAGGAGGAACTATCCCAGTATACAGTAGACAGCCATTGTTCCCCGGATTTGGAATATTTGACTGTGAAGTGCAGACCCGTCTACATACCTCGCGACTTTACTGTTGTCATGGTAACGGCCGTGTATGTACCACCCGATGCTAATGCTAACTCGGCCATGGAGGAGCTGCACAAGACAATAAGCAACCAGCAGAACTCCCATCCAAACGCAGTGCACATTATAGCTGGGGACTTCAACCATGCTGATTTAAGGTCAGTATTCCCCAGATTTGAACAGCATATTAAATGTGCAACCAGGGGGAAAAACACATTGGATAAAGCCTACAGCAACATCCAAAAAGGCTACAGAGCAACCCCTCTACCACATCTAGGTTTGTCAGACCACATGTCCGTGCTGCTGATCCCTGCATACACTCCCATTAGGAGAAGAGCCCCCCCAGTCACAAAAACTGTGAAAACCTGGCCAGAAGGTGCATCACATCAGCTGCAGGACTGTTTTGAAAACACGGACTGGAGCTTGTTTGAACATCAGGACCTCGAAGAGCACACAACATCAGTGCTCTCATATATTAACTTCTGTGTCAACAGTGTCACTGTGGACAAACGTCTCCGGGTGTATTCCAACCAGAAACCCTGGATGACTAAAGAGGTCCAGATCCTGCTGAAGCAACGTGACGCTGCTTTTAGATCCGGTGATGGTGTGCAGTACAGTGCAGCCAGATCTGAGTTGAAAAGAGGCATCAGAGAAGCCAAGGCAGCGTACAAGAGAAGGATCGAAGACCACTTCAGCACCAACAACTCACGACAGGTATGGCAAGGAGTTCAGCACTTAACCAACTACAAACCTTGCAATACCACGTTGACTGAGGGCAATGCGGAGCTTCGGAGGAGCTGAACCACTTCTTCGCACGCTTTGAGGTGAAGGGACCAGAGGCAGCAGCAGCAAAACATCGGACAGCAGCAGCAGCCCAAGCCTCATAGTGCAGGAATATGAGGTGAGGCGCACACTGAGGGCAGTGAACCCCAGGAAGGCCGCCCGGACCAGATGGGGTAACCGCAAAGGTCCAAAAAGAGTGTGCAGACCAGCTGGCTGGGGTCTTCACTAAGATCTTCAACACTTCACTGTCCCAGTCCTGCATCCCGCCGTGCCTAAAGTCAGCCACAATTGTCCCACTGCCAAAGCGTACTAACATTAGCAGCCTCAACGACTACCGACCACTTGCTCTAACACCTGTTATAATGAAGTGCTTTGAGAAACTGGTCTGACGTCACATCATGTCCTGCCTGCCACCCACACTCGACCCACTCCAGTTCACATACAGAGCTAACAGATCAACTGAAGATGCCAATGCTACAACGCTCCACACCACCATATCTCACCTGGAAGTGCAGGGCCGTTACGCCAGGCTGCTCTTTGTTGACTTTAGCTCTGCTTTCAATACGATACTCCCGGACAGACTAATAGTTAAACTGCTGGAAATCGGACTTCCTTCTACCACCTGCCGCTGGATCAGAGACTTCGTGTCAGACCGTGTACAGAGAGTTAGAGTGGGGCCTCATCTTTCCTCAGCCCTCAGCCTCAACACCGGCTCTCCACAAGGCTGTGTACTGAGTCCCCTACTGTACACTCTGTACACACATGACTGTGTTAGTACCCACCCAGACAACGCAGTCATCAAGTTTGCAGATGATACCACCGTGGTGGGGCTCATCTCAGGGGAGATGAGACAGCGTGCAGAGCTGAAGTTCAGAGGCTGTCAGATTGGTGTGTAGATAACAACCTGGACCTCAATACCACCAAGACAAAAGAACTGGTAGTTGACTTCAGAAGGAGGAAGTCCGAGCTGCAGCCTGTCAGCATCAACGGGAGTGCGTGGAAAGGGTCTCCAGTTTCAAGTTTCTGGGTGTGCACATAGACACAGACCTCCAATGGAGCTCTAACACCTCTGCGGTCTTAAAGAAGGCCCAACAGCGTCTCCACTTTCTGAGAATCCTCAGAAAATGGACCTGAAGAAGGAGCTGCTGACCGTCTTCTACCGCTGCTCCATTGAAAGTGTGCTGACATATTGCATCGGTGTATGGTTCTCCAGCTGCACCACAGCACACAGAAAGGCACTCCAGAGGGTCATCAATATGGCCCAAAAATCATTGGACATCCTCTTCCCTCCCTGAAGGACCTGTACAGCACTCGCTGTCTCAAGAGGGCACGCAGCATCCTCTGAGACTGTACACACCCAGGACACCGGGTGTTTAAGCTGCTGCCGTCTGGCAGGAGGTTCAGGCTGCTGAGGTCCCGAACAAACAGACTCAAGGACAGCTTTTACAACAGGGCAATAGCCCTAATCAATGCAAATAGCTGACCTGATTGGCTACCTGCCTGGACTTTTTTTAGGGGAGGTAACAATGTTTAAAACAATAACAATAATAATATTTATATTTATAACAAGGTGCAATAATAATTAATGTGCAATAATAACAATGTGCAATACACATAACACTTATTCTTCTTTTTTATTTCTAAGTTAATATACTGTGTTGTGTTGTTTGTGTTGCATTGTGATGTGTCATATCGTGTCGTGTTGTGTTATATGTAGTACCGACGTAGGACAGTTTTTCCAATTTCATTGTACTACTGTACTATGTATGACTGTGCAATGACAATAAAGAATTATCTTATCTTATCTTATCTTATCTTATCTTATAATTTCCAGAAGCACGTGTGTCCGTTCTCTGCACTGCGCATCTGCAGCTCTACAACGCCACAGCATGTGTGATCAGTTAAAGGTCACTACAGTTGACTCGTCTTAGAGTACTGCACCTCTAGTTATTAAGTTAAGCATGTAAACAGGGTGACCCAAGGTCTCACAGTGGTTTGATCCGAAACCTCTGCTGATAATGACCCATGCCTTTTTTCAGTAAATGGTAAAAGTTACTACACCCCTCCCTGTTGTCATTGGCTGTGGTTTATGCTGTGGTATATGATTTATTTTTGGTGCAGTGTCAATACACAGTCCGAAAATATCTGTTCAATAAACCAAATTAATTTTACTTTCATCTCTGAAATACTCTGTATGTATTTGCTGGTGATTCACTTCAAAGTCCGACCTTTCTCACATATTTGAAGACTATTTATCAGTGTCTGATGACGTCACTCGGGGTTGACTCATGTGGGGATTAGCTCAAATGGTAGGCGCTAGCTTAGCATGTCAAAGGAATTTGCAAAGAAAAGCGTCTGGACTTCTTTAAGTTGCTTGAAGACGTTTCATCTCTCATCCGAGAAGCTTCTTCAGTTCTAAGGTCAAATGGCCGAGAGTCCCAGATTTAAACTCAGTGGGAGTATCCCCCCAAAGAGGGACAAAGGACCACCTGGTGATCCTCTAATCACATGAGCCAAGGTGTGAGAGCAGGTGTGGGACCTAATCAGCCAGGGTTTCGGGTGAGCTCATTGTGAAACCTGGCCCCACCTTGTCATGTGAATTCCTGAGGTCAGATGGCCCAGGATGTGAGTGGGCGTTAAGGGAACTCAAAACTGGATTATAGATGGCAGACGGTTGGTGTCGTAAACCACCGCCTCTGTTCAAAGATGGTCGCTCGCAGTGGACATAGATGGCCTCTTTCACTCCTCTTTCAAACCATCTGTCCTCTCTGTCCAAAATGTGAACATTGGCATCCTCGAAAGAGTGACCTTTATCCTTAAGATGCAGATGGACTGCTGAGTTTTGTCCTGTGGAGGTGGCTCTTCTATGTTGTGCCATGCGCTTGTGAAGTGGCTGTTTAGCGGGATTGATGCCCGCATCCTCCAAAAGACTTTTCTTTTAGGCATCGTCACAAAAACATACAAGTTTGCACAGTGAAATCCCTCTCATCACCTACCCAAACAGACATTGTCTTTTTACTGTACATGTTCAAGCATACAATGGTAGCCCAACATCACAGAACTCTCAAATGACATTAAACAGTGGCTGTCAACTGAGCGGACAATCATAATGAAGCAGTTCATTTTATTTTGTAGAGTCAAGCGGCTCGTGATATTATTGGCCACCAGATGGCACCAAAAACGACGGTGCTAAAAAGCTTTGAGTAATGAACCCTTTTTCTATACAAGCTTCAGTGTTTCAGAAAACTTAATTTGGCCATCACGAGTAACCAACTACCTCATACACATAAAACTTAGAGTGTATTCAAAGTAAATAAAGTTTATTTATTTATTATACAAACTTTAAAGAGCTAATCCCCTGTGTCTCCTGCGGTAGCAAGATCACAATGCAATGACGTGTGCCACTGAAAATATATGAAGACATATGAGTTATTATTTGTCAGACTATATCAATTGCCCATTGATGATGGCTAAAGATTACATTGCTGTTTTCTGTGAAGGATATATTCCTGAGTCTCGTGACGTACTAATGAAAGCCCAGTAACAGTAAGGTCTGGTAGGGGTAGCTAGTCACAGGGATTTAAGGGATTTGTTCACTCTGCAAATTAAATGTTTTCATGATGAGGTTTAAAGTGAAACACCCGTTTGGAGGATGCGGGCGTCGATCCGCTACCTCTCGCATGCAAAGCGAGCGCTACCATTTGAGCTAATCCCCTGTGGTTGCAACGTACACATGTCACATGATCTGTGGTGTTTCAGAGCTGCACATATGCAGTCCTGAGTACAGACACACCAGGGCTTTGCTTATGAACCTAGAACTGGGATTGCTCCTCTTTCCAAAAGTAGTTTAATGACATTTAGCTTCTAGTAGGGGTACCTGGTCACATGAACGTTTCAAATATTGTAAAGGCCATGCCCAGAATATCAAGTCAACACAGCACTTGAAATGATCTGTTACTTAGAAAAATGAATAAACTGCAATTGAAAAGTCTGGCTCATTGTCTTGAAAGGCAGAGTGCTCGTTTTGAATGGACAACTGTTCCTTGTTGCCCAAACTGCCACACTGCAAATTGGTTTTGTATATTTTTTCTTATCCAGGTAAGGAAATCCTGAAACATTTGTTCTCTTAAATTCTCTATAAGTAATTCTCTATATGATTACTTTGATTTCAGTTATCCAAAACTCCCTATACAGAATATCCAGTGAATGCAGCATTTGAAACGAACTTATACTTAGAAATCCCAAAAGTTGATTCTGTTCATCTGGACGTAACGTTTTCAGTGGAGAAATGTTTCGTCACTCATCCGAGTGACTTCTTCAGTCTCAGCTGACTGCAGGTTCCCCAATCTTATAAACAGCACATTTGCATAATGAATGAAACTAGCACCACTGAACGAACAATGAGCTGGGAGGTCATTTCCTTAAACATGAGTATGCAGATCCTCATGACCACTGATCAATGGCCACTGATCAATGGCCACTGATCAATGACCATGAGTACATTCACAGAGAGTTGGGGAATGGCTGCAAACACACCATGGTAAGATGGCGAAAGATGTACCCTTAGGCCCCCTCCTCGATTCAGAGATGATCTTTTCCTTTTCACGTAAGTGGCCTCCTTGACTCCTCGCTCAAACCAGCGTTCCTCCCTGTCCAGGATGTGTACATCCTCATCATTAAAAGAGTGTCCACTGGCCTGTAGGTGTAAATAGACTGCGGAGTCCTGGCCTGGCGAGGCAGCTCTTCTGTGTTGTGCCATCCGCTTCGCCAGAGGTTGTTTGGTTTCCCCGATGTATAAATCCGGCAATCCTCATGGCACTTAACAGCGTGCAATATATTACTCTGTTTGTGTTGGGGCCCCGGTCCTTGGGGTGGACCAATTTTGGCGCAGTGTGATTTGGGGTTTAAAAGCCACAGAGATGCTATGTTTATAAAAAATACGTCTCAAATGTTCTGATACTTCTGATGCATACGGGATCACTACAGGTTTTCAAGAAGACAGCTGTCCTTCTCTCCTGGATCGGCTGGAGCTTTCTTTAGGTGCCTTCCCAGCTTTGACAAAAGTCCAGCTGGAGTAACCACATTTACTCAGAGCCTTCTTGATGTGATGTTCTTCTGCTTCTCTGTTGGGACAGCGGTCTGTTGGGATGGTGTTCGCTCTCTGTTGTAGCGTCCTGATGACAACCAGTTTACGCTCCTTTGGATGATGATAGTCAAACCGTAAATACTGATCCGTATCGTGGGTTTACGGTACACATCAGCTTTTAGATGTCCCCATTACTGATGGAAATGTCACAATCTAAGAAGGCTAACCTGCTACTTCAGACAGTCTATCACCCTCTTCCTGTAACCATTTCCTGGGTCCTAGGGGCTCATAAGTATTTTCGTCACTGAGCAGTGTCAAAGTGTTCTCATGATGGTCTTGCTGGTTTAGCAAAACTGTGCACCTACCTTTGTCTGCCTGAAGGACGATAATGTTGTTGTCATTACTAAGTGATGTGAGTGCCTTCCTCTCCTCCATGCTGATGTTGGATGCTGGGGGCTTTGCTTTGCTGAGACCGGCCGAAACGTCCGTCCGTAGTTGCTCTGCTTCCACGTCTGCAATGTTGTTCTTTCAAATTGCTCTTTCTGCATCCTTCTCTCTTCTGGCCGCTGAGGACACTCTTTGTATTTTGCTGTGGTTTCCGACGTACAACAAGTAATTCAAACTTCCTTTGTTGCCGGTTTTTAGACTTCTCGTGCTGTGCTAGACGAGCCTTCTCGGTGAATTCAAACACCTTTTTAAGAGTATTGTCATCTAGAAGCATTATAAGTCTCTGTCGGATCCACTCCTCTTCAGATTTTAACACGTCGATGGTAAAACTTGTTTGCCTCACCCGTTCATTAAGCAGCTTTTAGCAGACTTTTAGGAGTAATCCTGTCTTGTCGGCATCTGAGGCTGAATCTCAGGTGGTTCCTGTAATCAGCCATCTTGCATGCTGTTTGATCATACTGACGTACTGATCTACTTACCTGGATGATTGAGCATGCATCAAGACGTTATACTTAGAAAGTGTTAGTACATTTGTGAACGCTACTCTTCAGTAGCGCTGGATGCTAAAAGAAGCAGTTGCCATCTTTCTGATGGTAAATGGCCTGCATTCGTATAGCGCTTTACTCAGTCCCTAAGGACCCCAAAGCGCTTTACACTACATTCAGTCATTCACCCATTCACACACTGGCAATGGCAAGCTACATTGTAGCCACAGCTGCCCTGGGGCGCACTGACAGAGGCGAGGCTGCCGGACACTGGCGCCACCGGGCCCTCTGACCACCACCAGTGAAGGTGAACCACATTGAAGTTCACCTGTTTAAACAAATCTACATTTTATTATTTCAGCAGTACATGTGCAGCATTTTAGTGGCACATATAAACAGTACACAAAGTAAAAAGCTCTGTGAGTTTTCAGGTGAAATCCTTTTTTAATTCCTAAGCTCTTCTATCTGTTATGAGCTGCACAGTGTTATAAAAGATACACAGAACACAGCCAAGACACAACATACCTGCATCTGTGATTTTCTAGCTTTTTGAACCAAAGAAAAAGCAATGCATAACAGAACAATCAGATCCTTTCACTATATGGGGTTAAGTGTTTTTTAAATTTATTTTGTCACCAATCTGCAGCTCTTTTTATTTAGAAATGTCCAAAGAAATTAAGTCTGCTGAAAAATACAGAGAATATGATCTGTAAAAATCAACATGCTTTTTTTTTCAGTTCAGTCTTACATTCACTGACTTTAAGAAAATTGCAATTTTTGTCCCTTTACTTCTTGTTTGTTAAGTTGGAAATGAAATGGCACAAAATCCAATTTGAATTTGAGCTGGAAAGAAAAGCTGAAGAAACTGCCACTTGGATGCTATGAAGATATACTGTAACTTTAATTAAAAACATGTTAAAATTACAAATAAAAAACATGTATAAATACTGTAGTATACTACAAACTGCCCTTTATTTTCTAAAAACTAATGCCAGTACAAAATGATTTACTTAAAAAAATTCAACCTTCTTTTGCTTGTTTTTATGGTTAACTTAACATATCGGTTTTTTAAAAGGAGATGACAAACAAACAGAGAGAAAAAATATGGAAGGAGTCAAGGGTGTTATCTTTGGCTGTTGTTTTATAAAGAAAGTAATAACTCTGGAGCCAAAGTGCTGAATCTGACGCCTCTAGAAGATAAATGAGAGACATCAGGCCCAAGCTCAGAGGCCTGGCCGCCACACAGTCGTACATTTGAAAGCTACAGATGTTGCTGTGCACAAAAGAGTGCGCAGCTGTGTATTTACTTTCATTTATGGACCTGTGAATGGGATGGAAATTATACAACTAAAATTCTGATTGGTTCCATTAATCTGTGGATAAATATATAACTAGAAATGTAACCATTTTGCATTTCAAATTTCTAACACTCTAAATCGGTTTATTAACTTTACTATGTCAAATTTGATTGGATCCTGTTTTAACTGCAAATTATTGTTGCTATAGGCATTTCCCCACTTTGGCAACTTTCTTTAGCAAATTTAATGTAATATATTTGTGAAATGTGAAGGATTACATAAGGTGGAGTCAGAAAAACAGCTCAGCGAGGCCATTTTTCATGCGTGATGAGGGTGTTGAGGAGGTTCAGTGTCATGGTGAGCTGCAGCATTTCACATTTCATTTGCTTTATCGCTTCCTGTGCTCGAAAAAGAATTTCCACATATCCTTCTGCCTGATGTCTAAGAAGAATTTGAATGAGAATGAAATAATCTGCTGTAAAATTCAGCCAGGAGTTTACTCTTCAACGCACAACTATTTATGGAGATTTCTACAACAAAAATATCTCCATTATATGATATCGATGCAGGCAGTGTTTGTGTGGGAGTGGCTTAGGGCTGCAATCACAGACTGGATTCAGTGACATAGCCTGAAAAAAGTGAAACAGTCTCAAACCTGCATTCTTTTAATGGCCAGCAGGGGTGAAAATATAAGTCTACAAGCCTATTTGCAGATCTTTAACCTCAGTGAACACTTTTTACCAGATTCACGGCTTCAGAGTATTTTTTTTAATATAGTACAATCTTTATTTTCTAAATTGTAGTTTCATTGAGGATAAAATAGTAAAGCAGGGCCTGCCTTTGGATGTGGTTTCTTTCTTCAGCATTGAGTTTCTCAGACAGATCCTCCCATGCTTTTCATGACTAGTTTCAAAAACACAAAAACAGTAATGCCACTGGCCACAATGCTCACTTTTATATACAATCCAATGGTCTACTTTCCAGATTAAATTTATACAAATTTAGATTTTATGCAGAGTAAATAGAAAGTCAAAGATGCAAAGTGATGCAAATACAATATTTCAAATATTTTAAGAACAGGTAAAAAAAAAAAAAACATCATGCTTGGCAGTAAAAGCCTGTGTGCAGTACAAACTTACTGCTGCTTGTACAGACCTGCAGCTGAAAGATTTACCTTTGCTTTAATGTGAAAACAACAACAAAAGAAGATGTCAGTTATTGGTAGTAACTGTATTTGTGAAAGATACAAAAGGCAAAACTCTGGTCTGAACACTGTATTGTTGAAACATTTATTGGCATTAGTGATTTATCTAATGATTATTTGTTGTTGTTTCTTCTATAAAATATTAAAAAATACAAAATCCAGTCACACAGAAAGTTTAAGAAGATAATGTGAAGAGTTTTTGTTAATGTACTGATTAGCTGACAAACTATTTGACCTCTAATGTGTTATATATATCATTAAATAGAATGAGCAACAATACAGATGTTTAATCGTTGTTGCATATATTAAAAGTGATTATGAAAAAAAGCCCAGCAGCCCAGAGTTTTCATTGCCTTTCACTATTATGCAGACACGATGGAGGTATGTAATGTAATGCAGATGTCACATGTGATGATTTAATGTGATCAGCTAGCCAAAGAACACTGATACTGTATGCAGATGTAATCGATGACAGAAGGTATTATGTGGTGCATTCACAAGATTATGAGAAAACTTGACCTCTGACCTTGATCTTGAAGTCAAAGTAACTGTGATTTGAATTTGTGGAAAAATTTTAGTAGACACACCCACAGCATCAAGTTCGACACCATACATCAACTCATTCACAAGTTATCACATTCACAATCTCGGCACTCAAGTTTGTGAATGTGATAACTAAGAATGTGATGATACACACAGCATCAGTTTGAAAATTAAAGTAACTTTAAAAGTGGCTGCATGACAAAGGATGACGTGTGCCGTTCCTTTTCTGGTACAATGACAGGTTTTGAGTGGCAGGAAGGATGAAGACTCCCAGTTTGTAATTTCCCTTGTTTCCACCCACTCATTGCCAAATCTTTATTTTCTCCTGCTTTCATCCATGTCATTAAAATTTGTCATCTTTAATTTTCTTGGTGTTTAAATGTTGTTTTATCTCATTTGTTCACCTTTTTCTTATTTTCTGCCTTGTCCAATCCCTGTGTTCTCATGTTATTCTCTTTGTTAATTTGTTTTCGTTTGGGTCTTTTTAAATGTTGCTTTTGTTTTGTTATAATTTTTTTCCACATGCATCTAGTTCTTGTTTCCTCTTCGTATTTCTCATGTTTTTGAGATTTTCTTGTTGTATTTTGTTTTTTGTTTCATGCTGTTCTTTTGTGCATTTTTTCCTCATTGTGTTTCCCCTCACAGAACCAAAACTGATTTCTAAAGAAATACAATTTAAGTATCAGCTTGAACACGAGCCTTTCATCATTTTAAGAAAACTTAACCTGTTAGATTGACCTTGAGGTCCTTTGAGATTACTGAAATTTAAAATCACCTGAGATTGTTAATAGATAAACACGGTATCAGTTCCTACATCACCTCATTCACAAACTTGTTTGTCTATGCCACCATTATCAGCCTTTTAGGACTGAGGGGTAAGATGGATATCAGAGTGCAGGAGCCCAGGAACAGGTCCAAGACCTGAAACACAAGGAGATTGGAAAGAAAGCGTTGTGAAACCCAATGTCAAATAGCAATGCCAGACTAGATTCTCTGCTGTGATGTCAACAATTAATTCCAGACTCGACTCTCTGCTGTGATGTCAAATAGCAATGCAAGAGTAGATTCCCTGCTGTGATGTCACACATCAATTCCAGGTTCGTGTCTCTGCTGTGATGTCAAATATAAAAACCAAACTCGTGTCTCTGCTGTGATGTCAAATATCAATGCCAGACTCGCGTCTCTGCTGTGATGTCAAATAGCTCACACGGGGTGTGTCTGACGTGAAGTATGAGTGATCGTCGATCATAGGCCGTGTCTCAGATGTGACTTATCAGCAGTCACCGCTCGCCGGGCGTGTCTGTCACGTGACATATTAGCTATCGCCAATGTCAGGACGTGACTATTTTGTGACTTATCAGCAATCGCCGCTCGCCGGGCGTGTCTGTAACGTGAGGTATTAACGATCGCCAATGTCAAGGCGTGACTGTTTTGTGACTTATCAGCAATCGCCACTCGCAGGCCATGTTTGTTATGTGACGTACGAGCAATCGCCGCTCGCCGGGCGTGTCTGTGACGTGACTTATTAGAGATCTCCAATGTCAGGGCGTGACGGTGATGTGACTTATCCGTATTCGCCACTCGCAGGTCGTGTTTGTTATGTGACGTATGAGCAGTCGCCAATAGTTGGGCGTGTCTGTCACAAAACTTATCAGCAATCACCACTCACACGGGGTATGTCTGACGTGAAGTATGAGCTATCGCCGAGCACAGGGCGTGTCTCTGACGTGATGTCAAATATCAATACCAGACTTGTCTCTCTCCTGTGATGTCAAATAGCAATGCAAGAGTAGATTCCCTGCTGTGATGTCACACATCAATTCCAGGTTCGCGTCTCTACTGCCATTTCAAATATCAATACCAGATTGCTCTCACTGCTGTGATATCACATATCAATAACAAACTCGCGTCTCTGCTGTGATGTCAAATATCAATGCCAGACTCGCGTCTCTGCTGTGATGTCAAATAGCTCACACGGGGTGTGTCTGACGTGAAGTATGAGTGATCGCCGATCACAGGGCGTGTCTCTGACGTGACTTATCAGCAATCACCGCTCACCGGGCGTGTCTGTAACTTGGCGTATTAGTTATCGCCAATGTCAGGGCATGACTGTTTTGTGACTTATCAGCAATCGCCGCTCGCCGGGCGTGCTTGTTATGTGACGTACGACCAATCGCCAGTAGTTGGGCGTGTCTGTGACATAACTTATCAGCAATCGCCACTCACACGGGGTGTGTCTGACGTGAAGTATGAGTGATCGCCGGTCACAGGGCGTGTCTCTAACGTGACTTATCAGCACTCGCCGCTCGCCGGGCGTGTCTGTGACGTGACGTATTAGCAATCGCCAATGTCAGGGCGTGACTGTGACATAACTTATCAGCAATCGCCGCTCGCCGGGCGTGTCTGTGATGTGACGTATTAACGATCGCCAGTGTCAGGGCGTGACTGTTTTGTGACTTATCAGCAATCGCAGCTCGCCCGGCGTGTCTATGACGTGACGTATTAGCGATCGCCACTGTCAGGGCGTGACTGTTTTGTGACTTATCAGCAATCGCCACTCGCAGGCCGTGCTTGTTATGTGACGTACGACCAATCGCCAGTAGTTGGGCGTGTCTGTGACATAACTTATCAGCAATCGCCACTCACACGGGGTGTGTCTGACGTGAAGTATGAGTGATCGCCGGTCACAGGGCGTGTCTCTAACGTGACTTATCAGCACTCGCCGCTCGCCGGGCGTGTCTGTGACATGACGTATTAGCAATCGCCAATGTCAGGGCGTGACTGTGACATAACTTATCAGCAATCGCCGCTCGCCGGGCGTGTCTGTGATGTGACGTATTAACGATCGCCAGTGTCAGGGCGTGACTGTTTTGTGACTTATCAGCAATCGCAGCTCGCCCGGTGTGTCTATGACGTGACGTATTAGCGATCACTGTTTTGTGACTTATCAGCAATCGCGGCTCGCCCGGCGTGTCTATGACGTGACGTATTAGCGATCGCCAGTGTCAGGGCGTGACTGTTTTGTGACTTATCAGCAATCGCCACTTGCAGGCCGTGTTTGTTATGTGACGTATGAGCAATCGCCAGTAGTTGGGCGTGTCTGTGACATAACTTATCAGCAATCGCCACTCACACGGGGTGTGTCTGACGTGAAGTATGAGTGATCGCCGATCACAGGGCGTGTCTCTGACGTGACTTATCAGCAATCGCCGCTTGCCAGGCGTATCTGTGACGTGACTTATTAGACATCGCCAATGTCAGGGCGTGACTGTGATGTGACTTATCAGCAATCGCCACTCACACGGGGTGTCTCTGACGTGATGTCAAATATAAATACCAGACTCGTGTTTCTACTGTTATTTCAAATGTCACTACCAGACTTGACTCTCTGACGTGATGTCAAATATCAAAACCAGAATCATGATTCTGCTGTGATTTCAAATAGCAATTCTAGACCTGTCTCTCTGCTGTGATGTCAACAGGGCCTGTGCTTCACAGGAAGCACAGGCCCTGGTGTGATATGGATGGTATCAGCCAGCAACACAGGGCCTGGTGTGTTGAAGACAGCCTCAGCCAGAAGCACTGGCCCAGGTGTAATGTGGATGGCTTCAGCCAGCACCGCAGGTCCTGGTGAAATATAGACGGCATCAGCCAGCACCACAGGCCCTGGTGTGATGAAGATGGCCTCACAGGAAGCACAGGCTCTGGTGTAATATGGATGGTATCAGCCAGCAGCACAGGCTCTGGTGTAATGTGGATGGTATCAGCCAGCACCACAGGCTCTGGTGAAAGGTAGATGACGTCAGCCAGCAGCGCAGGCCCTGGTGTAATTTGGATGGAATCAGCCAGCAGCACAGGCCCTGATGTAATGTGGATGGTATCAGCCAGCACCACAGGCTCTGGTGAAATGTAGATGACGTCAGCCAGCAGCGCAGGCCCTGGTGTAATGTGGATGGAATCAGCCAGCAGCGCAGGCCCTGGTATAATGTGGATGGCCTCGGCCAGCACCACAGGGCCTGGTGTGTTGAAGATGGCCTCAGCCAGAAGCACTGGCCCAGGTGTAATGTGGATGGCTTCAGCCAGCACCGCAGGTCCTGGTGAAATATAGATGGCATCAGCCAGCACCACAGGCCCTGGTGTGGTGAAGATGGCCTCACAGGAAGCACAGGCTCTGGTGTAATGTGGATGGCATCAGCCAGCACCACAGGCCCTGGTGTGGTGAAGTTGGCCTCACAGGAAGCACTGGCTCTGGTGTAATATGGATGGTATCAGTCAGCAGCACAGGCGCTGGTGTAAAGTGGATGCCCTCAGCCAGAAGCACAGGACCAGATGTAATGTGGATGCCCTCAGCCAGAAGCACAGGACCTGCTGTAATGTGGATGGCATCAGCCAGCACCACAGTCTCTGGTGAAATGTAGATGACGTCAGCCAGAAGCGCAGGCCCTGGGGTGGTGAAGATGGCCTCACAGGAAGCACAGGCTCTGGTGTAATATGGATGGTAGCAGCCAGCACCACAGGTCCTGGTGTCATGAAGACGGCCTCAGCCAGAAGCACAGGCCCTGGTGTAATGTGGATGGCATCAGCCAGCACCACAGGCTTGGTGTGGTGAAGATGGCCTCACAGGAAGCACAGGCCCTGGTGTGATATGGATGGTATCAGCCAGCACCACAGGCTCTGGTGAAATGTAGATGACGTCAGCCAGCAGCGCAGGCCCTGGTGTAATGTGGATGGCCTCAGCCAGCAGCACAGGCCCTGCTGTAATGTGGACGGCCTCAGCCAGAAGCACAGGCCCTTGTGCAATGTGGATGGCATCAGCCAGCAGCACAGGCCCTGGTGTGGTGAAGATGGCCTCACAGGAAGCACAGGCCCTGGTGTGATATGGATGGTATCAGCCAGCACCACAGGCTCTGGTGAAATGTAGATGACGTCAGCCAGCAGCGCAGGCCCTGGTGTGGTGAAGATGGCCTCACAGGAAGCACTGGCCCTGGTGTGATATGGATGGTATCAGCCAGCACCACAGGCTCTGGTGAAATGTAGATGACGTCAGCCAGCAGCTCAGGCTCTGGTGTGGTGAAGATGGCCTCACAGGAAGCACTGGCTCTGGTGTAATATGGATGGTATCAGCCAGCAGCACAGGCCCTGGTGAAATGTAGGTGACGTCAGCCAGCAGTGCAGGCTCTGGTGAAATGTAGATGACGTCAGCCAGCAGCTCAGGCCCTGGTGTGATATGGATGGCATCAGCCAGCACCACAGGCTCTGGTGAAATGTAGATGACGTCAGCCAGCAGCGCAGGCCCTGGTGTGGTGAAGATGGCCTCACAGGAAGCACTGGCTCTGGTGTAATATGGATGGTATCAGCCAGCAGCACAGACCCTGGTGAAATGTAGTTGGTCTCAGCCAGAAGCACAGGCGCTGGTGTAATGTGGATGCCCTCAGCCAGAAGCACAGGCCCTGGTGTGATATGGATGGTATCTGCCAGCACCACAGGCTCTGGTGTAATGTGGATGGTATCTGCCAGCACCACAGGGCCTGATGTGGTGAAGACGACCTGAGCCAGAAGCACTGGCCCAAGTGTAATGTGGATGGCTTTAGCGAGCACCGCAGGCCCTGGTGAAATATAGATGGCATCAGCCAGCACCAGAGGCCCTGGGGTGGTGAAGATGGCCTCACAGGAAGCACAGGCTCTGGTGTAATGTGGATCGTATGAGCCAGCACCACAGGGCCTGGTGTCGTGAAGACGGCCTCAGCCAGAAGCACAGGCCCTGGTGTGGTGAAGATGGCCTCACAGGAAGCACTGGCTCTGGTGTAAAATGGAAGGCATCAGCCAGAAGCACAGGCCCTGGTGTAATGTGGATGGCATCAGCCAGCACCACAGGCTTGGTGTGGTGAAGATGGCCTCACAGGAAGCACAGGCCCTGGTGTAATGTGGATGGTATCAGCCAGCACCACAGGGCCTGGTGTGGTGAAGACGGCCTCAGCCAGAAGCACTGGCCCAGGTGTAATGTGGATGGCTTCAGCCAGCACCGCAGGCCCTGGTGTGGTGAAGATGGCCTCACAGGAAGCACAGGCTCTGGTGTAATGTGGATGGCATCAGCCAGCACCACAGGCCCTGGTGTGATATGGATGGTATCAGCCAGCACCACAGGCTCTGGTGAAATGTAGATGACGTCAGCCAGCAGCGCAGGCCCTGGTGTGGTGAAGATGGCCTCACAGGAAGCACTGGCTCTGGTGTAATATGGATGGTATCAGCCAGCAGCACAGGCCCTGGTGAAATGTATTTGGTCTCAGCCAGAAGCACAGGCGCTGGTGAAATGTAGATGACGTCAGCCAGCAGCGCAGGCCCTGGTATAATGTGGATGGCCTCGGCCAGCACCACAGGGCCTGGTGTGGTGAAGACGGCCTCAGCCAGAAGCACTGGCCCAGGTGCAATGTGGATGGCATCAGCCAGAACCACAGGCCCTGGTGTGGTGAAGATGGCCTCACAGGAAGCACTGGCCCTGGTGTAATATGGATGGTATCAGCCAGCAGCACAGGCCCTGGTGAAATGTAGTTGGCCTCAGCCAGAAGCACAGACCCAGGTGTAAAATGGATGGCATCAGCCAGAAGCCCCGACCCTGGTGTAATGTAGTTGGCCTCAACCAGAAGGACAGACCCAGGTGTAAAATGGATGGCATCGGCCACAAGCCCAGACCCTGGTGTAATGTAGTTGCCCTCAGCCAGAAGTACAGGCCCTGGTGTGATATGGATGGTATCAGCCAGCACCACAGACCCTGGTGTAATGTAGGTGACGTCAGCCAGCACCCCAGGCCCTGGTGAAATATAGATGGCCTCAGCCAGCACCACAGGCCCTGGTGTGGTGAAGATGGCCTCACAGGAAGCACAGGCTCTGGTGTAATGTGGATGGCATCAGCCAGCACCTCAGGCCCTGGTGTGGTGAAGATGGCCTCACAGGAAGCACTGGCTCTGGTGTAATATGGATGGTATCAGCCAGCAGCACAGGCCCTGGTGTAATGTAGTTGGCCTTAGCCAGAAGCACAGACCCAGGTGTAAAATGGATGGCATCAGCCAGAAGCACAGGCCCTGGTGTGATATTGATGGCGTCAGCCAGCACCACAGTCTCTGGTGTAATGTGGATGGCATCAGCCAGCACCAGAGGCCCTGGGGTGGTGAAGATGGCCTCACAGGAAGCACATGCTCTGGTGTAATGTGGATCGTATCAGCCAGCACCACAGGGCCTGGTGTCGTGAAGACGGCCTCAGCCAGAAGCACAGGCCCTGGTGCAATGTGGATGGCTTCAGCCAGCACCGCAGGCCCTGGTGAAATATAGATGGCATCAGCCAGCACCACAGGCCCTGGTGTGGTGAAGATGGCCTCACAGGAAGCACTGCCTCTGGTGTAATAGAATAGAATAGAATAGAATAGAATAGAATAGAATAGAATAGAATTCAACTTTATTGTCATTGCACATGTCACAGGTACAGGGCAACGAAATGCAGTTTGCATCCATCCAGAAGTGCTTTAGCCGTGATATAGATATATTACAATATATATTTGCAATAATATAGATGTGTAAGTATATTACAGAAATGGGTCTATTATGGTATGTTATAATATACACAGTGTGAAGTATGTTATGAATATTCTATAACTATAAGTATGTACAGGCTGTAGTGAGTACAAGCTATGTACAGGCTATGAACAGGATATAAATATGAAATAAAAACTATACAGAAATCTGAGATATACAGTTATACAGAAATGTGAACTATGCAAGTTATAAACAGTTGTAGGATTGAAAAATTATCATATGTACAGAATGATATTCACACAGAACTATACAGTAGTGCAGTTAGGATAATTGTGATAGTGATAAAGTGCTAGTGGTTGTGGGTGTGTGTATGTTCAGTCCATGAGTTTAACGTGGGTCAGATGTCAGGAGGCAGAGTTCAGGAGTCTGACAGCTGTGGGGAAGAAGCTGTTCCGGTACCTGGTGGTCTTAGTCCGGAGGCTCCTGTAGCGCCTCCCAGAGGGCAGGAGGGTGAAGAGTCCATGTGACGGGTGACTGGGGTCTTTGATGATTTTCCCAGCCCTTTTCAGACATTGCT
This sequence comes from Oreochromis aureus, assembly GCF_013358895.1. NCBI lineage: Eukaryota > Metazoa > Chordata > Actinopteri > Cichliformes > Cichlidae > Oreochromis > Oreochromis aureus. The sequence continues at coordinate 7,354,410 of NC_052944.1, forward strand.
TCCTGTAGATGTCCTTTATGGCAGGAAGTGGTGCTCCGGCGATGTGCTGGGCAGTTTTCACGACCCTCTGCAACGCCTTCCGGTCCGAGGCAGAGCAGTTCCCGTACCAGACTGTTATACAGTTGGTCAGGATGCTCTCGATGGTGCAGCGGTAGAAGTTCACCAGGATGTCTGAGGACAGGTGGTTCTTCCTCAGAGTCCTCAAGAAGAAGAGGCGCTGGTGAGCCTTCTTGACCAGCTTGGAGCAGTTGGTTGTCCAGGTGAGATCCTCGGAGATGTGGACTCCCAGGAACTTGAAGCTGCTCACACGCCTCCACAGCCGTCCCTTAATGTGGATGGGTGGATGTGGGTCAGTATTCCTCCTGTAGTCCACGATGAGCTCCTTGGTCTTCTCGGTGTTAAGCAGCAGGTTGTTTGTGTCGCACCACTCAGCCAGATGATCCACCTCCTCCCTGTAGGCGGTCTCATCGTTGTCGCTGATGAGGCCAATCACCGTGGTGTCATCTGCAAACTTAATGATGGTGTTAGAACCATCAGCAGGTCTGCAGTCATGGGTGAAGAGGAGTAGAGGAAAGGGCTCATCACACAGCCTTGTGGTACACCGGTGTTCATTGTGATTGTTGATGAGCAGCGGTTATCCAGTTGGACATGTTGGGGGCGGTTGGTCAGGAAGTCCAGTAACCATTTGCAGATGAGGGAACTGATGCCCATGTCTGTCAGTTTCCTGATGAGTTGTGAGGGGTGGATTGTATTGAATGCTGAACTGAAGTCTATAAACAGCATTCTGGCGTGAGGTGTTGTTGTTGTCCAGGTGTGAGAGGACAGAGTGCAGTGCGATGGAGACTGCATCCTCTGTGCTCCTGTTCTGGCGGTATGCAAATTGGTGGGGTCCAGGGTGGGGGAGACAGGATTTGAAGTGTGCTAAGACCAGCTGCTCTAAGCACTTAGTGATGATGGGGTGAGTGCTACTGGGCGGTAGTCATTGAGGCTAGATGGGTTGGAGTTTTTGGGTATCGGGACGATGGAGGTGGTTTTGAAGCAGGCGGTACCACAGCGTGGGCCAAGGACAGGTTGAATATGTCTGTCAGGACTCCTGCAAGCTCCCCAGAACACGCTCTGAGAACACGCCCGGGGATGCCATCAGGACCTGCAGCCTTGTGGACATTGATCCTGCTCAGCACCGCTCCTACATCGGTGGGGGAGAGAGTCAGAGATTGGTGGTCTGGCGTCGTGTCTGTTTTGGTTGTGGTCGTGGGGTTCCCTCGCTCAAAACGAGCATAAAAGTTGTTGAGTTCGTTGAGGAAGGAGACATCAGAGAATGTAATATGGATGGTATCAGCCAGCAGCACAGGCCCTGGTGTAATGTGGATGCCATCAGCCAGCACCACAGGCCCTGGTGTGGTGAAGATGGCCTCACAGGAAGCACAGGCCCTGGTGTAATGTGGATGGTATCAGCCAGCACCACAGGCTCTGGTGAAATGTAGATGACGTCAGCCAGCAGCGCAGGCCCTGGTATAATGTGGATGGCCTCGGCCAGCACCACAGGGCCTGGTGTGGTGAAGACGGCCTCAGCCAGAAGCACTGGCCCTGGTGTAATGTGGATGGCTTCAGCCAGCACCGCAGGCCCTGGTGAAATATAGATGGCATCAGCCAGCACCACAGGCCCTGGTGTGGTGAAGATGGCCTCACAGGAAGCACAGGCTCTGGTGTAATGTGGATGGTATCAGCCAGCACCACAGGCCCTGGTGTGGTGAAGATGGCCTCACAGGAAGCACTGGCTCTGGTGTAATATGGATGGTATCAGCCAGCAGCACAGGCCCTGGTGAAATGTAGATGGCATCAGCCAGCACCACAGGCTCTGGTGAAATGTAGATGACGTCAGCCAGCAGCGCAGGCCCTGGTATAATGTGGATGGCCTCGGCCAGCACCACAGGGCCTGGTGTGGTGAAGACGGCCTCAGCCAGAAGCACTGGCCCTGGTGTAATGTGGATGGCTTCAGCCAGCACCGCAGGCCCTGGTGAAATATAGATGGCATCAGCCAGCACCACAGGCCCTGGTGTGGTGAAGATGGCCTCACAGGAAGCACAGGCTCTGGTGTAATGTGGATGGTATCAGCCAGCACCACAGGCCCTGGTGTGGTGAAGATGGCCTCACAGGAAGCACTGACTCTGGTGTAATATGGATGGTATCAGCCTGCAGCACAGGCGCTGGTGAAATGTAGTTGCCCTCAGCCAGAAGCACAGACCCAGGTGTAAAATGGATTGCATCAGCCAGCAGCACAGGCCCTGGTGTGGTGAAGATGGCCTCACAGGAAGCACAGGCCCTGGTGTGATATGGATGGTATCAGCCAGCACCACAGGGCCTGGTGAAATATAGATGGCATCAGCCAGCACCACAGGCCCTGGTGTGGTGAAGACGGCCTCAGCCAGAAGCACAGGCCCTGGTGTAATGTGGATGGCATCAGCCAGCAGCACAGGCCCTGGTGTGGTGAAGATGGCCTCACAGGAAGCACTGGCTCTGGTGTAAAATGGAAGGCATCAGCCAGCAGCACAGGCCCTGGTGTGGTGAAGATGGCCTCACAGGAAGCACAGGCCCTGGTGTGATATGGATGGTATCAGCCAGCACCACAGGCTCTGGTGAAATGTAGATGACGTCAGCCAGCAGCGCAGGCCCTGGTGTGGTGAAGATGGCCTCACAGGAAGCACTGGCTCTGGTGTAATATGGATGGTATCAGCCAGCAGCACAGGCTCTGGTGAAATGTAGATGACGTCAGCCAGCAGCGCAGGCCCTGGTGTAATGTGGATGGCATCAGCCAGCAGCACAGGCCCTGGTGTGGTGAAGATGGCCTCACAGGAAGCACAGGCCCTGGTGTGATATGGATGGTATCTGCCAGCACCACAGGCTCTGGTGAAATGTAGATGACGTCAGCCAGCAGCGCAGGCCCTGGTGTAATGTGGATGCCATCAGCCAGCACCACAGGCCCTGATGTAATGTGGTGGCCTCAGCCAGCAGCACAGGCCCTTGTGTGCTGTAGATGGTCTCAGCAGGAAGCAAATGCCCTGGTGACGGTCACTTTTGTTTTTGCTAGCATCAGAGGCCCTGGTGTGCTGTAGATGGCCTCAGCCAGCAGCACAGGCCTTGGTGAGGTTTAGTTTGCTTTATGCTACCAGCACAGGCCCAGGTGTAATGTAGATGGCCTCAGCCAGCACCTCAGGCCCTGATGTGCTGTAGATGGCCTCAGCAGTACCAAAGGCAATGTTGACAGTCAATTTTGTTTTTGCTAGCAGCACAGGCCCTGGTATGTTGTGGATGGCCTGAACCAGCAGCACAGCCCCCGATGAGGCTCAGTTTTCGTTTTGCAAGTAGTACAGGCTCTGGTGTGTTTCAGCCATCAGCACAGGCTCGTTTTTGTGGTGAAGATCACTTCAGCAAGCAGCACAGGCTCTAACAAAATTTAGATGTCCTCAGGAAGTGGCCTCAACCAGCCACTTCCGGTTTTGGGCAGGTAATGGCGGACATGCGATAGTTCGCGCGGATGTCTATCCCAACGTGGGAAGTGTTATGAACAGCTGATAGGAGCGGCAAAAGGTGTTTTTGGAATATTATGTTTTTGTTTCTGCAAGTACTTTTATGTAATTTTTGCAACGCTATATGTGTAAGGAAAGCTTGACCTAGGACAAACTGATGGCATAATATCTAAGTACTACTCTTCCAGTTTCATATGTAAAAAAATTATTGCGCTAGCTTATGCAGTTGCAGTTCTACAGGGATTTAAAAATAGTTACACAAACTGGAGCGTGCCCGCTCCGACCTGTCTTAAAGGGTTAAAGATCGGAACCACTACCCCGGTCTCCCAATCCAGGGGTACTGCCCCTGATCTCCACGCAACATTGTAGGGGCGAGTCAACCAAGACAGCCCTACAACATCTAGAGCCTTCAGGAACTCGGGGCAGACCTCATCCACTCCAGGGGCTCTGCCACCACGGAGTTAACTGCCTCAGTGACCTCGCCCCCAGAGATTGGCGGATCATCCCCTTCGTCCCCAGACTTTGCTTCCTTCACGGAAGACATGCCAGTGCGATTGAGGAGGTCCTCAAAGTATTCCTTCCACCGCCCAACAATTTTCTCGGTTGAATTTTCAATTCAATTCAATTTTATTTTTATAGCGCCAAATCACAACAACAGTTGCCTCAAGGTGCTTTATATTGTACAGTAGATCCTACAATAATAGATACAGAGAAAAACCCGACAATCATATTACCCCCTATGAGCAAGCACTTTGGCTACAGTGGGAAGGAAAAACTCCCTTTTAACAGGAAGAAACCTCCGGCAGTACCAGGCTCAGGGAGGGGCAGCCATCTGCTGTGACCGGTTGGGGTGAGAGAAGGAAGGCAGGATAAAGACATGCTGTGGAAGAGAGACAGAGATTAATAACAAGTATGATTCAATGCAGAGAGGTCTATTAACACATAGTGAGTGAGAAAGGTGACTGGAAAGGAAAAACTCAGTGCATCATGGGAATCCCCTGGCAGCCTACGTCTATTGCAGCATAACTAAAGGAGGATTCAGGGTCACCTGGTCCAGCCCTAACTATATGCTTTAGCAAAAAGGAAAGTTTGAAGCCTAATTTTAAAAGTAGAGATAGAGTCTGTCTCCCAAATCCAAATGGGAAGCTGGTTTCACAGAAGAGGGGCCTGAAAACTGAAGGCTCTCGCTCCCATTCTACTTTTAAATACTCTAGGAACAACAAGTAAGCTTGCAGTGCAAGAGCGAAGTGCTCTAATGGGGTGATATGGTACTACAAGGTTATTAAGATAAGATGGGGCCTGATTATTTAAGACCTTGTATGTGAGGAGCAGGATTTTGAATTCAATTCTGGATTTAACAGGGAGCCAATGAAGGGACGCCAATACAGGAGAAATATGCTCTTTCTTTCTAGTCCCTGTCAGGACCCTTGCTGCAGCATTTCATTTTGGATTAATTGAAGGGAGTTTTTAGGACATCCTGATAATAATGAATTACAGTAGTCCAACCTGGAAGTAATAAATGCATGAACTAGTATTCCAGCATCACTCTGAGACAGGATATTTCTAATTTTAGAGATGTTGCGCAAGTGGAAGAAAGCAGTCTTACATATTTGTTTAATATGTGGATTGAAGGACATGTCTTGGTCAAAAATGATTCCAAGGTTACTCACAGTGTTACTAGACGCCAAGGTAATGCCATCCAGAGTAAGAATCTGGTTAGATACCATATTTCTAAGATTTTCAGGGCCGAGTACAATAACCTCAGTTTTATCTGAATTAAGAAGCAGAAAGTTAGCAGCCATTCAGCTCTTTATGTGTTTAAGACATTCCTGCAGTTTAACTAATTGGTCTGTGTTATCTGGCTTCATGGACAGATAGAGTTGGGTGTCATCTACATAGCAGTGAAAATGTATACTATGTATGTCTTCTAATGATACTGCCTAAGGGAAGCATGTATAATGTAAACAGAATTGGTCCTAGCCTAGACCTTAGTGTGTAAAGAGGACTCTCCATTTACATGCACAAATTGGAGTCTATTAGATAGATATGATACAAACCACTGCAGCACAGTAAGTGTAATACCTAGAGTGTGCTCTAATCACGCTAACAGAATATTATGGTCAACAGTATCGAACGCTGCACTGAGGTCTAGCAGGACAAGCACAGAGACGAGTCCACTGTCAGAGGCCATAAGAAGATCATTTGTAACCTTCACTAAAGCTGTTTCTGTGCTGTGATGAGCTCTGAAACCTGACTGAAACTCTTCAAATAAGCCATTCCTCTGCAGATGATCTGTTAGCTGTTTGACAACTACTCTTTCAAGGATTTTTGATATGAAAGGAAGGTTGGAGATTGGCCTATAATTAGCTAAGACAGCTGGGTCTAGAGATGGCTTTTTAAGAAATGGTTTAACTACAGCCAGCTTGAAGGCCTGTGGTACATAGCCGATTATTAGAGATAGGTTGATCATATTTAAGATTGAAGAATTAATTAATCAATTTTGTAGGAATGGGGTCTAAAAGACATATTGATGGTTTGGAGGAAGTAATTATTGAAGTTAACTCAGAAAGATCAATTGCAGAAAAAGAGTCTAACTTAACATCAATGGTACTAAAAGTAGCTGTAGATAATATTACATCTGTGAGATGATTATTGGTAATTTTTTCTCTAATGATTAAAATTTTATTTGTGAAGAAGTTCATGAAGTCATTACTAGTTAACGTTAAAGAGATGGTTGGCTCAGTAGAGCTCTGACTTTTTGTCAGCCTGGCTACAGTGCTGAACAGAAACCTAGGGTTGTTCTTATTTTCTTCAATCAGTGATGAATAGTAAGATGGTCCTTTGCGGAGGGCTTTCTTATAAAGCAACAAACTATTTCTCCAGGCTAAATGATGATCTTCTTGTGACATGCCATTTCCTCTCCAGCTTACGAGTTATCTGCTTTAGGCTACGTGTTTGAGAAATATACCACGGAGTCAGGTACTTCTGGTTTGAGGCCTTATTTTTCACAGGTGCTACAGTATCCAAAGCCTGACGGTTTGCCAAAATCTCTTCAAGGCAGTCCGAAAGTCTTCTTCCATGGCCTCTCCAAACTCCTCCCACACCTGAGTTTTTGCTTCAGCCACCGCCCGCGCCGCGTTCCATTTGGCCTGTCGGTACCTATGAGCTGCCTCCGGAGTCCCACAGGCTAACCAAGCCCGGTAGGACTCCTTCTTCACCTTGGTGGCTCCCCTCACCTCTGGTGTCCACCATTTGGTTGGGGATTACCACCACGACAGGCACCAACGACCTTTTGGCCGCAGCTCAGTGCAGCGGCTTCGGCAATGGAGATGCTGACCACCAGGTGGTGATCAGTTCACAGCTCAGCCCCTCTCTTTACCCGGGTGTCCAAAACATACGGCCTTAGGTCTGGTGATACGATTACAAAATTGATCATCGACCTGTGGCCTAGAGTGTCCTGGTGCCGCGTGCACTTATGGACACTCTTATGTTCGAACATGGTGTTCGTCATAGCCAAACTGTGGTTTGCACAGAAGTCCAATAACAAAACACCGCTCAGGTTCAGATCCAGGGGCCATTCCTTCCAATCACGCCCCTCCAGGTGCGTAGCTGCCCTCTGTCTCCTTTTTGTTGGTCTCTGTGTTTCTTAGTTGCTCTGTCTCCCCTAGTCAAGTCCGCGTCCGTGTTACATTTCCTGTTTTACTTTGAAGGTTTGTGTCCTACGTGAATGTACTGAGTTTCGCTTCCCTTGGGTCTCGTTATGTCCAATTTCTCCCAGCTGTGCTCCCCTTCTGTGTCTCATTCCCCTCGTTATTTCCCAGTGTATTTAAGCCCTGTGTTTCTCTGTGTCAGTGTTGTGATCTCCCTTGTGCTGTGTGTCACTCCCTGTGTGTGTTTTGTTAGATTTGTCCCAGTTTAGGTTTTGTAGAGTTTTCTGTTCAACAATAAAAACTGCCATTTTGAGTTCAGTTCTGTTTCCAGTGAGTTTGCGTTTGGGTCCAATTCCTGCCTGCACACAGCCGGATCATGACACTCTCCACTGCTGAACTCTCATCCCTCTCCCTCTCAAACTACCAAACTACCAGGATTCTTGTGATCCAGGGGTTTGTGTAAGACTCTCAGTAATGAGATGATCAAGATAAACATTTAAAATGTTAGTAAAAGTTTCAGAGTCCACTAAACCTACTTGTATCCTGTGGTTTTACAGTGTTCAAACATTTACTGACAACATTCAAGATATGGCCATCCAGCTAAACCCATAATGACCCCATGCTTCAGTGTCATGGTCTTCCAGTCCTCTCTGGTTTCCCGTCCATGCTTTTTATTGTTTTTGGTGTATGTTTGTTTTCTCCTCTCTCTCCTCCCCACTCCTCCCTGCTTGGGCATTTTTGGGTTCCCACCTTTGGCCATCGCACCTGTGGTCATCACCCCTGTGTCTCCAGGTGCTAGTTAAAGTAGCAGACCTGTGATACTCACCGCTGGCTTGTTGTACTGCTTTAGTCAGTGTAGCCCCAGCTCTCTCTAGTTTATCATGTTTTCCTTCTGCTTCTGAGGATTTCTAAACTGTTTTCTCTTCTCCATGTACAGACCTTCCTGGACCCTTCCCTGTTTCCCTAGACGTTGTGTGAGAGTGTTCGTGAGCGAACATTGGCGCAGTTCAAGTGGGGACGTGTAAGTGAGAAGTAGAGTTGGACGTGTTCACCCTTCCCTGGATTCCCATTACCTGAACTTTTATATACAATACGTAATGTATATAGCACTTGTTGTTCACCTTGACATTCCGCTCTGCTTAAAATGTTCTCTCAGTTGACATTTCTCAGTGATTCATAAATTCCCTCAAGAATTGTCCATAATCTTCTCCCAGACATGTTTTGCTGAACATTATTCATAAGCACCAAAAATGTTGCAATAATGGTAATATGATCTTTCAGGTGATGCGAAATAAAGTTCAAAGTATTTGTAACATTTGGGGTGTGAACAGCTGTAGAAAAAACACTGCATTCCTCCAAAAAACAAAGGCTCTCCAATACAAATACTTAGTATGAAAATTGATTATCCAGCAGCAAGAGACAAACAAAGGCCATTATCTCTTCACTGTTCTTTAATTGTCTACTCTGCAAAAGACTGGCGGCCTACGGGGCAAATTCTAAATTGGCTGAGGGAGGCATGCTTCCTCTTGAGATGTGATAATTCAAATAAACAGTATCTCTCTCACCAGGATACTTCATAATAACTCTATGCTTCTGTGCTTTGCAACAAGTGACTTGTATTTAAGTAACTTGTATTTTAGCAGCAGAGTGGTAAACTTCAGGCAGACTTTCTGTCATTTGGGAATCTAGCTAAGCCCTGTTTGATAAAACTGGGTGTGTCTTATGAGAAGCGTGTCACCATTCCTTGACAAGTCTGCTAATAATATTAGAAGAGAATCTGTTTTCATGGTGCTGAAGTAATATTGATATACCACATAGCATGCCCAGTACATGTAGAGACAGTATAGACTGGAAGAAGGAGGAAAGAACTGATCAGTATTTTTTTTTTTTTTGCCTGTCCCGTTTGGTTCTTTAGCCGTCAGAATTATTGTCTGAAGCCCACAAAAGATACCCAACAGATTTACTTTACCAAGTGGATCATCACGGCCTTGCCGTATTGGTCCATTTGATCGACCTTTGTTGTTATTATTTATTTTATTTTATTTCATTTTCAGTTGTTACAGACGGGACAGACATGGCTGGGGGATAGGAAAGGGAGAAAGAAAGATAAGGGAAAAGAAAAACAGAGGGGAAGGTCACTTAAAAAGAAAAAAAAATCTCCCAGATCACCTGTTGAGAAAAAAAAAAGAGAGAAAACAAGCGAAAAAAGAGAAAAACATAATAAACACAACACCATCGCATTAATCTAGCTAAGTGTAAATAACACCCATCCATCCATCCATCCATCCATTTTCTTCCGCTTATCTGGGGCCAGGTCGTGGGGGCAGCAGCCCAAGCAGAGAAGCCCAGACCTCCCTCTCCCCAGCCACCTCCTCCAGCTTGTCCGGGGGAACACCAAGGCGTTCCCAGGCCAGCTGAGAGATATAATCTCTCCAGCATGTCCTGGGTTGCCCCGGGGCTTACTCCCGGTGGGACATGCCCAGAAAACCTCGCCCAGGAGGCATCTTTGTCACTGCGGCCGCTGCACCAATCCGTCTGTCGATCTCCCGCTCCCTTCTCCCATCACTCGTGAACAAGACCCTGAGATACTTAAAGTCCTCCACTTGGGGCAGGAACTCGTCCCTGACCCGGAGTGGGCACTCCACCCTTTTCTGGCTGAGGACCATTGCCTCAGATTTGGAGGTGCTGATTCTCATTCCTACCACTTCACACTCGGCTGTGAACCTTTCCAAGGCGAGCTGGAGGCCTTCACCTGATGAAGCCAACAGAACCACATCATCTGCAAAAAGCAGAGATGAGATCCTGAGACCAGGAGTCTCAGGATCTGCCAATAAAAATTATGAACAGAATCGGTGACAAAGGGCAGCCCTGGCGGAGCCCATCACCCACCAGGAACGAGTTCGACTTATTGCTGGCTATGCGGACCAAGCTCTTGCAACAGTTGTATATGGACTGAATGGCCCGTAGCAATGGGCCAGACACCCCATACTCCTGGAGCACCCCCCACAGGACCCCCGAGAGACATGGTCGAATGCCTTCTTCAAGTCCATGAAACACATGTAGACTGGTTGGGCAAACTCCCATGCGCCCTCAAGTATCCTCGAGAGGATAAAGAGCTGATCCAGTGTTCCACGACCAGGACGAAAACCGCATTGTTCCTCCTGTATCCGAGGTTCGACTAAGAGACATACTCTCCTCTCCAGCACCCTGGCATAGACTTTCCCAGGAAGGCTGAGGACTGTGGCTCCCCTGTAGTTGGAGCACACCCTCCGGTCCTCTTTCTTAAAGATGGGGACCACCACCCCGGTCTTTCAGTCCAGGGGTACTGTAAATAACAGTAAGTACTAAATTTTGAATGTTGTTGTACAGCACGCAGGACCGACAGCCGCAATGTGCTTTGAGGTAGCAGCCAAGAAAGTTGTAGTTTGTGTTTATGAACAGTGAACACCCGTGTGCACACCTGTGTGGATGAGCGCGCTTGTATTCAAAAGGTTTCTCCATGTAACAATCTGCTAGAGGGTATAGGGAGCCATAACCCTGTCCACCAGGGCATGAAGCAGGCATGGAGGAGATCCAGGCCCCAAACGTCCAGAGACCCCAGAGTGCGAGAGCCCAAGGAGGACCACCGGAGGGGCATCCTTGCCACCCTCCTGGGAAGAGCTGAGGAGAGCCCCAGACCAGGGGTCACCCAGGAGCCAGGGAGCAGAAGCCAGAGGGGGCTGCAGTGGTGTGCCCGTGGGCTCTGCCGGCAGCCAGCTGTGCCAGAGTGAACCGAGCCGACTGATCAGTAATTAAAAGATGACACCAACCGTATCTATAAAGCTCTGTGATCAGCACACTGGATTTCTTGTTACTGAATCAGGCAGCAGACTGAACACAGTACATTTTATGTTTCTAGGAGCTTTTGTGCTCTCTGTACTTCATTCTGGGGCTCAAAAACACTCATCAATGTCACTGTTTTATTGCACGTGATAAAATTTACTGTGACACAAAGTTGACTGTTAAAACACTGTCTGCACTTTCAGCATAACATGTGGCAATGTCCTCCCAACAAAACAGAGGACCTGCAAAAAACGAAAGTCATCTGTGTTGCATCTCAGCATCCACTCTCTCCCCGGCATGACAAAAATACTGGAGTGACGGCGTTGCAGAAAAGATGAAGTGAAATAAATCTGACATATTCAGGACTCGCCTCCTGCTGGCTAAGTCACAATCCTTGCCACAATTCCAAAGACAAAGAGAGTGAACATAAAAGCAGCATGCGGCTGTAGCTGGGGTATGGATAGAATTAAACCCAGAATTTTTTTCTATGTTGCCATCTATACAAGCAGCTGGGAGGCACGTGATCTGAATCTTCTGAAAGAAACAGATATTCGAACTCCACCAAGCTGGAGTGCCATTCTTTCACATTTTTATGATTTGGCACCACACAAAGAAAACTGAATTGTAGTGAAAGCTATTTCCTCTGTTGAAAACCATTTTATCATACTTGTCATAAATTTGATTATAATTATTATATTGAATAATATTTTTATGTGGATTATGCACATGTTTAGAATGAATGTAATTGTTTAGTAAAATGTGTTTAAATGTTTTGAATTATGAAGTAAAAAAAGTTTTTTGATTGTGTTTATTTTGTTTTGACCTTGAAGAAAGCTGTAGGGCAGATTTTATTGGATGGTGAAAATGATTGTTACTGGGCTTTAATCAGTTTACTTTCACTTAAACTTGTTTTCTTGTGTGTGTTTTTAAAAACAAACAGATTTATAGCTGTCTTCGTAATGGTTTATTATGAATTATTATGAAAAGAAAGTCCAGAAAGTACTCACAATAATTCATTTGTTCCACATTTTGTCATGTTTCAGGTTTACTCCAAGTGGATTTGATAATTTTTCACCTTAAAATTCTACACAACTTTGCTCCACAATGACAAAGTGAAAAAGGTTTGCTTGAAATTGTTGAAAATGTATTAAAAATAAAAAACAAAAAATATAATATGCACATAAATATTCACAGATTTAGGGTTAGGTTCCTTTTGCCATGACACTGATCTGAACATCTGTCAAATGTTTCTACGACTTGATTGGCATCTACCTGTGGTACTTTCACTAATTGGAGATTAGTGAATAGGCACACAACTGACCATATGAGGTCCTAAAGTCATGATGTCCAATGAACCTTTTCGGAGAAAGTCAAAACTGTAAAGCCTGCTTTAAGAGGATAAGAGTTATAATGTTTTCTGTCATATAATAATGACAGAAAACATTTTTTTTTTTTTTCCATTTGTATGTGAGTGTTTATCAGTAATGCCTGTTTCCGTAAACGACAAATGTTACTTTCATTAAGTAACATTTGCTGGGCTTCATAAGCTTTTGTACATGATCTTTCCTGTATTCGGGGCTGTTTGGAGCTCGGTTTTACTTTGGTGGTTCGGACAGGAAGTGGTTTCTTGTCCTGAGTATTTGACGGTCGGATGAGTCGGTAGGGAGGCACAGTTGAAGAACGCTGGCAGTATCGAGGGTCACAGGAATGTATAGTAAACACAGGCAGAAAAATGCCCACACATCCTCGGCACAGTGTGGACGTGTGCTCGCTCTTCTTTGTTTCCTGGTGCTGAACGGCGCAGTGGAAGGAGCCCCCAGACACGGAGCCCATAGACACGGAGAGCGAGGTAAGAGCACAGCCTAAGAAACTTGTTGTGCCTAACAGTTGCTGTTGACCCTTAAAAGCGCCTGCCTCTGTCAGAAGGCTTTAGTTTAAGCAAGAAATATGTCACTTTGACACACAGAAGACCGCATTTTTGGTCTGTGTGAAGACGTTTCAGTGAAAAAAGATGTTATCATCGCTGTTACCAACGGCCAGCACATGACCTGCAGACCTTTGCTGGGTGTCCTGGACTCAGGAGTATGCCACTGACTGCAGCGGCAGTGCGACATCTGTTAGTTTCCACCACCCTTCCAGTTCTGGGTGGCAGATGTGATGTTACTGGGGGAGGGGGCTCTTCTACTGAAATCTACCAAAGACTCGCCATGTTTAGGAAATCAGAGGCCAGATGTGTTCCAGGCGTAAACGAGTTATTGTGAGCAGGTCAGATTCTAACTGTGGCATCGTCTGAACGTATTTCCGCATCTCCCCAACACGGCGAGGGGACTCAGGAGTATGCCATGACCTCCTTTACAAGTGTGCTCAGTTTGTTACAACTCAGTAACGTCTTTAGAGGAACTCACATGTGTGAGCCGTCAGAATGAGGCTGGTCCATCTTCGTGCGCTGCCCATAAAAGGCAGGCTTCAGAGAGTCGCTGGAGGATAGGCGGACCGATGCAGCCCGGAGCCAACAAGCTGGCTCCCACACTGCTGGATTTATGGATGATTATGGATGGTATGAGAGAAGAAACGGCTAATTTATTGGTAAATTGATGATATGATGCGTCCACTGCTACTACTAATTTTAGAAGTAACAATAGTAACTGAAATAAAATTATTAATGATGATGATGATAATCATGAATAATATGTTATTAATACAGTGTAGCTGCCAGGTGTGTAAACTGAGTTAGTGTTATTTCGTTAAGTAACCGAGTGCATCAGTCTTCGATGTTTGAGTTCTTTCTTTTTTGTGTAGTATAAAAGTGGCTTTTACACAGCTGGACTGGCCATAGGGCATAGCCCGCATTTGCCCGTTTTTTATGGGTTGATGTTTTTTTTGTTTGTTTGCTTTTTTGTAACGGTATAAACAATGAAAGGCGGTGGATTGGCCAGATGCTGGCCGATGTGTAAAAATAACTCAGCTGTTTGGTGGTGGCTATGGCGGAGCTTCCACAGAGGCCAGCAGGTGGGTGAGGGAAAGGGGAGGCAGGAGGAGGAGAGACCCGAGGCGGCCGCCGGTTCGAGTGTCAGGTGAACTGAACTTCAGGTAAGAAGTTATGACCTGCAGTCTATCTGGGTCAGATATAACCCAAGTTTATGTTTAGTTTATTTTCGTTGTGCTGACTTTTTAAAGTCAGTTACAATAACTCCTACTGTGTACTAGCTAGCATGGTTTCTATACAGCTGGGTGGGTGCTATGATGTTACTGATAGTGAACTTTATTTTATTCATAAGGTTAGTTAGTAGAGTTCCCAACCGTCCCGTAAAAAATGGAATCGTCTCGTATTCAGAGAAAATATTACGTGTTTCGTATTGAGCTGAAAAGGAACACAGTTTGTCCCGTACTTCAGCTAGAATGGACAAAGACACAAGGCTGGAGTTATTCTGCGTCTCTACGCTGTCAGCTGCCTCTTCTTCTCTCATTCTCTCCCCCTGCTGTTGCTACTTCAATCATGAAACTGATCAGTGATCAGCTGATCGGCTTTTCTGACGCAAGTCCCGTCTCTCTTGTTTGTTTATCTCCCACTTTGCGCCAGAAAAGAGGAAACCAGCGGAGGTCGCTCTAAACAACAGCAGCACGTTTAAGCCTGATCAGCTGTTGTTAGAATTTATTTAATATAAATGTCTAGTATCAGCTGATGTTTGCTGGAGCCACAGCTGTAAAAGCTCACTAAAAATCTTAATTGGCTCCCCTGTGGGCTCTGAAAAGGAAACTCCAGCAAATACATAGATACACGATGGAAAATCCTAACATTTATCAGCATGTCTACAGGTAAAACAAATAAAGAAACAAAAAGAACCAAACAATCCACAAGCCAGTGTACTCCCTGAATAAGTGGGGAGAGTTGGCCAAATCAAACATGCAGGTAATAAAGAACTAGATTTCCATTCTAGATCAGATTTACTGGAGAGAAGAGGAATGAATGTTAACAGAAGCAAGACAGAATACATACGTTTGTGCATGTGAGGGAAATGGTTGTAACAGTGAACACCAAAGGAGTGGAGAGAGTGAAGTTAGATGTTTAAATATCTGGGTCAACCGTTTAAAGCAACAGATAGGTGAAGAAGGAAGTGCAGGCAAAGTTGAGTGGGTGGAGACGAGTGCCAGTGTTGATTGGTGAGAGAAGGGTAACAGCAAGAATGAAAGGGATGTAAAAGAACCCACCCACCACTTTAATCACACTCTAGATATTGTTTTAAAATATGGTATAGAAACTGAACATTTAACAGTGTTTCCTGAAAACCCTCTCTTGTCTGATCATTTCCCGATAACATTTACAATAATTGATTACACAGCAGTGGGGAGTAGATTTCATGATAGTAGATGTCTTTCTGAAAGCGCTGTAACTAAGTTTAAGAATATAATTCACCCACTGTTATCATCCTCAATGCCCTGTACCAACACAGAGCAGAGCAGCTACCTGAATGCTACTCCAACAGAGGTCGATCATCGTTTTAATAACTTTGCATCCTCACTACGTATGACTCATGATAGTGTAGCTCCTGTGAAAAATAAGGCCTCAAATCAGAAATACTTGACTCTGTGGTATAATTCTCAAACACGTAGCTTAAAGCAGATAACTTGTAAGCTGGAGAGGACATGGTGTATCACAAATTTAGAAGATCATCATTTAGCCTGGAGAAATAGTTTGCTGCTTTACAAGAAAGCTAGAACATCGTAAAGCTAGAACATCTTACTATTCATCACTGATTGAAGAAAATAGGAACAAGCTTAGGTTTCTCTTCAGCACTGTAGCCCAGGCTCTGTTGAGCCTTTTTCATTAACTAGTAATGACTTCATGAACTTCTTCACAAATAAAATTTTAAGCATTAGAGAAAAAAATTACTCATAATCATCTCACAGATGTAATATTATCTATAGCTACTTTCAGTACCATTGATATTCATTTAGAGTCTTTTTCTCCAATTGATCTTTCTGAGTTACCTTCAGTAATTACTAATGTGTCTTTTAGACCCCATTCCTACAAGACTGCTTAAAGAAGTCCTGCCATTAGTTAATGCTTCAATCTTAAATAGGATCAGCCTATCTCTAATAATCAGCTATGTACCACAGGCCTTCAAGCTGGCAGTAGTTAAACCGTTACTTAAAAAGTCATCTCTAGACCCAGCATCTTAGGTGGGTAATTAGCTAATTGCTCTGGATGGAAATACCTTGACCTCCAGTAAGGTACCTGGAGTCATTTTTGACCAGGAACTCTGCTTCAATGCAAACAAATATGTAGGACTGTTCATGCTTGTTCGTGCATTTATTACTTCTAGGCTGGACTACTGTAATTGATTATTATCAGGATGTCCTAAAAACTTCCTGAAAAGCCTTCAATTAATCCAAAATGCTGCAGCAAGAGTACTGACAGGGACTAGAAAAAGAGAGCAGATTTCGCGTATATTGGCGTCCCTTCATTGGCTCCCTGTTAAATCCACAATTGAATTCAAAATTCTGCTCCTCACGTACAAGGTCTTAAATAATCAGGCCCCGTTTTATCTTAATGACCTTATAATACCATATCACCCCATTAGAGCACTTCACTGTTGCAGGCTTACTTGTTGTTCCTAAAGTATTTAAAAGTAGAATGGGAGGCAGAGCCTTCAGTTTTCAGGCCCCTCTTCTGTGGAACCAGCTTCCAGTTTGGATTCAGGAGACAGACAGTATCTCTACTTTTAAGATTAGGCTTCAAACTTTTCCTTTTTGCTAAAGTATATAGTTAGGGCTGGACCAGGTGACCCTGAATGCTCCCTTTGTTATGCTGCAATAGATGTAGGCTGCAAGAGGATTCCCATGATGCACTGGGTGTTTCTTCTTCAGTCACCTTTCTCACTCTCTATGTGTTAATAGATCTCTCTGCATTGAATCATACTTGTTATTAATCTCTGGCTCTCTCTCACAGCATGTCTTTTATTCTGTGTTCCTTCTCTCACACTCGCTGAGCCTGGTTCTGGAGGTTTCTTCCTGTTAAAAGGGACTTTTTCCTTCCCACTGCCACCAAAGTGATTCATCTGCATAGGAATGAAAATGCATGCCTTGCCTTCAAATAATATTTCCTAGGGAAAGCATGTATAATGTAAACAGGATTAGTCTTAGCAGGGGACCCTGTCGATATCCATAATTAACCTTGGTGCATAAGATAGACTCTCAATTTACATGAACAAATTGGAATCTGTTCGATATGATTCCAATCACTGCTGTGCAGTGCTTTTAATGCATACAGCATGCTCTAATCACAGTAATAAAACATTGTGATCAACAATATTGAACTGAGGTCTAGCAGGACAAGCACAGAGACGAGTCCACTGTCAGAGGCCATAAGAAGATAATTTGTAACCTTCACTAAAGCTGTTTCTGTGCTGTGATGAGCTCTGAAACCTGACTGAAACTCTTCAAATAAACCATTCCTCTGCAGATGATCAGTTAGCTGTTTTACTTGAACTACACTTTTAAGAAGGCATTGCTGCCTTTTGCAGATTTAGCCAGTCACACAGTCTATTGGAACAACTGTTGCAAATGACATTTGGAGCCCAAAATTTATTCTGGTCACCCAGTGGATAGCCAAAGTACAATTTGTATATCTTCTTATGGTCTGTGGTAATTGTCTGTGTGGTGCGTTCACAACGTGCTTTCGTTGTGAATGCACTACACACGTAATAGAAACTGTCTGGATGATTTATACAATTTCTAGGCATGGTAACTAACAGCTGAAATCAATTGCAATTAATGCTGCCTGAAAATTAAATAACAGGGAACTGTCGTTAAATCTGGTATTACGCTTAACTAATTATACCAACAATCATCAATATATAACTAGCTTCATCACAAAAACTGTACGTGCTAGGAAAAAACTAAACCCAGATCTGAAATCAGCATGAAAAACACTACAAAACCCAGTTGAATTTATCTCTATTGATTTTGACCTGTTGACCTGTGTTATTAGTTATTATTAATCTCTGACTCTCTTCCACAGCATCTCTTTGTCCAGTCTTCCAGGTTCTGCTAGAGGTTTCTTCCTGTTAAAAGGGAGTTTTTCCTTTCCATTGTCACCAAAGCACTTGGTCATAGGGGTCATATGATTGTTGGGGTTTTCTCTGTTTTCTTTATATTATTGTAGGGTTTTTTATCTTACAACAACAGTTACTTTGAGGTACCTGTTGTTCTGATTTGTCAGTATGTAATAAAAATGGAATAAATAATTGAATTCCTGCTTCTTTTCCCAGTTTTTCCTTAACATGTCAAATGTTATAATTCCTAGCTTTGGTGTTTCATACAGCTTCGTGATGACTTTCTTTGTGGTGCAATTAAAGGCTGAGCTCAAAATTATAAAAATGTTTGATTATGTTGTTGACAAAGCCTTAAAGGCTGTAACCTTCCAATTCCGGTTATAGTATTCCCGTGTTTGGGAAAAGTCCTTCTGTTCCAGATTATATTTATCTCTGTATTTGGAAACTATCTCATACTTCCTTTACATACCGTAGTTTTCGGGTCATAAGCCGCTACTTTTTTCCCACACTGTGAACACTGCGGCTTATACTGACGTGCGGCTAATGCATATTTTTTTTCATGCGGCCAAAAACATTTTGCCTGGTAACAGTAGACCAATCAAAATGATAAGTAGTATATATATGGTATATATTTTTATCGGTTGTTAAGAGACGTTGTAATGTTGTTTGTGCACTGTTCCGTAAAAAACCCATAAGCAACGTAATTTTTGTGTTACCGATACGTACATATACTTAAAGATAGCCGTGTTACAGGCGCTGTTCGAGGAACAAAAGCACTTGCAGTATGTATTTTTGTATGTTACCATAACGTTTATGTTACCATGTTTATGTTACCTTATGGATTAAATTAAATGTTAAAAATCCTCACGTGTAATATTTCTGTGTAAATATCTCATATTACAAGTGAAACGCATACGGCTTAAAATCCGGTGCAGCCTGTACAGGTACAGAACTGACTTTCTTTCTACAATTAGAGCATGCGGCTTTTAATCAGGTGCGCTCTATAGTTCGGGATTTACGGTAGTTTCAGTTGTAAGGCCTTTTTTTTTTTTTAAATTAGGAGGAAATTTTGTATAATTCAGTTTCAATGAGGTTTTATTTATATAGAACCAAATCACAGCATCAGTCGCCTCAAGGCACTTTATATTGTAAGGTAGACCCTACAAAAATACCTACAGAGAAAAACCCAACTATCATATGACCCCCACTTAGCAAGCACTTTGTTGACAGTGGGAAGTAAAACACTTCTTTTTAACAGGAGGAAACCTCCGGCAGAACCAGGCTCAGGGAGGAGCGGCCATCTGCCACGACCAATTGGGGTGAGAGAAGGAAGACAGGATAAAAGACATGCTGTGGAAGAGAGCCAGAGATTAATAACATAAAAAGAATAATATAAAATGCATAGTAAAACAAAAAAAACCCTCTTTATACTGGGTTTAAAAGCCAAACCGAAAACGTGGGTCTTTAGAGCAGATTTAAGAGAGCCAGAGATTAAAAATAAGTATGATTCAATGCAGAGAGGTCTATTAACCAAAAGGTCCCCAACATTTTTTGCGTCATGGACCGGTTTATTTCCGACAATATTTTCACGGACCGGCCTTTACAGCCCAAGGAACTTGGAAAGAAAAGCATCTGGACTTCTTTAAGCTGCTTGAAGATGTTTCACCTCTCATCCAAGAAACTTCGTCAGTTCTAGGGTCAAATGGTGGAGAGTCCCAGATATAAGCTCTGTGGGAGTAACCCACTGACAGTAACCCCTCTCGGTGGGTCCAGTCGCTGAGAGGGACAATGGAGTCCAGACGCTTTTCTTTCCAAGCTCCTTTGTCTACGATGACCTGGATGACTGAGAACCTTCACAGACATACCGGTTACAGCATTTTGGACTAAATGAAGGATTTTCAGGGAGTTTTTAGGACACCCTGATAATAATGAATTAAAGTTGTCCAGCCTAATAAATGCATGAACTACTTTTTCAGAGTCACTCTGAGACAGGATATTTCTAATTTTAGAGATGTAAAATGTGGACATCATCTGAAAAAATGCAACATGGTGTAAATTTCTCCCATTTTGACTACACTGCCATATTTTTAGCACATGGTTTATCAAAGAGTTTGCTATTTATTAGCAATTGTTTGCTTGCAGAGGGAAATTTAGTGACATTCTAAATTCTGATTCTTTCAACCTTGTTTCATACACTCTTAGAAATGCTGGGTTAGAAATTACCCAATCAGTAACCCAACGCTGGGTCAAATATGGACCGAGCCAACGCTGGGTTGTTTCAACTTCACAGGGTTGGGTTACTGGTTTGACCCAGCACACTGGGTTAGGATAACTATCCAAAAATTGGGTTAAATTGACCAATGTTTGAAGTTGAGGTTACCAAAAATTGGGTCGAAATTCAGAACCCATCACATGGCTTATATTGCCACTAGCGTTTGGGTTAAGATTTCTACTTACTATAAAATTCAGCTTATAAAAAATAGATTCGAAAAGGATTTTCTCAAAAAATCTTTTTATTGCCATATGATACATAGAACATAGACAGCAAATTCATGAAAAAATATATCAATGAAAGTAAAATGCAAGTAGCAAAAAAGTATATAATTCATTATATTATATCCATTACTTCAAATCAGTCTTTGGTTATAGCACATGAAGATGTTAACACACATGAAGACATGCTATGTAAAGCCGGCTCTGTTTTTAGAACAAAGTACATGTAAAAACTCTTAACTTTTAAAAACTGATGAATTGATGATTTTTTTTCAGTACTTAACATACATCAGCACTTTGGAAAAGTGGCAAGAGGGAATCTCCCTCTCAGATAATTTCATGCACCTTTATGAGCAACATTTTGCGCTTCCATCAGAGCTAAATGAGCCCTCATTCATTTGACCATATTTGGTTCATGTCCTGGGATTCATCTATTCCTGGGATAGATGACAGTGTGAAGGAATTCCCGAATCTGGGTGCATGACTTTGGGTAACTTGCATCAAAACCAAAAAATGCTTTGAAGCAGCCATCAACAGACCTTACATTGCTGCAAAAAGCAGAAACAAATCTATCTTCTAGTACCAGGCAAGATGAACATTTTCTCGGGCTTCCTTTGGTGCTGAATTCTTCTTCCTGATAGAACGAAGCCTTTTCCTGACATTGGATAGACACCACTTCAGAAATACAGGGAGTGCAGAATTATTAGGCAAGTTGTATTTTTGAGGAATAATTTTGTTATTGAACAACAACCATGTTCTCAATGAACCCAAAAACTCATTAATATCAAAGCTGAATGTTTTGGAAGTAGTTTTTAGTTTGTTTTAGTTTTAGCTATTTTAGGGGGATATCTGTGTGTGCAGGTGACTATTACTGTGCATAATTATTAGGCAACTTAACAAAAACAAATATATACCCATTTCAATTATTTATTTTACCAGTGAAACCCATATAACATCTCCACATTCACAAATATACATTTCTGACATTCAAAAACAAAACAAAAACAAATCAGCGACCAATATAGCCACCTTTCTTTGCAAGGACACTCAAAAGCCTGCCATCCATGGATTCTGTCAGTGTTTTGATCTGTTCACCATCAACATTGCGTGCAGCAGCAACCACAGCCTCCCAGACACTGTTCAGAGAGGTGTACTGTTTTCCCTCCTTGTAAATCTCACATTTGATGATGGACCACAGGTTCTCAATGGGGTTCAGATCAGGTGAACAAGGAGGCCATGTCATTAGTTTTTCTTCTTTTATACCCTTTCTTGCCAGCCACGCTGTGGAGTACTTGGACGCATGTGATGGAGCATTGTCCTGCATGAAAATCATGTTTTTCTTGAAGGATGCAGACTTCTTCCTGTACCACTGCTTGAAGAAGGTGTCTTCCAGAAACTGGCAGTAGGACTGGGAGTTGAGCTTGACTCCATCCTCAACCCGAAAAGGCCCCACAAGCTCGTCTTTGATGATACCAGCCCAAACCAGTACTCCACCTCCACCTTGCTGGCGTCTGAGTCGGACTGGAGCTCTCTGCCCTTTACCAATCCAGCCACGGGCCCATCCATCTGGCCCATCAAGACTCACTCTCATTTCATCAGTCCATAAAACCTTAGAAAAATCAGTCTTGAGATATTTCTTGGCCCAGTCTTGACCTTTCAGCTTGTGTGTCTTGTTTCAGTGGTGGTCGTCTTTCAGCCTTTCTTACCTTGGCCATGTCTCTGAGTATTGCACACCTTGTGCTTTTGGGCACTCCAGTGATGTTACAGCTCTGAAATATGGCCAAACTGGTGGCAAGTGGCATCTTGGCAGCTGCACGCTTGACTTTTCTCAGTTCATGGGCAGTTATTTTGGGCCTTGGTTTTTCTACACGCTTCTTGCCACCCTGTTGACTATTTTGAATGAAACGCTTGATTGTTCGATGATCACGCTTCAGAAGCTTTGCAATTTTAAGACTGCTGCATCCCTCTGCAAGATATCTCACTATTTTTGACTTTTCTGAGCCTGTCAAGTCCTTCTTTTGACCCATTTTGCCAAAGGAAAGGAAGTTGCCTAATAATTATGCACACCTGATATAGGGTGTTGATGTCATTAGACCACACCCCTTCTCATTACAGAGATGCACATCACCTAATATGCTTAATTGGTAGTAGGCTTTCGAGCCTATACAGCTTGGAGTAAGACAACATGCATGAAGAGGATGATGTGGACAAAATACTCATTTGCCTAATAATTCTGCACTCCCTGTACAGTTGCTGGCCTATGAGTTCTGCAAGGGCTGAACCATAGTGATGGGTAGATGAGGCCTCGTGAAGCGTTTCAGCACATTCCCCAAACTGTATCGACAGTGTTGCTGTTTTGCTCCATACTGACACCTGCTGGACCTTAAATATCATTGCAGGGAACTTACTTGAGACTCACAACAGACACTGATTCAATGACATAGTCATACGTGTATACACTGTAAGGTATTGTACTTTCCATGGAATCATTTTATATGTTTTACATTGCAAGTATTGTAGACATCTTTAAAATATATTGTGAATGACATAAAGTAAAAATTAAAATGAAAGTATTGTGAATATAATATTACACATTTAAATGTAATTGATTCAGAGTTTATTATAAATTTCTATTCAGAAAAATAAGTTTATCCAATGTTTTTGCATTCAGTCTATTGCGGGGTTTTTCACACCATTTCCCCAGCTTTGGAAAACTCACAGGCACAGATGAAGCTGGGGTACACAAAAAACTGTAAAGTCAGGTGGAAAAGGTTCTGATAAGATGTCTTCCTCATCCCCAGTACCTTAAAGGATCCTCTAATCTTGGAATGTTTCTCTCCGACACTCTCCACAATACTAAGGGGTTGGCAGTCCTTTATAATAAACTTCAGGACTGCCTGGTCCAGAACAGTCTTCCTAGATGCTTGATTTCAAAATAATAAAACACATATTAATAAAAAAAAAAAAAGTGTTGATAAAGCTGTTCAGTGTCAATATAGGCCTACCTGTGTTCATTCTCAGTGTGTCTCCTCATTTTCATGTTTGGCTCTGTAATGCCTCTGTAACACTGAGGAGGTGGTTTTGTTTGTAAGAAAGCTCCGCAGAACAGATGCGACATTTATCCTGCATAAAATGAAATAAATAATTTACACTGCAAGTCACATTGCTGTTTTTCCTATTCTGATAGATTACACTGAAACAAAGACAGACAAACTATTTGCAGTTAAAAGATCAAAATGATCCCACACAGCAGAAACATTTCCATTTTGTTATGGAAAGATGTGCATTTTTATTTATCTTTGCGAGAGTCAATTTGTGGGGTTTTTTGGTGGCGACTCGTTCCGTTGACAGATGCGGATGCGGTACCTTTTAAACACAGCTTGGCGCGTTGGTAATGAGCGATACAGCAGCTGTATCGATCACGTGACTTTTTCTTAAAGCGACGCACGCACCGATACAGGCATCGCTAGGTGAGCTTGATACATGCGCCGGTGCGTCAGTGTTGCTGGACCCATCACTACTGAACCACATATCCTGAAATGTTTAAACAAAAGAAAAGGGTCAGTAAAGTAAGATTTAAAAGATTATTTGCAGTTTTTTGGTTAATGTCAAGTTGTCTGTAATCCTGGAGCGGTGAGCTCCAACACTATGTCTGACATTTGCTCAGAGAGGACAAAACAACAATGAAGCAGATCTGTCTGTGGTTGTGATTGCTTGCAATTAATCGTTAGGAGATGGACTAAGCCAAGATCAAGTATCATGTTTAACACACTTTTTACTGTCACAAGGTTGTACAAACCTTTTTGTCAACTTTGCAATAGATTTAAACAAATGTTATTATTTATGCATCTATAATGTGCATATGGCTAAAGATGTCACTTGGATGAGTGACATATAATGTGCATACATCTTTTAAAAATATGGAAATTGAGTACATACAAACTGTATATTTATTTTATATTCACAATGACACTCAGTATACTGATTGAAAAACTGCCCAGTATTCAGGTTTTTTAATTGTTGTGTGTATCTATTGAAGTGTAGATACTTACATTCCTGTGCCATGGCAGTTCTTTTAACATGGAAACTGATCCAGTATTGATGAGGCCAAAATTGCCTTTATTCCTGAAGTTGGGCTGCAGGCAAAAACAGTTGCATTGATTGGATAATTGGATAAACAAAAACTTTACTTTTCTGTAGATTTCTTGTAAAATAAACAAATACAAAGAATAGAAACTTTGGGAAAAAAAGAAAAATGTTTGACTGATCCTCTTTGTTTTCATCACCCAGCACACACACTTTAGGAGCTGCCACTGGAGTCATTTTACTTGGGCCAGCACAGCGCACAAACAAACCACCACCACCAACAACAACAACAAACCTTATAACTGATTTCGTTTATGTACAAGACAGACAATTTTCTCCATAGTGCTCCATTAAGTGTAAAATAAGTGTCCGGGCCCTCCATCTGCATGTATGGATATGTGCTGGTGTTCGTCAAGACTGGCAACCAAAGATTCCCCCTCAGGTTTACCCCAAAGATGTTCTAAAGTTAAATAATTAAAGTTAAAACATTTTTAATGTTAATTTTAGAATAACTGAATCTACTTGTGATGGCTACAGTTACAGCCACACAGTGGTAATGTCTACCAAACATCAGTGTTACAATAGAGGCTTACACATAACACTACACTTACATTTTTCTTTCTTTAAATATAGGATTTAATTTACAGGGTAATAAAGAATTGGTTTCGGTTTAGAATTAATTTACTTATACAATCACATAATACTGTATTCTAAAATAAGTGCGCACATTTTAGTTTACACTGTTATGTATGTATGATTTAATCTTTCTTTGTTTTCTGAGTTACCTCAGTGGCAGCTGCTCCTAGTCCCTTGGTTGATGAGCTAAAAGGTGGAAAAGGAGCGGAGCAAGCATATGTGGAGACCTGCAAATTGGGTCATACCACAGTTCTGGACCATGGGGGGAAATGGAATTTGTTATGTTAGTTTTAGTTGGGTTTGTGTGTTCTATGCCTTTCTGTGTTTTGTTTTTGTTGGCTGATCAGACACTGTTTAAGTTTCCCCTTTGTCTAATTTAGGTATGTTAGTTTGTTTCAGTTAGCAGTGTTGTTTGTTGCCAGCTTCTGAGAAGAGTTCTGTTACTTTGACCTCTTTTATGGGCCCAAGATTTTGAATTCTCTGTATAATTTAACCAAGTGTGTTTTAGGGTCAAATAAAAATTTTTTTTTTTGTACTTTAACCTGTGCCTGACGTTCCTTTACTGCTCGGTCCATCACAATACTCAAAAGTTAGCAGGGATAACATTTCTCATTTTTAATTTTCATTAAAGTGAATGTACATAGATATAAGTTACAAAAAATAAAGATAAGTAAGCATGATTTTCAAAGTGTTAGAATTCACTTTTTACTTCCCATGTTTTATTTCATAGTAGTGGAGAAGTCCAGTGATATCTGATCAGATCACAGTCTAGTTGAAAATGGCAGTTTGTGAAGAATGATGTGGCTTCTTCAGAGGCTTATCTTCAACCCAAACAATTGGGTAAAATTTTGACTCAATATTTTATCAAAGCTGTCCAACCTATGACTCAACAGAATTAGTCAAGCTGTGGAGTGAATTGAAGAACCTGGCACATTACCAACCCAACTCCTGAGTCATGATTTCTCAACCAATATTTGGTCACAATAACCCAACTTACGAACCTGCAGCTTTAACCCAGCCGTCGAGTTATGAAAAACCCCCAGCATTTTTAAGAGTGTAGAATCTCTGTTGCACCGGTGCAGTTAAGAAAACAGTAATAAATAAAATACCAGAAAATTGATTCTTCTTATCTGGATATAGTGTTTTCAGGGGGAGAAACGTTTCATCACTCATCCAAGTGGCTTCAGTCTCAGTCTCATCTGATTGCAGGTAACGTTATAAACTTTACATTTACCTAATTACTGTCTAACACTGGGCACAGAGGTCAGTTTCATGAGGATTCATATGCAAATTGTCATGACCATCGATCAGTGGTTATTGATCAGTGACCATGAGTACCATTCACAGAGAGTTGAGGAATGACTGCAGTCACAGCATTGTAAGATGGTGAAAGATGTACCCTTAGGCCAGCTCCTCAATTCAGAGATGGTCTTTCCCAGTTCACATAAATGACAACAACAGTAGCAGACTCCGGCCACAAGATGGCAGTAATGTATACTGAATGGATGTATAGTTTCTTTGTTTGATAAATCCCATCTAGTCCAAAAGTATACGTCAGCTGCAGCTTTTTCCAGTCTGCATGCTGGAATAGCTGTGAATAATCTACATTCCGAACACACTTACACCTGACCTCACACAATAAAACAGAATACTGAAGTTGATATCTTATTCAACCAGCAGCCTTCCTAAATTAAAAAGGGATGGCATCTTTTATGCACTCTGACTGCTATTTTTTTCTCAGAGACGTAGTGATGCTGCACTGTAGCAAGCCTACCCAGTCTATGTAAGCAAACCCACATTATATTAATCTTCCTAATTCTTTTGTGTCTCCAAGGGCTGCACAAGGGAAGGACAGTGATGGTGGAATGGATTTCTCCAAGTCAAACAAAGAAGCATACAGAACCTGCCACAAAGGTCAGATGTGTGTTTAATATATATATGGTTTTTACCCTGCACCCTGCCCTATATGAGACAACTGTTGTTGTGATTTGACAACATATTCATAAATTTAAATTGAAGGGAAAATATTCAATTCAATTTTATTTATATAAAATCACAACAACAGTCGCCTCAAGGCGCTTTATATTGTACAGTAGATCCTACAATAATAGATACAGAGAAAAACCCAACAATCATATGACCCCCTATGAGCAAGCACTTTGGCGACAGTGGGAAGGAAAAACTCCGTTTTAACAGGAAGAAACCTCCAGCAGAACCAGGCTCAGGGAGGGGCGGGGCCATCTGCTGCGACCGGTTGGGGTGAGAGAGGGAAAACAGGATAGAAGACATGCTGTGGAAGAGAGACAGAGATTAATAACAAGTACGATTCAATGCAGAGAGGTCTATTAATACATAGAGAGTGAGAAAGGTGACTGGAAAGGAAAAACTCAATGCATCATGGGAATCCCCCGGCAGCCTACGTCTATTGCAGCATAACAAAGGGAGGATTCAGGGTCACCTGGTCCAGCCCTAACTATATGCTTTAGCAAAAAGGAAAGTTTTAAGCTTAATCTTGAAAGTAGAGATAGAGTCTGTCTCCCGAATCCAAACGGGAAGCTGGTTCCACAGAAGAGGGGCCTGAAAACCGAAGGCTCTCCCTCCCATTCTACTTTTAAATACTCTAGGAACAACAAGTAAGCCTGCAAGAGTGAAGTGCTCTCTTGGGGTGATATGGTATTATAAGGTCATTAAGATAAAATGGGGCCTGATTATTTAAGACCTTGTAGATTAGATTAGATTAGATTAGATAGATTAGATAAAACTTTATTAATCCCTCGGGTGGGTTCCTCCAGGAAATTCGGTTTCCAATAGCCCAGCACCAACAGAAGTTACAGAATGTGAGCAGAAATATACCATATATACACATGTATAAATAAAGAGTATACAAAAGGGATAAATAGAATAAATAGGAATAAGAATACAAGGGAATTGCACATTTCAAGTATTGAAGTCTATTGCACCGTTGGATATTAACAAAAAGTATTGCACAGTGAAAAGGCACTACAGCTTAGTTGTTCCCCCCTCCTTTGTCCTCCTGTTTCTCCTCCCTCTCCCCTCCAGAGAGGAGTTAAACAGTCTGATGGCGTGTGGGCCAAAGGAGTTTTTAAGTGTGTTGGTTCTTGTCTTTGGGAGAAGCAACCTGTCACTGAACAGACTCCTCTGGTTGTTTATGGCCGTGTGCAGAGGATGCCCAGCATTGTCCATAATGTCCAGCAATTTCTTTAGTGTCCTTTTCTCTGTCACTGTCACCAGAGTGTCCAGCTTCATGCCGACCACAGAGCCCGTCTTCCTGATCAGTTTTTCCAGCCTGGATAAGTCCTTCTTTGCTGTGCTGCTCCCCCAGCACACCACAGCATAGAAAAGTACTCCAGCAACCACCGACTGGTAAAACATCCTCAGGAGCTTCCTGCAGATGTTAAAAGATCTCAGCCTCCTGAGGAAGTACAGTCGGCTTTGGGCTTTTTTATACAGGTGCTCTGTGTTGCATGACCAGTCCAGTTTGTTGTCCACCCACAGCCCGAGGTACTTGTACTTGTTGACCACCTCCACCTCCTCTCCCTCTATCTGAACCGGCAGTGGACCTGCTCTGGACCTCCCGAAGTCCACAACCAGTTCCTTGGTCTTTGAGGTGTTGAGTTGCAGGTGGTTTGTGTGACTCCATGTGCTGAAGTTCCTCACCAGACTTCTGTACTCCTCTTCCTGATTATCCCAGATACACCCCATGATGGCTGTGTCATCTGCAAACTTCTGAATATGGCATAATTCAGAGTTGTAGCAGAAGTCAGAGGTGTACAAGGTGAAGAGAAGAGGGGACAGCACAGTTCCCTGTGGTGCCCCTGTGCTGCTGACCACAGTGTCAGACATGATGTCTTTCAGCCTGACGCACTGTGGTCTGTCAGTGAGGTAGTCGGAGAGCCAAGCGACCAGGCAGGGGTCCACCTGCGTCCTGTTTAGTTTTTCCTGGAGCAGACAGTACGTGAGAAGCAGGATTTTGAATTCAATTATGGATTTAACAGGGAGCCAATGAAGGGAAGCCAATATACGCAAAATCTGCTCTCTCTTTCTAGTCCCTGTCAGTACTCTTGCTGCAGAATTTTGGATTAATTGAAGGCTTTTCAGGGAGTTTTTAGGACATCCTGATAATAATGAATTACAGTAGTCCAGCCTGGAAGTAATAAATGCATGAACTAGTTTTTCAGCATCAATATCTCATTAACCTTTCACTTACCTTTTATTTGCTGTCACTAAGCTCCATGGCAGCTTAACACGAGGCTAAAGAATAGGTATAATAATTGGTCTGTTGTCCGTGGCCAGTCATTTAACTGTTTATTATTAGGCCAGTTTAGGTGGCTGGTAACTAGAATGAAAATCTATATCTTACTCCAGCCTCATACTGCTAATTATAGATCAGTTTGTAGTTGTTCTTGGTAAGTATCTCTGTTGCTGGACTCCACCACAGGTGGGATCCAATGTATGAAGATGAAACAAAAAGTCCAAAAACAATATCCATACTTATGCCCAAATATATGTACATAATGACTGCACAATTGCTTGGTACCTGTACTCATACCTGATTTTTGTACTTTGAATATTTAAACATAGCCATGGATGTTAGTGGCAGCAGTGTTTTTTAAAGCCACCTCTGTCATGGTCTGCACAAATGAAGGACATCTGTTGGGGCGATCGTGGCTCAAGAGTTGGGAGTTCGCCTTGTAATCGGAAGGTTGCCGGTTCGAGCCCCAGCTTGGACAGTCTCGGTCGTTGTGTCCTTGGGCAAGACACTTCACCCGTTGCCTACTGGTGGTGGTCAGAGGGCCCGGTAGCGCCAGTGTCCGGCAGCCTCGCCTCTGTCAGTGCGCCCCAGGGTGGCTGTGGCTACTATGTAGCTTGCCATCACCAGTGTGTGAATGGGTGGATGTCTGGATATGTAAAGCGCTTTGGGGTCCTTAGGGACTAGTAAAGTGCTATATACATACAGGCCATTTACCATCTGTTGTCCTGATGGGATGCTTTCCTCTGTAGATTCTTTATTCATTTTGGAAGCTTTTACTGCCATTGCCAGCCCACACATTGTTTCATCCTCCACAACCTTCTTCACTATTTCAGATGGACACAAACATACTAAAGATACACGTTCAGGTGGGAGAATGAAGCCATTAAAGTTTAAACTCATCTGCTCATCTTGTTGGCATGAAATTGGTAGTTTGGAAACGGTGTTCAGTGACTTGCTGTACTCAATCTCTGTTTGGCCTGATGGTACCTTAACGGCAGCCAAGCAGGATGTAAAAAAAAATATTCATTTACAGTTTGTCCTACTCTTATTAGTGTCAACTGTATTTAGTCTGCACATCTTAGAAATGAATAGAATAGATCTGTATTCTAATTCAATTCAATTTTATTTATATAGCGCCAAATCACAACAAAAGTGGCCTCAAGGTGCTTTATATTGTACAGTAGATCGCACAATAATAGATACAGAGAAAAACCCAACAATCATATGACCCCCTATGAGCAAGCACTTTGGCGACAGTGGGAAGGAAAAACTCCCTTTACAGGAAGAAACCTCCGGCAGAACCAGGCTCAGGGAGGGGCGGCCATCTGCCACGACCGGTTGGGGTGAGAGACGGAAAACAGGATAAAGACATGCTGTGGAAGAGAGAGAGAGATTAATAACAGATATGATTCGATGCAGAGAGGTCTATTAACACATAGTGAGTGAGAAAGGTGACTGGAAAGGAAAAACTCAATGCATCATGGGAATCCCCGGCAGCCTACGTCTATTGCAGCATAACTAAGGGAGGATTCGGGGTCATCTGGTCCAGCCCTAACTATATGCTTTAGCAAAAAGGAAAGTTTGAAGCCTAATCTTGAAAGTAGAGATAGTGTCTGTCTCCCGAATCCAAACTGGAAGCTGGTTCCACAGAAGAGGGGCCTGAAAACTGAAGGCTCTGCCTCCCATTCTACTTTTAAATACTCTAGGAACAGCAAGTAAGCCTGCAGTGTGAGAGCGAAGTGCTCTAATAGGGTGATATGGTACTACAAGGTAGTGCAGTGATGCAGTGATGCCAAGGATAGGTGTAAAGTTGGACAGAATATTGCATCACAAGCATATTGGTTGTGATGTGGATTTTTTTTTTTACTGTAACTGTATTCAGTACATTCTTCTGTTGTTTGTATGTGTAGACCACGGTATGTGCAACTTTGTTTTGGTTGGGATGAACACTGTGTACATTGTTTTTGTGGGAGAATGCAGTAAAAATATATTCGGTACCATGTATTTGTGTGTTTTGAATACAAACATATCTGTAATATATGTCTGTAATCCTTTACAATGCACTTATGTAGGCCTATGTACTGTCTGTAGTAAGTGTTACACTGACCATAAAAAGGCTTACAGTAAGTCATTGTGATGACTTTATTTTGCAGGAGAATTGTAGGGTTTTGCCCATTGTGTGTGTGTTTTTTTTTGTGTGTTGAGTTCTGACAATATAAGGCATGCTTTCGGAAAATGTGTGTAAACAACTGGGAAAATTTGTTATGTTAGTTTCAGTTAGGTTTTTATTTGTTTTACCCCTTTGGTCTTGTTTAGGTAGGGCAGTTTGTTTGAGTTAGTAGTTTTGTTTGTTGTCAGCTTTTGAGTAGAGTTCTGATACTTTGACCTCTTTTATGGGCCCAAGATTTACATTTTTCTGCATAATTTAACCAAGTCTGACGTTCCTTCACTGCTCGGCCCATCACAGGGAGAGACTTTCCACCTCTGTCTTCTGGCAGCTGAAGTGTGGAAAAGCGTATTCTGGCCTTTTCTGCATTAGAGCTACGCTTATTTCGTCCTTATTAATTCTATGTAATGGATGTAAAGTTCTTCTAATATTGACCCATTTCCTGTGCCCTCCTGTGAATAAAGCTTTTTTTTATAGTAATTTTTAAATATTTGTTCAGTCTCTTTTGGTTTAGTTACTACCTTCTATGTTCAAGTTATGTAGTCATTCTTATTAATTTTCCTCCTGCTACAACTTTTCAAGGCCGACCAATTCAGGTACTTGGGATCGATGATCAGTGTTGACGGGGATATCCTTCCGGACATGCGAGCAAGGGTCAATGCCGCATGGATGAAGTGGCATCAAGTGACGGGTGTGCTATGCAACCATCGAATGCCAGACCATCTCAAGGCCAAGATTTACAAGACTGTAGTCCGCCCAGCTGCCCTGTATGGATCGGAGTGTTGGCCAGCCACCGCCAAGCACGAACAGGCCCTGCACACGATGGAAATTCGAATGCTCAGGTGGTGTCTAGGCCTCACGCGTTGGAACCAAGTCAGGAATGAAGATGTCAGAAAGCGGCTCGGCATCGCACCAATTATGGAGAAAATGCGCGAGGCAAGGCTACGGTGGTACAGACACGTACTACGCTCAGACGACAGCCTAGTGACAAAAACGGCAATGAGGCATGAGCCCAGTGGCCAGCAACCCCGTGGCAGGCCGAAGAAATGGTGGATGGATAGAATAAAGGAAGACATGAAGATCGTCAATGCCACCCCAGAAGACGCCCTTGATCGTGCCAAATGGAGACGGATTTGCCGCAAAGTGGACCCTGCCATGCGGGACAAACGCTAGAAAGAAGAAGACAACTTTTCAAGGAATCCCACAGTATTAACGGGTCAACTTCACAATTTCACTAAAAAAAATTGGGCTTCAGAAAAATCTGTTAAAGCTTTCCATTCTTTTTGAGGAAGGTGTCAAGGTGTCCTGCCTAATGTCCTTAACTATTTTTCCATTATTAAGAATGCAAACATTAAGGGTTTTTTTTTTTTGGTCTACCTGTATAGACAAGTAAATTGCATTATGATCTGAGACGCCATTCTATAACAATCCTCTTTTTGTACAAAAAGTAGTGAATTCTTGAGCGGACTGAATGGGGACAGAGAAATGCGTATAACTCTCTGTGAGGGGAGACCTCCAAGCACCCACTAGTTTACTTTCTCCAGAGAAACTGTGTCAGAGAAGTCTTTGAAAAATGGTTTATCGCTGTTCGGAGGTGGATAGAAGACTAATGACTTTTACAATATTACGTTCAGTTTTACGCTTCACTATGACATATGGGCCCTCTTTGGGACACATAAAGAAATAAAAGACAAACTTCACGGAGTTTGATATAAGAAATGTTGGAAAAAATTTTTCATGCATTTGTTCATCGCGTTTAGATTATTGTAATGCCCTGTTTACCAGCTTGGACAAATCATCTCTTTCTTGCCTCCAACCCATACAAAATGCAGCGGCCAGGCTACTAACAGGTTCTAGCAATCAGAGATGTTTTTTCATTCATACAGCACTATTCTAATCATATTGATCACTACGAACTTCAAGCACTTAATCTACCTGTAATTCATAGTAGATTTAAAATCATAAGTTAGCCCAATAGGCATGGCTTTGAATACTGAAAAGAAGCCAAAGTACCTGGAGCTAACCCAGTTTTTCATCATAACCTTACAGGAGGAATATCCAGTCAGAGGAAAGATCTTGCTCTCATTCAGTGACCTCCAGCTGGTGCTTCAAGTGGAACATAATCAGTAAGTTCTCTCATGTCAGCCTAATCTATCGTATAGCCTCCTCTGCCTCTGATGTTATTGGTACACAGTGCTGTCTGGTCAACTGCTGTCCATTTGTTGTCTAGCTGTTTTATTTTTTTTTTAACTTGCTTTTGTTTTAATATCTGAATAATTAGACAACTAAGATTTAATGGGCCTGTTAGTGGTCTTTTGATCTGATGACTCAACCTGTTGGTAAACACAAATGAATTCCACTCCAGAGATCCAGCAATATCAGCTGTCACCAGTGCCTCTAGTTACCTTTACTTCTGGTTGCTCAGGTGTCTTCGACTTAGCCAGAAAGAAGTAAACCTGGAGCCAGCTACGGTTACCTTTTCTGTGCTTAACACACACTGCCTCAGCAGCACTCATTTTTCCTCGTCACTTGCTGTCACTCCATCACACCCTCTGTCGGTCTGGTGGTGATGCACACTAGTCTTAATACCAAATAATATGAAGTTCTTTTATGAATTATTGGGCAATAAACAACATGCACTGGTCAGTCAGCATCTACACACACAAACACTCTTTGTAGAAATGTGCAGCAATAGTGTTTTCAGGATATTGCATTTTATAATTGACAAGAGCTAATAAAAAGTGATATACTTTTTATTACTGGCCAGTAAAAATCAGGCCATGATTCAATCCAGAGTTCCCGTTCCCCATCGTCTGTCTTACATCCACCAGCTTAGAAAATCCAGGCCAATCATGGTCTAGAATTAAAAGGGTCCACCAGATGGAAACTAACCGCAGCTTTAAGGTTTGCCTTGTGTTTTGCCCTTATGTTTAATTTTACCTGATTCCATGGAATATTTGTGACCATCACCATGCACTATGCCTGTAACAACACCCAAGACTGAACCAAGGTTTAGTGAACCAGGGTGTGTGTGCATCCCCCGACTCCACCTTTCCCACTGTGTACCCCCTTGGCATCGTACGGGAATGCTGTACATCTCTCCTGAAATTATGGCAGGTGCTGGAAGGCCAGCAAATTAATTGCATGTTGTATGGTCAAATGTTTATGCTTGTTAAAGGTATTTCCCCTCTTTGCTGTGATCAAAATTGGGCTTGTTATTCACTGTGACACAAAGACCTGACGCACACTCCATTGGAGAATGCGTGAATGTGTATTTACAGCAGGGATCGGCAACCCTAGGCACGCGTACCACCGTTGGCACGCGAAGGGTTAACTGATGGCATGCACGACCATAGCTGGACTGGCCATTGGGCATACTGGGCATTTGCTCGGTGGCCCGATGATTTTTTTTTTTTTGGGTGGTGGATTGGCCAGACGCTGGTCGGTGTGTAAAAATAACTCAGTTGTTTGGTGGTGGCTATGGCGGAGCTTCCACAGACTCAGTAAAATTAACAAGTGGTGGAGGCCAGCAGGTGGATGAGGGAGAGGGGAGGAAGGAGGAGGAGAGACCCGAGGCAGCCGCCGGTCGGAGCGTCAGGTGAACTGAACTTCAGGTAAGAAGTTATGACCTGCAGTCTATCTGGGTCAGATATAAACCAAGTTCAGGTGGAGTTTATTTTCGTTATGCTGACTTTTTACAGTCAGTTACAATAACTCGTACTGCGTGCTAGCTAGCATGATGGAGTTTCTATACAGCTCGGTGGGTGCTATGATGATGATAGTGAACTTTATTTTATTCATAAGGTTAGTAGAGTTGCCAACCGTCCCGTACAAACGGAATAGTCCCGCATTCAGAGAAATTATTACGTGTTTCGTGTTGAGCTGAGAAGGAACACAGTTTGTCCCGTACTTCAGCTAGAATGGAAAAAGACACAAAGCTGGAGTTATTCTGTCTTTGCTGCACAGCTGCATCTTCTTCTCTCATTCTCTCCCCTCTCTCTCCTGTTGCTACTTCAATCATGAAACTGATCAATGATCAGCTGATCAGCTTTTCTCTCTTGTTTGTTTATCACCCACTTTGCGCCAGAAAGAGGAAACCGCCGGATGTCGCACTAAACAGCAGCAGCACGTTTAAGCTTGATCAGCTGTTGTTAGAATTTATTTAATATTAATTTCTAGTATCAGCTGATGTTTGCTGGAGCCACAGCTGTAAAAGCTGTTGGTCATGATATCGGTTTGGATATGTGGTGAGAGGGAAACATGAAGATGAAACCAGGAGATGTCCTTACTGAATCATCAGAGCTGAACAGGTGATGGAGAAACAGGTTTATCTTTTAGGTAACATGAATGAGTTGAAGGGAAGTTATGAACTGTTTCTGAGAGACAAATAACACCAGGATCCTTTTCTTTGTAGCTGACAGCTGGTAACTGTGCAGGGGCGGGTCTAGCAAAGTTTTGCCAGGGGGGCCAGGTAGGGCATTACCGGGAAAGGGGGGCACAAAGAAATACTTTCTTATTCTCATTTAAAATGTCTGGCTGTTATTAAATAATTATCTGAAGCTTACAACCAAAGTTTTTATCTGATGTAAAATGAATAGAAATCATACATATACCAACAAGACAGTGTACATCACTGTCACAACAGCGTCTGTTTTCATTCAAAGGCTTTATGGCTTTAATATCTGGGGGGCCGGTCTTTAGTCAAAATGCATCCATAGACTCGAGACACAATGCATTTTTGGGACTTTCAGGTGTATGGACCAATGTTTTATCTTCTGATCAAACCAGAAATCTTTAATGAGCAGCTAGATTTGTCTTGCATTAACTGGCTGAGTTAATGCCAGTTAATCCGACATCGAAGCAGCTGGAATCCACAGCTGTGCATGTTCATGGAGCTTGTATTTTCACCTGCTGGACATCACTACCTGACAAGTTTAACTGTCTTCAGAACATTGCAGAGGCCTTATTGACAGTATTTGGCTCTACATATCTGTGTGAGCAGATTTTCTCTCACATCAGTGTCCTCAGGTAGCCGTCTGAATGCTGGACACTCGGAGACCTGTGTCTCTGAGTGGGAGACCAGAGATCACATTAACATGTGTGTCTGTGTATTAACAAACATACCATATTGGCTCAGTTTATTTTTCTTATCATTGTTGTGAGGAGACCATAAATAGCATTTGTATTTTCTGTTGTACAGTTCATTTGCTGTTATGGAGTTCTTGGTATGAATAAAAAGTGTCTTTTTTTTGTTTCAAAATAGCTGATAACTATTTGCTGATAGCCGCCAACATCTGCAAACAAATATAATTCTATAAAGTGGTTCTATATAATGTGTAACTGTTCATATAGAGCGTTATTAAATTTATTGCTAATGCAATCATATGGCGCACTGACTTCTGAGGAAATTTTAAATGGCACTCGCCATCAGAAAGGTTACCTACCCCTGAGTTAGACCCATACGAGCATACAGAGTGGACTAAAGACGTTAGCGTGCTGCCCAGCTTTCATCACGCTCATATTTATAATTATATGGTCCTAAGTGTGACTGCATACACTCATGAAGTGTTTGTTAACTTCAGAGCCCTGCAACAAGCCCAGTTCCAGTTTACCGACGGATGGGTACAGGACACTGACATGTTCCGAGTAACCAGATATGTAGGTGGACACCAGGTTTTATTCTAAGTGAAGGGCAACCCTTCAAAAATGGACAGAGCAGTGGAGTAGCCAAGGCAATAGAACAATATAAAACTCGATTACTAAAATATAATTTATTTACAAAAAAGGGAGAACACACAGTAAAAACATAAAAACAACACTAAAAGTCCAGTGGCGTCAGCCACAGCATTAAAATCCACTAAAATTGGAGTGGGGCAAAGAAAACTCGGCGGCATCCCCGGGCGTCCTGTCTGTCTCTTCGCTTCGGAGTACTTGAAGAGAGAGGGTCAGCGACAGTCACTGTTCTTTCCAGTGAAAGGGATTTCTTGTACCACCGTGTGTTTCGGAACGTACCCCGCAATCCAGGCCATCCTTCACCTCTTTGTGACTTCGGAAACATGACTTGAACAATTTTTCTTCCACAAAGGAATCTGTTAAAAACCGATCGCTTTACCCATCGGCTTCCAGTGGCTGTCATGCGACCGGCTATGGCCATTCTTTGTTTCTCTGTTTATCTCTGTGTAACTGTTGTCTTGTAATAGCCTGTGCGCGCTAGCCACTTGTACCTACAATCCTTTGCGGTTTTACCCCAGAAATTACGTCACATTTTCAATCTCTATACAACTACATTGTCTAAACATACTGTACAGCCATGCAATCCTGACACAACTGTATTCATGAGTCTTTGAAATGCACCAGCAACATTTCAAAGACCAAATGGCCTGACAGTATATGAATACAGACTTAAAGGAATAATGAAAGAAATTTGGCTCTTGAGATAGAGGAAAATCCTGGTTCTCTTTCAAAAGGTCAAACATCCTCACAAACTTTGCCACACCCACCTGGTCAAAGCAGGTGGGTGTGCAGTTACAAAGTCAGGTGCATATCCTCTTCCATTATTATATCTTCTTCACTTATCAGGAGATAACTGGTAAAAATGCTGTTTAATAGGTAACATCATGCTCCATTAAATGAGTAGAAGATGGTGTATCTGAGAACAGGAATGGATAAGACTGCATGATGTTAATTCATCTGAGATATTTTCATCCAAATGTCCCAATACAGCAGACTTGTTACCCAGAGGTTCTGAATTTTTAAGGCAAGGTTGTTGTTTTCCATCTCCTAATACACCTTCTTTCTGACACCATTGCTGACACCACCTGAGATGAATTAGATGCTGCAATGTTGACCAACAGAGGAGGAATTCCACGTGTCGCTAACTATTAACAGGCAATTCAAAAGATGGGCAGCATGCATAATATGGGTTGAGTAAATTTACATGAGAGATTTTAGTAGATTTTTTTTTTTGTTGGGCATTTCAACCAGGTAGTCTTGTAAGAATAACAGTTTTACAAGTGAGCAAGGACCAAAAAATTAGCCTGAACAAGTGGTGACAACACTCACACTCAAGTTCTCAAAAGAGAACTTCTCCTCAGGTATCTCACCTTTTTCATAAAGCCTCTCTCTAGGCCACTGGTCATGTACAATGGCCAAAGAACCTGTGACTGGGCATGCAAATACAAGATCATTAGGACTAAACTCTACTTTCCTGCAAAACTTCTTTGGCTGCCAGTAGGAGCCGAAGCAAACCTTCCTTCTAATTAGCCTTCAGCTCAGTGCAGTAAGCACTGATTTTAAATGCTGATTGAAGTGTACTAAAGAAACAGTCTAGACCGGTGGTTCTCAAACTTTTTACGAGCGTCATATATGGCTCCTGAAGTACCACCCTTATGACCAACATTAAAGTACAGTAGTGTAGGCCTATTTAACGTTATATACAGTTTACATGAGACAATTTGATTTCTTATATGAATGTTATTTATTTTAACTGTCATAAACAGGATGTGACAAGTGATAATAATAACTGTACTGCATTAAAACATTCATAGCAGGTGGGATATCCAAGCTTTAAGTGATGACGTGATGAAACCTGCTTCTGGGTCCAAACTATTCTGATTTTATTAAGGCTGTTGTGTTTTTAACATGTTTCAATGCTTTGTATCTTGTTCTATTTAATCTGAACAAGCCCCTAAAAAAGTCAGTGATCACTGTCGGCCTCTCTCGGTTTTTATCATCACTATTCATTTTAAAGCTCAGTTTTTAAAACCTGACGATGTAACTACAGCCCAGCCCAGGGGTGGGCAATCTCAGTCCACGAGGGCCGGTGTCCCTGCAGGTTTTAGATCTCACCTTGGGTCAACACACCTGAATCACATGATTAGTTCGTTACCAGGCCTCTGGAGAACTTCAGGACATGTTGAGGAGCTAATTTAGCCATTTAAATCAGCTGTGTTGGTTCGAAGACACATCTAAAACCTGCAGGGACACCGGCCCTCGTGGACTGAGATTGCCCACCCCTGGCCCAGCCCATGCAGCAGTATATAAATGACTAACCGTATATTGCAGTTGATCTCCCGACTGAAGTTTGGTCCGTTTACAGCATCCTGCCATGCAACTGCATGGGGAACCGTCACGTTAACTTTCATCCTCCAGCTTCACTGTGTTTATGTTATGCTAACCATAGCTGTGTAGCTAGCCACCACGTAGCACATCATTATATACCAGCTAGCCCAACTTCAGTAACCCTACAAACACCACTGCTGTTTAGTTTCTTGTCTTCATTTATATCAGAAGTGATAGCAGAGCTGTAGGTTTTAATTTTTGCTGTGGTGGTTAAGCTGCCAGATTTTTGTCTTCACAACCCTCCTTTGTGGTTTGTGCACGTCGAAGATCAGTTTGCTCTTCGTGGCGTTTCAGCCGAACACGAAATACCATCATGTGATGGCCTTGCTGTATCCACTGTCCATTCGCTGTGTGATGACCTTCCTCTGGGAGCCCCCCCACCCAAGGGAAATATACCGCTCTCAAGGCACTGCTGCTGCAGCGCTGCTTCCTCTCCAACACAGAGCGGGCTGAGAAACTCCTCTCTTTCTCATGCCTGGGTGATGGTACCATTCTCGAGCTCATGGAGAGCACGCTGTCCTTGCTAGGAACAGATGACAGCGGATTCCTCTTCACTCACCTCTTCCGCTGACAGTTGCCAGCTCCAGTGCGAGTTGGCCTCAAAAACTCCCTGCTGCTGGCCATGGAGGATTACCACTCAGATTCTCCTGGCTACTAGGAGCTTCGGCATCCAGGCGATAGTACCCAAATGACTAACGGCATCTCCTGCGCCCCAACAGATTCTCCCAGAGGCCAACGACTCATCGTGCTGTGATCCCACTCATTGCTGAGATCACGGCACGGCGGCACCGTGGAAAAGGGCTGTGTTTTTACCATCAGCGTTTTGGCACTGCAGCATGGTGCTGCAGTGTTGCCAACTCCTCAGTAAGGAAAATCACCATTGGCTGTCCTAAAAGTCACTAGAAGTCACTAAATGACATCATCGCCTAATTTGCATAATTGGTCATGCTTATGTAATTGTAACCTATGTTGTAGGAAAGAGAAATTGCATCGTGGAAGAGACATAAAGTGAGTAAACAACACCCTAAATGCATTTAGAGTATATTTAGAACTACAAATTAAATTTCTTTTAGCATTTATTGTTTGTTTTTTTTAATGTCACATTTCCAACCTACATCCTTTATCCGGTCTTGGGACCGGCAAACGTGACCAAAAATAGGCACTCTGGCGGAGTTAACGTTTGTTTGTGTGTGTGTGTTTTTAAGTAGTTTTAAACGTTGTGATCCACAAAAAGTAAGAGTAAAAGAAGAACTGACTGCGTTGTAGTCAGGGCAGGAGCAGCAGCTTCACTCATGCGCGATTTATTTGCAGTTTGGACGCATAGATGTGACCATCTCCTGCTCTGACAGCAGCTGTGGGAGACTCCTACGTGAGGACTATATGCCGCCTGTGAGCCCCAAGATTGATATTTGCTTCCACGTCAAAAAGTCGTCATAAGTCTCCGATAACACCAGCAAAAGTCGCCAGATTTGTCACTAGTCGCTTTTTTAGAATAAAAAAGTCGCTAAGGGGGTCTGAAAACTCGCTAAATATAGCTCCAAAGTCGGTAAGTTGGCAACACTGCAGCACTGTTTTAAGGCACAGGGAAACAAGCCCGCCAGCACTCTGTAGCGGCCATGACCACTGGCGATACGGAGAGGCTGCTCTTCATAGAGGACTCGCTCGGGGAGATGTTTTCTGGTTGACTCCGGCTCCCAGAAGAGCGGGAACTCTCGTGTCATCTTTGCATACCTCCAAAATGGTATATTATTTAATCTTAAAAATTTGGGGGAGATTTCCCACTTACCACTACAGGGAGCCCAAGTACCACCAGTGGTATGTGTACCACAGTTTGAGAACCACTGGTCTAGACATAAAATTAAAGCCTCGATCACTCTAAAATCTGAACACAGAAATTAATTGGCTAGGCCCTTTAGATCTGCCTTAGCAGAGATTGAATGTAATGGATAAGCGGCTGGATATCTGGCTGCTTGACACATTACAGTCAATAAATACAGACAACCAGATTTTAAAGGAGGAAGAGGACTCATACAGTCGATGTCCAAAAGTTGATTCTGTTCATCTGGACGTAGAGTTGTCAATGGGAGAAATGTCACAGCACCAGCTGCTTAATGAGCGGGTGGGGCAAACAAATTTTACCATTGACGTGCTAAAATCTCAAGAGGAGCGGATCCGACAGAGACTTACGATGCTTCTAGATGAGAGTACTCTTAAAAAGGTGGTTGACTTCACTGAGAAGGCTCGTCTAGCACAGCAGAAAAAGTCTAAGACCAGGCAAAAAAGGAGGTTTGACTTACTTGTGGTACGTCGGAAACAACAGCAAAATACGGAGAGTGTACTCAACGGCCAGAAGAGACAAGGATGCAACACCGAGGATATGGACAAGTGGGTGAAGAATTTGTCTGACAGACAGCTCACCCAAACAGAGAAAAACATCCTTGCTAAAGGGTTGAATTTTGCTGTCACACAGAGACAAATCCCTCTAGTGCAGGGGTAGGCAACCTTTCTGATGGCGAGTGCCATTTAAAATTTCCTCAGAAGTCAGTTATTAAATTTATTGCTAATGCAATCATATGGCACATATGATTGCATTAGCAATAAATTTAATAACGCTCTATATGAACAGTTACACATTATATAGAACCACTTTATAGAATTATATTTGTTTGCAGATGTTGGCGGCTATCAGCGAATAGTTATCAGCTATTTTGAAACAAAAAAAAGACACTTTTTATTCATACCAAGAACTCCATAACAGCAAATGAACTGTACAACAGAAAATACAAATGCTATTTATGGTCTCCTCACAACAATGATAAGAAAAATAAACTGGGCCAATATGGTATGTTTGTTAATACACAGACACACATGTTAATGTGATCTCTGGTCTCCACTCAGAGACACAGGTCTCCGAGTGTCCAGCATTCAGACGGCTACCTGAGGACACTGATGTGAGAGAAAATCTGCTCACACAGATATGTAAAAAGCCAAATACTGTCAATAAGGCCTCTGCAATGTTCTGAAGACAGTTAAACTTGTCAGGTAGTGATGTCCAGCAGGTGAAAATACAAGCTCCATGAACATGCACAGCTGTGGATTCCAGCTGCTTCGATGTCGCATTAACTGGCATTAACTCAGCCAGTTAATGCAAGACAAATCTAGCTGCTCATTAAAGATTTCTGGTTTGATCAGAAGATAAAACATTGGTCCATACACCTGAAAGTCCCAAAATGCATTGTGTCTCGAGTCTATGGATGCATTTTGACTAAAGACCGCCCCCAGATATTAAAGCCATAAAGCCTTTGAATGAAAACAGACGCTGTTGTGACAGTGATGTACACTGTCTTGTTGGTATATGTATGATTTCTATTCATTTTACGTCAGATAAAAACTTTGGTTGTAAGCTTCAGATAATTATTTAATAACAGCCAGACATTTTAAATGAGAATAAGAAAGTATTTCTTTGTGCCCCCTTTCCGTAATGCCCTACCTGGCCCCCCTGGCAAAACTTTGCTAGATCCGCCCCTGCACAGTTACCAGCTGTCAGCTACGTAGAAAAGGATCCTGGTGTTATTTGTCTCTGAGAAACAGTTCATAACTTCCCTTCAACTCATTCATGTTACCTAAAAGATAAACCTGTTTCTCCATCACCTGTTCAGCTCTGATGATTCAGTAAGGACATCTCCTGGTTTCATCTTCATGTTTCCCTCTCACCACATATCCAAACCGATATCATGACAAACAGCTTTTACAGCTGTGGCTCCAGCAAACATCAGCTGATACTAGAAATTAATATTAAATAAATTCTAACAACAGCTGACCAAGCTTAAACGTGCTGCTGTTGTTTAGTGCGACATCCGGCAGTTTCCTCTTTCTGGCGCAAAGTGGGCGATAAACAAACAAGAGAGAAAAGCTGATCAGCTGATCATTGATCAGTTTCATGATTGAAGTAGCAACAGGAGAGGGAGGGAAGAGAATGAGAGAAGAAGAAGATGCAGCTGTGCAGCAAAGACACAGAATAACTCCAGCTTTGTGTCTTTTTCCATCCTGGCTGAAGTACGGGACAAACTGTGTTCCTTCTCAGCTCAACACGAAACACGTAATAATTTCTCTGAATGCGGGACTATTCCGTTTGTACGGGACGGTTGGCAACTCTACTAACCTTATGAATAAAATAAAGTTCACTATCAGTAACATCATAGCACCCACCGAGCTGTATAGAAACTCCGTCATGCTAGCTAGCATGCAGTACGAGTTATTGTAACTGACTGTAAAAAGTCAGCATAACGAAAATAAACTCCACCTAAACTTGGTTTATATCTGACCCAGATAGACTGCAGGTCATAACTTCTTACCTGAAGTTCAGTTCACCTGACGCTCCGACCGGCGGCTGCCTCGGGTCTCTCCTCCTCCTTCCTCCCCTCTCCCTCATCCACCTGCTGGCCTCCACCACTTGTTAATTTTACTGAATCTGTGGAAGCTCCGCCATAGCCACCACCAAACAACTGAGTTATTTTTACACCCCGACCAACGTCTGGCCAATCCACCACCCCCCCAAAAAAAATCATCGGGCCACCGAGCAAATGCCCAGTATGCCCGATGGCCAGTCCAACTATGGTCGTGCGTGCCATCAGTTAACCCGCGTGCCTAGGGTTGCCGACCCCTGCTCTAGTGGAACTGATCACAGCCACAGAAACAGCAATTCGAAACAACAG
This sequence comes from Oreochromis aureus, assembly GCF_013358895.1. Taxonomy (NCBI): domain Eukaryota; kingdom Metazoa; phylum Chordata; class Actinopteri; order Cichliformes; family Cichlidae; genus Oreochromis; species Oreochromis aureus. The sequence goes on from NC_052944.1 coordinate 7,398,955, forward strand.
TATTGCAGAAGTGGAAGCAGAGCAACTACGGACAAATGTTTCGGTCTGACTCAGGAATGCAAAGCCCCCAGCATCCAACATCAGCATGGAGGAGAGCAAGGCAACTCACATCACTTAGTAATGACAACAACATTATCATCTTTCTTGCAGACAAGGGTAGGTCCACAGTTTTGCTAAACCAGAAAGACTATCATGAGAAAATTTTGTCACTGCTCAGTGACGAAAATACTTATGAGCCCCTGAAACGAGACCCATGAAGTGGATATAAGAAGAAGGTGATAGACTGTCTGAAGCAGTTAGAACCAGACAATGCTATTGACCGGACCTAATACCACAGGCTTTACCCAGGGGAATCTACACCAAGTCTGTATGGTTTACTGAAGATGCATAAACAGATGCACCTTTAAGACTGATTGTTTGTATGATCAACTCAGTCACCTATAACATCTCTAAGTTTCTGGCTTCGATCCTCAACCTGCTGGTAGGCAGCTCTGAACACCACATCCAGAACACCTTGGATTTTCTTGAGGAGGTGAGAGATGTCATTATGGAGGCAGATGAAACCATGGTCTCATACGATGTTACATCTCTCTTCACTTGCATCCCAGTCACGTTGGAGGTAGTTCGTAAGAGATTACAGGATGACACCAACCTCAGCAACAGGACCACTCTCAGCATCGACCAAGTGTGTTTGCTTTTGGAACTGTGTCTTCATTCCACCTATTTCACATACAAGGGTCAGTTCTACAGGCAGACACATGGGTGTGCCATGGGTTCCCCAGTTTCACCCATCGTGGCCAATGTGTACATGGAAGAAGTGGAAAAGAGGGCTTTGCTATCCTACCCTGGAACACCACCAAGTCATTGGTTCAGATATGTGGATGACACCTGGGTTAAAATCAAATCTCAGGACGTACCACAATTCATGGATCACATTAACTCGGTGGACCGACACATCAAATTCATCAGGGAGGATATGAAAAGTGGCAGGTTAGCCTTCTTAGACTGTGAGATTTCCATCAGTAATGGGGGATATCCAAAAGCTGATGTGTACCAGAAACCATCAGGTGTCATCAGGACGCTACAACATAGAGCCAACACCGTCCCCACAGACACAGCGGCCAGGGTGAAAAGGGAAAGACCATCTCTGAATCGAGGAGGGGGCCTAAGGGTACATCTTTCGCCATCTTACTGGACTCATAATTCTGAAGCCCTCTACAGGAAAAGGCAGAGCAGGCTGTACCTGCTGCGGAGACTCAGGCCTTTTGGAGTGAAGGGCCCACTCCTGAATACCTTCTATGACTCTGTGGTGGCCTCAACCATCTTTTATGGTGTGGTCTGCTGGGGTGGCAATATCTCTGCCGGGGACAGGAAGAGACTGAACAGGCTAATCCGCAGGGCCAGCTCTGTTCTAGGATGCCCTCTGGACCCAGTGGAGGTGGTGAGTGACAGGAGAATGGTGTCATCCTTGTTGGACAACATCTCCCACCCCATGCAGGAGACTCTGACAGCACTGAGCAGCTCCTTCAGTGGGAGACTGTGGCACCCACGATGTGGGACGGAGAGATTTCGTGGGTCTTTCCTCCCACTGCTGTCAGACTCCACAACAAAGACTTTTGGAGCTGATCAAACACACACATCCACACATGTGCAATAAGACTAAGTGCAATACTCTTTTTCTGACAAAGTTGTATTTTTACTCAGTTGTATATAACATTTTTATTCTATTTTTATCCTATTGTATGTTGTTAAGGTAAAATATATTTTTTAGTGCTTATTTTCTGATTATTTTTGTCTTATGTAGGCCAGTATATTAAAAAGGCCACTTTTCAGTTATAAAGTGTGTTAAAGGTCATAAAGTGGCAAGCAAGACTGAAATACTGTGCAAGAACAGGAACCTGTGCAGAACAGGAAGTCTTGTGCAGAGCTGCAGAAGAACAGGAGGTACAGAAAAGCAGAACTAGGCAACACACACACACACACACACACACACACATGAAGTAAGAGCAGAGGTAAAAAAAGTTGTTGTGATCGAAACTGTGTAACGTGTAAGTTGTGCCAAAATAACATGAGGAGCTAGGGTGCAGACGTTTTTGCAGTTATAGGGCAGACATGTAGTATTGAAATGGATCAAGTGACGTTTTAGTAGGGGAGGAGCAAGCGGATTATAACATAGCCGATATGCTTGTAATGCTTCAGATCTGCAGAGGGTTAGCCTCGTACACATCCCTTTCCGGGAAGTAATGATTGAATAAAATGATTCTAAATACTTTGACCTTTCTGAGTCTGCGTTTTCTCTTTCCAGTAAAAGAATAAAAAGAACGGGATTTAATAATGTATTATTTTATTTTATTTCATTTTATTGTATATAGCATTTTATTTTATTCTATTCTATTCTGTACAGTTGTGTACAGTATCTTATTCTTATTGTATTCCAGTGTTCTCTTATTTTTGCATTTTTCCTAACTTTGCACTGTCCACTTTCTGCTGTAACAAAACAAATTTCCCACGTGTAGGACTAATAAAGGTTATCTTATCTTGTCAAAGGAGTTTGCAAAGAAAAGCGTCTGGACTTCTTTAAGTTGCTTGAAGACATTTCACCTCTCATCCGAGAAGCTTCTTCAGTTCTAAGGTCAAATGGCCGAGAGTCCCAGATTTAAACCCAGTGGGAGTATCCCCTCAAAGAGGGACAAAGGAGCCCCTGGTGATCCTCTAATCACATGAGCCAAGGTGTGAAAACGGGTGTGGGACCTAATCAGCCAGGGTTTCGGGTGAGCTCATTGTGAAACCTGGCCCCACCTTGTCATGTGAATTCCTGAGGTCAGATGGCCCAGGATGTTAGTGGGCGTTAAGGCGTCTGGGGAGGGAACTCAAAACTGGATTATAGATGGCAGACAGTTGGTGTCATAAACCACCGCCTCTGTTCAAAGATGGTCGCTCACAGTGGACAAAGATGGCCTCTTTCACTCCTCTTTCAAACCATCTGTCCTCTCTGTCCAAAATGTGAACATTGGCATCCTCGAAAGAGTGACCTTTATCCTTAAGATGCAGGTGGACTGCTGAGTCTTGTCCTGTGGAGGTGGCTCTTCTATGTTGTGCCATGCGCTTGTGAAGTGGCTGTTTGGTCTCTCCGATGTAGAGGTCTGGGCATTCCTCGCTGCACTGTACAGCATACACCACGTTGTTAAGTCTGTGTTTTGGAGTTTTGTCTTTCGGGTGAACCAGTTTCTGTCTGAGTGTGTTGCTGGGTCTGAAGTACACTGGGATGTCGTGCTTGGAGAAAACTCTCCTGAGTTTCTCTGATACACCGGCTACATAGGGGATGACAACGTTGTTGCGTCTCTTTCTTATCCTCCCTCGCTGGTGTCTGATCTTCTTTTCTGTGACTCTTTGCTGACTTTATGAACGCCCAGTTAGGATAACCACATGTTTTGAGTGCTTCCTTTACATGTGTGTGTTCCTTCTTTTTCCCTCAGGCTTAGAGGAACATGTTCTGCCCGTGGTGTAGGGTCCTAATTACTCCAAGTTTGTGTTCCAGAGGGTGATGGGAGTCAAAGAGGAGGTACTGGTCCGTGTGTGTGGGCTTCCGGTAAACTTCGATGTTGAGGTTGCCATTCTCTTCAATGTGCACGGCGCAGTCTTATCTTATCTTATCTTATCTTATCTTATCTTATCTTATCTTATCTTATCTTATCTTATCTTAACCTCGTCAGCAAGTACTGCTGTTTCATTTGATGGCTTAATATTTCGCTCGCTGCCTGGAACTAGTTCATATACTTTTAACACTTCTTTTAACACACATCCTTCACTGTTTTATAGAATTTGCACTGTTCTGATTTTAAAGTTGTTCTTGTGCTTTACAGGTTAAAATGTACTGTAGTAACGAAGTACGTTCACCATCAGACCTCTTGAGTCTACAAGCCACTCAAACATACAAAAGAATATATTTGAGTCTTTATTATTAAACTTTGGAAGCAGCTGTAAATTACTATCAATGTCCAATCCAGAACCATCACTTGACTCTGTTGGTATCTATTTACCTTCTGTAAATTTTGCCTTTTCAGTTTTTTCTTTAGTCATCTCCAACTCTTTTTGGTATTTAAGTTTCTCATGGTCCAGCTGTAATGAAAATTCTTTCTGCTGTTCAAATGTTAAGTTTGTGATTGCTGATACAGGTATGTTTGGTAAAGCCTTATCTTTAGTTCAAACCAAAATCCTTGCAATGTTTTAATAATTAAAACATTGAATTCCTGCCTCCAAGTATGCTTCCTGCAGGAAGATTGTGTGGATAGGGTCAATTCAGTAAAAATCTGTCACCAACTTTGACTTATCAAAGGATTATTAGCGAGTTCATTTAACTACATGTGTGTCAGATTTTGTGTGTCACTGTATTATGTTCTGTAGTACAATTATGTGCTTTGGTCTCTGAAATACCCCTGCTATATTCCAGTATCTCATTCACATTGTTTTTGTACACATTGTTTTGTTGATGTAAACAATTATCAATTTTCACACATGAAGAGTGAAAAAAAGTTTATAACAAAAAAGTATTCTGTGTGATCTTGGCCTCAGTCTGTGTCTTTGATTTGCTGTCTGCCACTGATGCTGACACCTACATTTAAAAGGGATTTTTAAAAATTATATATTTTATAATTACTTACCTTTTCCCCTCTCTCTCTCTCTCTCTCTCTCTCTCTCTCACTCAGTGAGCTTTTGGGTCGAGATTTTACAGAGACATACTACACAGAGGATGGGAAACCTGTGACTCTTACTAATCACAATTACACTGTAAGTATAAAGAAACAAGAAGAGGTAGATGCCTAAGAAAATTTCAGTTATATTATTAATCTATTCTGGCTAACTCATCTTAAAGAATCTCCTGATTCAAACATTAACTCCATTTCTGTGCTCTAAACCTGGGTCTCCGTTTGTGAAGTTCATTGTTCCAAAAAGCAGGCAGATCAGTTTCCTGTCTTCATAGAATGATTCCTGAGTCAACACAAGCTCAGCCCACAGATAATCTGTGCAGAAGGCATCAAGAGTAGAAATCAAAGTTGGCCATCAGAAAAAACACTGTGAGGAGGAAATGGTTCTGTTCCTAACGAAGTGACATGTGAACTTGGCTGTGGGTCCAGTATATTAAACTTGATTGAGCCTTTGGGCTATAGAGACGGTTTGGTCTGAATGCCTTGGAACTCGATTTCCCAGCTGTTGGACCTGATGATGCAGAAATCAAAATCAGAATACTTTATTTATCCCTGAGGAAATTATGTGGTTACAGGTGCTCAAAGACAGTAAGAACAGTAACTGAGTGAACTAAATTAAATAATATATTACAAAGTATAATTAATTACAAAAGTATTATTAAGTAATTGATAGTATATATAATTTAAATAGCTCAATTTATAAATATATCAGAAAATTACACAGATTATATATGGTTGACATTGTACTCCAAACTTGTAAACTTTTTTATTTTGTTATTTTGAAACATTTCCTATTATAATAGACTGCAGACATGGTATATACCTCCTCCTCTTTTTAAACCTCTGTTGTCTTGCCGTCTCCTTCCTTTTCCTCTTCTGTTCCATATCTCTGCATCCACGGTGTATTTTTCACCAGATTTCAGCCGGTACGTCGTGGGCCTGGCTGACAACCCAGCCAGCATCAGAGAGATCAGCTGATTCCTAGAGTAAATAACGCATGCAGTGTGTAGCTGCTGCACACGGTCCCATTTCTCAATGAAAGGAACAGTTCTGCAGCAACTAGGAGACCAAAAACTCTTTTAACCCAGATTTTTGAGAGAAATCTATATAAACAAACAAACTCCGGTAAACAGAAAACCTCTATCACCTGTGAGAATCTCCCCCACTCTGGGGTCAAACTTTCCCGTGTGAACTTCCATTTCCTGAGAGACACTCACCAGGCTCCCACCATCTGTTTCCCAGCATGAATAAGGTGTGAATCAAACGCACTAAAACTAAGTGACATCAAAAGCATTTTCATCAATACAATACATTAAAGAGAAATCCCACTACACAGCGCATTCAGTACCATTAGGCTGCCCCTCCTGGGTGATAAGCTGACAGTGATGTGGGTGGATGCCTCTCTTGTTTCCTGGATTGTTGTCTGTGATGACACAGTGTACCGGGCTGTGGTTGACTTCTTTGTCACATGGTGCAAGCAGAATCATCTGCAGGTCAGCATGACAAAGACCAAAAAATTGATTGTGGACTGTGACCCCTGTTTCAATCCAGGGGGTCTTGTGGAGGACTATAAATAGCTCGGAGTACACATAGATAATAACTGGACTGGGTTAAACTGCATTCTACAGGAAGGGCCAGAGTCAACTCTATTTTCTGAGGTGGCTGAGGTCCAGGGACAAAAAATTGGCCTGGGCATTTTGACAAGAGACCAGCTCAGCGTTATAGGAAAAGCCATAAAGCCTAATAAACTTAGACCTACACCATCCTCCCTATTCTGGTATTCTAAACCGTACTTAACGGAAACCAAAAGACTGCTTGGTCGAGTTAACTTCCTGAACAATCTACAACACATGGTGGAGTTCCTGTTTCTCTTTATTCTTTATTGTGTGGATGCTGATTAAGCAGCCACACTATTGAGTTCCTGTTTCTCTTTATTGTGTGGATGCAGTAGGCATCCACACTGTTGAGTTCCTGTTTCTCTTTAATCTTTATTATTGTGTGAATGCTGTGAGGCATTCACACTATAGTGATCCTGTTTCTCTTCACACAATTCTCTTTATTCTTTATTATTCTAGTTGCTTCCGTATGTTTTTTGGCCCTAAACTACTCCCTCAGTTTTTATCTGATTTTCGCCGTTCAAACTTTAAAAAATTCTGCTCTTTCTGCTTATGCCGGCTATATCTTTTGGTGCTCATAACTTCTGAGCTGTGTTTTAGCTCAGTGAGATGAGCAGCCGTTCTCAGACCGGGAGGCCCGGGTTCAAATCCTGCTTAAGGTAACATTTTTTTCAGTTAACAGTTAAACTTTTAACTCTTTTCAACACAAATTTCAGCTTCTTTACCCCTTTTCAGCAGAATTTTCAGCTTCTTCACCCCTTTTCAGCAGAATTTTCAGTTTTTCACCCCTTTTCAGCACAAATCCCACCTTTTTTAGTTGTTTTAAGCAGAAACCTCTTTTCAGCAGAAATTCTGCTTCACCTCTTTTCAGCAGAATTTTCAGCTTCTTTGCCTGTTTTCAGCGGAATTTTCAGATTTTTCACCTGTTTTCAGTGGAATTTTCAGTCAGCTGAAAGTATAAAGCTGAAAATAGCTGAAGAAGTTGAAGTCAGTATTTGAAAAAGCTTCTAATAACTTTACAGAACCACAGTTTTTGTGTGCGTGTGTGTGTGTGTGCATGTTTCTAATTTTGTGTATCTGCTGGCTGTCCTGTCTTGTTTTTCTAAAGTTTTTGCCAATTTGCCTTAGTAGAACAACAAGTAGTTTTGAGCAAAGTTTACCTTTGGTTAGCTTTTTTCAGCTGGTAATATTGATTTTCTAACATTCCTGCTAAGTTATTTCATTCTTACTAAATTGGCTGCCAGGTCCCCAGGCAACCAATCCTCTGTGAGGGCTGGCACATTCAAATTTACATATCGACTCGACTTCCCAGCCAGCTAATCATCTAAGTTATGTATCTTTAATAATACATATTTTAATTATAAATGGTCAACACTTGAAGATTCGCCCATCTCTTCTGAACAAAACGGTGTAAGAATGACCGTTCTAGCCCACGGTTAGGAAATTATAGCCATTTGTTTGAGGGGAATCCTCAATATGAGATATACACTGCAAAAAGCCAGCCTCTCTGTGTCTGTATGTGTTTAAAAGTGCTGAAGCAGGTGCAACTGTTTTGGCGGGAAAAAGTACAAAGCCTCTCTGATTGGTGGATTCAAATTGAGCAGCTCGAGGCTCAGGCTGTTCACTTTACGCTCTGTTGTGTGTGAGTGTTTGTGTGTGTGTGAGAGAGAGAGAGAGGGAGAGAGAGAGATTGTTTTTTGGGCAGCATAACATTGGAACATTCAAATTGAATATTTAGACTGGTTGACTGACATAGATCCTGTGTGTGTCTGTCTCTGTGCATTTGTGTTTCCATATGTGCCTATATTTCTAATTGTGTGTATCTGCTGGCTGTTCTTTGGTGCTTCTTTTTTTACATTTCTGCCAATTTTTCACAGTTGAACAACAAGTAGTTTTGAGGGAACGTGACCTTTTTCAGCTTTTGTTCAGCTGGCCATTTTGCTTTTCCAATATTTCTGCTTAAGTTATTGCTATTCTGCTAAATCATAGTATTTATACTATTATTTAGTATTTGTGGTAAATCATAATGTTTGTTCTAAAACATAGTAATTCTGCTAAATCATAGTATTTGTGTTAAATCCAGTATTTCTGCTAAAACCAATATTTCTGCTAAATCACAGTATTTCTGCTGAATCACTATTTCTGTTATGTTGCAGTATTTTTCCTAAATCATAGTATTTCTGCAATGTTTAAGTATTTTTGGCTAAATATAGCATTTCTGTTATCTTATAGTATTTCTCCTAAATTCTTGTATTTCTCAGAAGTTACAATATTTCTGCTAAGTAGGGATGGGTATTGATAAGATTTTAATGATTCCAATTCCATTTTCGATTCTGTTTAACGATTCGATTCTTTATCGATTCTCTTATCGATTCTTGTTTTTAAAAAGGAGAACACTAAGGTCGATTAGCTTAGGACTGTTTTATATCTTCTCTTTCAACAAGATAGAAATTTAGGAGTAACATGGCCTTACAAACCCAACAGTGAGATCTTAAGAGATCCACAGCCTACGGCTCTTCAATGGGGTGTCACAGGGTCCATCCATCCATCCATCCATTCGCTTCCGCTTATCCTTTTCAGGGGCGCGGGGGGCGCTGGAGCCTATCCCAGCTGTCATAGGGCGAGAGGCAGGGTACACCCTGGACAGGTCGCCAGTCTGTCGCAGGGCCAACACACAGGGACAGACAACCATTCGCACTCACATTCATTCACACATTCACACCTAGTGACAATTTGGATTATCCAATTAACCTATCCCCACAAGTTGCATGTCTTTGGACGGTGGGAGGAAGCCGGAGTACCCGGAGGGAACCCACGCAAACACGGGGAGAACATGCAAACTCCACACAGAAAGACCCCGGCCTGATGATGGAATTGAACTCAGGACCTTCTTGCTGTGCGGCAACAGTACTAACCACCGTGCCACCGTGCTGCCGAGTCACAGGGTCCCCGGGGAAAATTGTAAACGTAAAATAATAAAATAAATATTCTTCTGTAGCAATAACAAAGTATAACATAAATTATTCTGTAGCAATTACACAAGAATATCCAGTAATGTCCCTGCCTACAATTAAACACATTCACTTACCATCTGCTGTGGTAAATGGCTGCAAGGTTTTGACCACAAACTAGTCACTGCTCGGTGACATTCGGGCCTGAAAAGAGACGCTACCGGTAGACTGCAGCGACAACTGCCAGCGAGCGCCAGCCAGACTCTGTCTGTCTGTCTCATCATGGTCACCTAAATGCACAATGGCAGGTTTTGTAATAAAGCAGATCGCGCTAACATAATATGCACTGTTAGTTGATTATTTACCTGCCGCATTAACGGGAGATGACGTGCAAACGTTACCGTTGCTGCTGCTGGGTTGAGATTCACGAGTCCGGAGCGGAATTAAAGACATTCATTTAAGTTCATCGCGTGTTTTGTGAGCAAATGCTTTTGCATATTAGTAGTGTTTTCTCCCTTAATGAAATATCTTCTTTGCAAGTATTGCAAGTTGCCCTGTTGTCATCCGTTCTCGTAAAGTATAAACAAACTTTTAAGCGTTTGAGCCGCTTAGGCGCCGTGTTTCCTGCCAGGTACGCTCCGGCGCTCCGCAGCGTGGTGGCGTCATTCGGGCGACTGGAATCGATAAGGGAATCGTTTGCAAAATGGCAAACGATTCCAAGGAATTGAAACAGTGGGAACCGGTTCTCAACAAGAACCGGTTTTCGATACCCATCCCTACTGCTAAGTTCTGCTATATTATAGTATTTCTGCCAAATATTATGTTTCCTCTAAGTTATTGCAGTTCTGCTAAGTAATTACATTTTTGCAAAGTTCTTATGCTTCTGCAAAATTTTTACACTTTTTGCAACTTTTCAGTTTTTTCAGCTATTTTCAGCAGACAGCTTCAGTGTTACAGCATCCACACAGCATTTTCGCAGGAAATGCAAATTTTTCTAGTGAATATTAAAATTAATAAATGACAGATTTAGTGATAGATTTTTTTTTATTAACTATTTATTTACCACACAATAAACAACATGTCATGGTGCTGGGTCATTGACCCAGTGTTTTGTGTTTGGCATTATGTTTATTATTATTAGCTAATCTGGTGTTAAATTTCTTCATGGTTATCTCTATTAGTATATAGGCTTCATTCTCAGGGTTTCCAGTTCTAGGGTTATTTTCTGTGTCCTCCCCTTGTGCCCTGTTCGTGTCCCTGAGTTCGTGTTGTTGATTTCCTGTTTTATTTTGAAGGTCTGTGTCTGTTGTCACTGTGTTCAGCTTGTATCCTCCTCTTGTGTATTAGGATCAGCTGTGCTTCCCACCTGTGTGTCATTACCTGGTCTCCTTGTGTGTGTATGGGTGTCGGTCTGTGCTCTTTGTCGGCTCGTCTGCGTTTCATGGTGTTCTGTTCCTTAGTCTGCGTCTTTCTGCCCTTCACCCCATTTCGTGATGATTTCAGGTTTGCTCTTTAGTTTTTCCAAGTTTAGGTTTTCTTCAGTAACTTCTCATGCTTCATTGCCCATTTTTGTCACCCTGCCACTCTGTAAATAAACGTCACTCATATCATCAGTCTTTTGCCTGCATTTTGTGTCTTTTTTCCACCAACACCACACGGCTCGCCCCGGCAGCCGTGACAACATGGCAGCACAATATATTTTTTTTTACCATGGCGACCTTAAAATAGTGAAAGAAGACAGAAAGAAAAGTGAGAAAGAGTAACACTCAGTTGACCTTTTGATGGTATTTGACACAGTACTGGTAGAGTATGGAGAAAATTTGGGAAAATACTGGCATCATATACAGTACTTCTAAAGAAATTATGATGGGACACTAAAAAACAGGACACAAGTGAAAGCACGGAGAAGGGTGAGAAAGAATGGCATTTGATGGACTTGCTCAGATGATCACAGTACTGGTATCTTTATTCCACAAAAATAGCTAAATCATATACAGTAGTACTTATATAGAGGAACTTAAAAAGTTGCATGGTCTAGAGCAGCGGTCCCCAACCCCCAGGCCTTGGACCGGTACCAGTCCGTGAGTCGTTTGGTACCGGGCCGCGAGAGTTGAGGCTCAGGTGTGAAATGTATGGTTTTCAGGGTTTTTATCGGTTTTCAGCGTTATTTTGTTATCGTTTTTATCATTAACTCGGTTTTCCTGGGTCTTTTCACGTGTGTTAAGAATAAATCTTCTTTTTTTCGGTACCGGCACTAGTTTTATTTTGTTGTATTTATCCGCGACACCTTATTGCCGGTCCGTGAAAATATTGTCGGGCATAAACCGGTCCATGGCGCAAAAAAGGTTGGGGACCGCTGGTCTAGAGAACCTCTTAAACAAACAAACAATGTATGATTAGACCCTGAAAAACAGGAGAGAAAGGAACAAAGATTACATGAATATTAAATTAAATATTATCTATACAATACAGATTGTGATTGAATTGTATCACTATTCACTCACTGCATCAATAAAAAGTCACCTTCAACACTTCCACAGCAGCAACACTGAACATATCTTAACACATGGAAACTTTTAAGAAGTGAAAGGACAGACAGGGAAGGGTGACAAAGAATTGCACTTGACAATGACAGTACTGGTGTGTTTACTCTAGAAAAATGGTTGAATCATATTCTATACAGTACTTACTTAAAATGAAAACACTTGAGGCTTCCAAAAATCACTGACAGGATCTGAAACGAAACAATGACAGATTAAGGCAGTAAGAAACCATGTTTAGAAATGCCTAATACCCCAATCTCATATTTATTCTATCTGTCTTGTGCATTAAAACCTATGAAGATTGACAAATTCTAAGGATTTTCTGAGCACTTGACTTGTTTGAAGTGAAGTTAGATACTAAACCTGACTGTACTTTGACTTGTACTTTAGGCAATAACAGTAAAGTTGAATTTAATCTTAACTTAATTAGGAATGTTTTGATCATTTTTATTTCACCTCACCAGGTTACAAAAGCAGCTTTCTCAGTAGGTCACTCTTCTCAGCTACCCTCTCAACGACCATGTCATAGTCCAGTGACATGAGAATGTCCTTTTCTTCTTACAGTGGCCATCAGCATAAACATCTCCAGCCTGTTTGCAGACAGTCTGCTTTTAATGAACTTGAGTGTAGAGAATGTTCTTTCAGGCAACCTGAGTGAGGAAGCGGGTCAGTAGGTACTTGTATGCCAGCCCAAGGAGACGACAGCATGTTGAACTGCCTGAGAATTTGATAGCAGCACAGTGGGCAATTTTTGCAAGAATCACAGCTTTGGTCACAATTTCACTTTCTTTGTCCCATTCTTCAGATCTGTCCTTTGCTGTTCTGGGCATGTAGTGATCTACATGTGATGTCTTAAGCCTTTCCCACTGTCCAGCAAAACATTTCAGTTCTGTCCGATGGTTATTTACTGTAGCCCTGCTGTTAAATTTGAGGAGACGTGCTGAGGTTTTGAAGTGCATTGCTAGGAAGAGAAACTGTTCTGACCTGGCTAAATTTCCTGGGATCCAACCATGCCAAATCTGCAAAAAGAGGGCCATGTGTGACAAATTGTCTGCAGATTGCTTCAATAACTGTGCCCATGATGGTGTTGTGAACTTTGACCTCAAATGATTTCTCAGGAATGCTTTGCAACTCATCTTCAGTCATCTCTCCAACCTTTTCTCTTCTTGGCTCTCTTTTCAGGTAGTGCAGCCTTCACTTCCATGTCTGTGTTGTCCTCCCTCTCCTCGAGTTTCTGATTTGTCTGTTTCACAAATGTGTCTGCAGCTGCCTTCACAGTTGCAAAGTCCCTGGCGATACTTTGGAGGCTATCTTGTGTGGCTGTCATCATATGATGGGCAGAGAAAATGTCCATCCCCTTTGACTGAAGGTACTTCAACAGAGGAGTTGTTTGCTCAAACACTCTAAGAAATATCTGTACGGTTAACACAATTTCATGCTTCAAGAGACACTCTTTAAAGCCTTGTGCTTTGGCATGAACAGCTGGCTTTTCTTTTTCCCTCTTTTTAATCTTCCAGCGTGAGCGCTGCATCAACGAAGAGGGCATCATCTGGTTTTCCAAAATGTCCACAAAGATTTTTTGGAGGGCATCATGCTTGGCCCACCATCATGTCTCACCTATTGGACTGAAGCGTCTGTGTCTTGTCTCTTCTTGGGTTTGTTTCTCCCACAGATTAACCCTGTGATAGGACTCCTTGATGAGCACTGTACTGCCCCGTGAATTCTTCGCACCTCATGATGGAGACGAGTCTCCTGCACAGCCTCAGTAACATACCTGATGATTACTGAACACTGATCATAACCTGTGACATCACTGGCGATGCTCTCTTGAATTAGATGGCTAAGTGCATCAATCACTGAGTTGACAGTTGTTTTGGAGAGTAGGGCGGTCATTCAAATGTTCTCCAAGGCACATATCACACTTGCCTAATAACACAATCAGAAAGTTACCATGATCGATGGTGTTATCACCCAAAGTGTGTGCAGCCTCATTCTCCACAGGCCCATAGCTGAGTCCCCTCTTCCCAAGTACTTTGACCACATTCACTATACGCTCCAAAGCTTGCCATCTGTTTTTCACTTGTGCTCTGTGAGCACAAGTCATCACAACTGTACTGCTGGTGTTCTGCTGTGGATGGTAATCTAAGAATGCCTGTAATATGGCAGGTTCAGGGCGAGCAAAGTAATCTATACCCTGGCTCTCACTCTCCTTCAACTCTCTCTCTCTTGCTTCATCTCCATTTTCACATTAAATTCACATGTTGCGACAAATGATCGCTATTCTATAGACGTTCTATCATCTATTCCTGCTAACTTCAGACTGTTATGTCATCACTGGATTCGCCCTGTTGGACCTTATGCTTACCTGGACCTCCCAGTTGATCTTCCACCCACTCGGTGCTGGGTGCGGTTCTCCAGAGGAGGCGCGAATCACAGCAATCTTCGCCTGCTGCGGCGTTCTCCAACCAGTAACAGTGTGACCACTCTCCGTATGGCCTTGTTAAATACAAGGCCACTGGCGAATAAGACCTTCGTTTTAAACAATCCTATTCTATCGTCGGGGCTGGATTTCTTATTCCTGACGGAAACTTGGCTTCGCCCCGGTGAACTTTTTTCCTTCTCGTAACTGCTCCCACCTGACTACGCTTTTATTAGCTCACCCCGGACCACTGGCAGAAGTGGAGTGGAGGGCTAGCTTTAGTTTTTAAAAACAAACGTCAATGTCGGCAGCTGCCACCTGTTCTGTACTCCAGTTTTGAGGTGCAGTTATTGGAAGTGTACTGCGTCCCCTCAATTCTCAGCGCTGTGGTGTATCGCCCCCCCGAAACTCGTCAAGGATTTTATTCCTGAATTTGCTGATCTACTGGGGAGTCTTGTTTTACATTATGACCGTATCCTAATTGTTGGTGACTTTAACATTCGTGTTTGCTGTGAGGACAGTTCGCTAGCTAAGGATTTCCTTGCCCTTATTAACACCTTCAATCTCACCCAGTGGGTAAGTGAACCAACTCACACAAAAGGTCATATACTTGATTTGGTACTGTCTTATGGTCTGGACATTTGCATCACGGACATTGAGGATTCTGGGATTTCAGATAACTTCCTGGTTTTGTTTAATACTGTAGTGAGCAATGTGGAATTGAACAGTGATAGTCCTTTGCCTCAGATGCGCCCGATTAACTCCCAGTCAATCGCTCACTTCACTGATGTTTTCCTTGACTCTCCCCTCTCTGATGCTAACTGTAATGGGGATTTATCAGCGGATGAGCTTGCTAACCTTTTTTATACTACATCCGCTGACATTCTTAACTCTGTGGCACCTCTGAGGATTAAACGTGCCAAATCCTCATGCCAACCCTGGCTAAATGATACTACTCGCACCCTTAGGCGTGAATGTCGTTGCGCTGAGATTTCTTATATTTTGTAAACTTTGTAATATATTGTATTATTTATTTTAGTTCAGTCTTTTCCTGCTATTGTCTGGAGCAACTGTAACCACATAATTTCCTTAGGGATTAATAAAGTATTGTGATTCTCATTGCTTGTCCTGATGGAAAACTGCTGCCATGTAGAATAGAATAGAATAGAATGCCTTTATTGTCACTATACAGTTGTACAATGAGATACAGAGCATCTCCTACTCAGTGTAAACATGCTGGGGGGGGGGCGTACAGTTCTGCAGCGCTATATACATATGGACAGTATTAACATATGGAAGAAGATGTGTATATATATATAAAATGTACAATTTACAAGCCGTAAGTAATATGTAATAAATAGTGTTATGTATGTACAGTTGAGTTATTGCACATGGAATTGGTATAAATAGTGTTATGTATATACAGTTATTGCACATAGAATTGGTATAAATAGTGGTGGTCCATAGAGGAAGTGGGAAGTGGGGGGCTGTGTTATCGGTCCATGTGTGAGTTCAGGGTGGTTATGGCTTTGGGGAAGAAACTGTTTTTGAGTCTGTGGGTTTTGTGCTGATGCACCTGTAGCGCTTCCCTGAGGGAAGCAGGCTGGTATGTTGAAGCCAGGGTGGGAGCTGTCCTTGATGATGTTTGCTGCTCTGCTGAGGCAGCGGGAGGAATAAATGTCCATCAGGGAGGGGAGAGGGCAGCCGATGATCTTTTGTGCTGTCTTGACCACACTCTGAAGCCTCACACTATCTGCCTTGGTGCAGCTGCCGTACCATACCGTGATGCAGTAGGTTAGCAGGCTCTCAATGGACGAGCGGTAGAAGGTCAGCAGCAGGTTGGAGTTCAGCTTGTACTTCCTGAGGACTCTCAAGAAGTGCAGCCGCTGTTGGGCCTTCTTGATGATCGCTGAGATGTTTTCCGTCCAGGAGATGTCAGCAGAGATGAGGACACCAAGGAACCGGAAAGTGTGGACCCTCTCCACACACTCCCCGTTGATGTAGAGGGGGGCCAAGTCGGTGTTGTGTCTCCTGAAGTCGATAATGAGCTCTTTGGTTTTCTTGGTGTTCAGTGCCAGGTTGTTTTCTGAACACCATGCTGCCAGCTTCAGGACTTCCTCTCTGTACTCTGCTTCGTCTCCCTTTGAGATGAGTCCGACTACCGTGGTGTCATCAGCAAACTTGATGATGAGAGTGTTGTTGTGGGTCGGACTGCAGTCGTGGGTGTAGAGAGAATACAGGAGGGGGCTCAGCACACAGCCCTGTGGGGAGCCGGTGCTCAGTGTGCGAGTGGAGGAGAGATGAGGGCCGAGGTTTACAGTTTGGGGCCGGTTTGTGAGGAAATCCTTTATCCAGGCACATGTGAGAGGAGGGAGGCCAAGAGTGACCAGTTTGGTGATGAGGATGTCCGGGATGATTGTATTAAAGGCTGAGCTGTAGTCCACGAAGAGCATTCGGACGTAGCTCTGCCGCTGCTCTAGGTGACTCAGCACAGCGTGGAGGGCTGTGGCGATGGCGTCTTCTGTGGATCTGTTTGCACGGTATGCAAACTGGTGGGGGTCGAATTCTGGGGGGAGGTAATCCTTGATGTGCTGAAGGACTAGTCTCTCAAAGCATTTCATGATTACCGGTGTGAGAGCCACAGGGCGGTAATCATTCAGGCTGGAGATGGGAGACTTCTTCGGCACTGGGATGATTGTGGCTGATTTTAGACAGGATGGGATGGCTGCCTGATCCAGTGAGAGGTTGAAGAGTCTGGTGAAGATGAGGGTGAGCTGGTGTGCGCATGCTCTTAGTACCTTGCCAGGTACTCCGTCTGGACCGGCCGCCTTCCTGGGGTTCTGGTGTGCTAGGAGCACACATCTGACATCGTGCTCCGTTACAGTGAGTGGAGCGGTGCAGGAACCAGGTGAGGATGAGGATGGGAGCAGGGCTGAAGCAGATGAGTGTTGCTGTTGTGGTGTTTCAAAGCGGGCGAAGAAGCTGTTTATTTCCTCTGCCAGCTGCACACTCGGATTTTCTGTTTTCGCAGTGCTGCCTCTGTGGTTGATGATGTCTTGCATTCCCTGCCACACCTCCCGTGTGTTGTTGCTGGACAGGTGGGACTCGATGTTCCTTTTGTGGTCTGACTTGGCTTTTTTAATCCCCCTTTTCAGGTCAGCTCGAGCAGCCCTGTACAGAGCTCTGTCACCTGATCTGAAGGCGGCATCACGGGCTTTGAGGAGTGAGCGGACCTCGCTGGTCATCCAGGGTTTTTGATTTGGGAAAACCCGAATGTACTCAAACCAGAGATGCCAATGTGAAACTAGTCAAGGTTAGGATTGTGAGTGCAAAGCCAAGGGTCCTCGAGAATTAGAGGTGTGAGCAGGGCCTAGTTTTTAACACTTCTTGGCCCAACTTAAAGCTCTTCCTTGCAGTAATTCCACCAGGAAGGCCTTTCTTATGCTATGAGAAATATAACTTTGCTGTTGAAACACAAGGATTAGAAATCCACTCCTATTCTCTATTAGGACTGGGCGATATGACCCAAAATTCATATCTCGATATTCTTTAGCTGGATGCCATAAAGCCATAAAGTAAGAGCAAAAAGAGAGTTTTTAGTGAAAGCTGTGTCCCAGATCTCACACAGGCACTTTTATTAACATACAGCGTAGATGTACATGAAAAAATTACTCAGAAATAAATTATCAGCATTTATTAAGTAATAATGCTCCATAAATAAAATAAAATAATGTTGTTTTTGTGCATAACAAAAAGCTCACAATTGTGCAGTTAAAATGTAAACTAAAAGACGCTGAGCATAATAACAAAGACAGATTTCACAGCTGTTCCCAAGTTCTACTGCGTGACTGACAGCCTTGATTTTGAAATCCGCTTCGTAACAGTGTCTCTTAACAGGTGCCTTTTGTGGTCCTTATGCACACACAATACGGTAATATTACGTTGAAGCACAGTATGTAATACTCCGCCAGGCTCCTGACTACGGTAGCCGTAATGCTCCGACAATCCATCCAGCTTCGTAGCTGACCAAAGTCGTACTAAAATATTTTTTGTCAGATTGCTGAGCGCCGTGCACCACATAAGATCGGTCCGCGGTCAGTAAGCACAACCAGAATTCAAACATAAGGCGCACTGTTGATTTTTGAGAATGAAAAGATTTTAGGGCGTGCAGCCCCCGTGTGTTGGGCTGCATGGTGTCAATGTGTTAGCGCGGTTGGCTCGTTAACGCCGTCGTGCCCCACACACGGGGCGATCTGGGGTAACTCGTTAACGGAGATATGCCGCGTTAATGCAGTTATAGCGTTAACCATTTTAACGAGATTAACGCTACCAGCACTAAAATAGTACTTTTCAAATGTTTTCTTTTTACCGACCATCTCCTCTTTGATAGCTGCCGTGTCCATCTTGTTGTTGCCTGCAGGTGAAGCGATGGGGGAGGGGGAGTTCTGATCAGTCAAGGAGAGAGGCGAGGCAGAGTAACGTATGTAGAGACAAAAGTGGATGAAAGAGAGGCAAACTTGTGGCTCCACAAGTATAATTATAACGTAACATATACTATATACTTAGAACTGTTAAATTACTGTGCTTACATTTTATTGTACATGTTGACATATGCACACATTTACTGTTGGTCACTAGATTTTAACCTTGCACTGTTGCACCATTGCATTATTATCCTGACACACACCTCAAACAGGACTGCATCCCCAGTACATTATACGCTTTGCTACTGCTGATTTAGATTGATTTAGATTTAGATTGATTTAGATTTAGTAATGTTGTTTTGTTGATTGTTGTGTATCATCCTGGTACATTGTAGTGAATGCTGTGTGTGTGGTGTTCTTAAGCTGCTGGAACCTTGAATTTCCCCTTGGGGATTAATAAAGTATCTATCTATCTATCTATCTATCTATATCGATATAAATGATATTGTCACATCTCATATCTCGTATAAAAAAATATTGATATATTTAAAAACTCGATATATCGCCCAGTCCTATTGTCACAGTCCTGGGTCGGATCGACCCAGCATTTGAGTTCCTTATGTTTTGGTTTTGAATGATTGTTCTTTATGTTTCTCTGGTGCTTTGTTGATTTTTATTATGATCCGTGTTTCAGTTATTCTGGTATGTTTCTGCATTATGACTAAGGTTCGGGTTGTATTTTGTTATTATTGCCGGTTTAGTTCAGCGTCAAGTCTGCCTCTTTCCGTCTAGTCCGTGTCTTAGTTAAGTGTGTTTTGTTTCCTGTTTTACTTTGAAGGTTCATGTTCCTGTCTGATGTCAGTGTTCCAGCTTTGCTCTCCATGTCTCGTTAGGTCTTATTCCTCCCAGCTGTGTTCCCCTTCTGTCTCTAATTCCTTGATGACTCCCTCAGTGTATTTAAGCCCAGTGTGTCTTTGTGTCAGTGTCGCGTCGTTAATGTCTTCTGCCCTCGCTTCCTGTGTGTTCTGTTTGCCAGCCTGCCTAGTTATTCTGTTCCCCCAGTTTAGTTAGTGTTTTCCTGTTCTGCTTTTTACCAGCAATAAAGCTGTGTATTTTGAGTTACTTCTGCCTCCATGAGTCCTGCATTTTGGGTCCTCTCTTCCTGCCTGCCTACACACAGACATGACACCTATTCTCTGTCTCACTGCCTAGAAGTTTGAGGGTTGGTAATAGTTTCTTCGTAGGCATCTGAGGATTGCGGTGACTGAGATTCCACTGGTGGTGTGTCTGAGAAATGGGAGGTGGTGAGTTATCTTGTGATACAAATCCAGAAGATCTCATCATACCTTTGGGTTAATCGAGTTGTTGAATGATTGCGCCCTGCTCTCCAGAGATTTGGCAAGGCTCACGCTGCCTGAGCTGAGCTTCCTGAGTCGAGAATCCATTTCTAGATCGTTCTGGCATAACCTCACAGGTGGATAGGACTCACATGCAGGACACCAACTTAAAAGTTCAATAGTTTTACAGAATCACCTGGAAAACGATATAGGCTTGGTCTCTGTTAGTTAGTGATTGTAATGCTGGAGCCCCAGGCCTGTGTCAAGCAAAGGGGCGTGTCCAAATAAAGCCTGTGTTACTCTTCAGAATATCAAATGAGTAAAGACAAACAAGGCCCTGGTTAACGTGACTTCCTCGTTACATGATTTGAATTGTTGAAAAGGTGCAGGAAATACAGGAAATGTTTTGCATGATCTGGATCCGAGTTGTTTCTTTAATGTAAATTAATAAAACACTCCCCTCCAACTTGCCAAATCTCAATTATGTCCAAGTCAGACAAGGACTTCCTGTAATTTTTGTGGACATATATAAATCAATATGTATTGCAAGGAGTAAATATTTAAACAAGACATTCTTCAGGCGAAATAAAGACACTCAAAACAGTTTAGATGGTAACAACGTGCGCACGCTGGGTGAGCGCTGCTGTCTCAGGCCCACAACCAGCGTATGCGGCAGTTCTTTATTTATAGCGTTTCAGAGTATGTGTGTGTGTGTGTGTGTGTATGATCTCAGAGTGTGTGTGTGTGATTCTGAAGAATGGGCCCCTCTTGCTATTTGGGAGTGTATAGATAAGAACGTCCTGCTCTCCCTTCCTGGGGTGAAACGGCTCGTGAGAGCCAGGTACAGAGGAGATGCGCTGGGTAAATCATATCTGAGAACACTATGCTTTTTACTTCAGCTTCACTTCAGTGAAGCAGTAAAATACGATTAAATGGAAAGAATAAATGGGTAAACAACTATTAACACTGAAATTAAAGATAAACTTTCAATAACATATGAATAGAAGTGGGAATAATACTTGAAACATTTGAAAATCTCTTAACATGTATTTATTTAAGAGTGTGTGTGTGTTTATTTCAATTGTCTTGTATATATCTTTCCAAAAAACAATACAAAACCATAGATATGTCACGGACCCGGTTCCGGGGACTCGGGGTCCGTGAACAGTGTGGACCATTATTATTATTATTATTATTATTATTGTTATTATTATTTTGGTGTGTTGTCTGCACTGCCTCTGATCTCTGCCCTCATCTGTATGTAGGCAGGTTTGTGTGTGTTTGTGTGTTGCTGTTTCTGTGGCCAAGTTACAGGCATCTTCAGGCCTGAGGGGCGTGGCCTAGCTCGAGGACTGGCCACACCCGAAGCCCTTGCCACACACCTGCTCCTCATCAGGGCGCGTTTGGGTCCTATTTCCCCATCTCCCCACGGTCTGCCAACACAGACCGTGGGGAGATGGGGAAATAAGACAAACGCCGGATTCTTCAGTGCAACAGTGTTTATTTACAAGGTGGTGAGGTAAATGACAATAAATCCCCAGTTTCCCAGACTCCCGTGTAGTGTCTTCTTCCCAAAAGTCTCCGTGTAGTGCTCTCTGCCCCAGTGTCCCTGCACTCCCGTGCTCTCTGCTCCTTCTCATCCCACATTTCTCCTGAGGGAAAACCATAGAGGCAGCCGTTAAACACTTATCCCAGCAGGCATACACTCACACTTGACTGTGCTTGAAGACTGACGTGTAGTCAAACGCAATAATCCAGCGTCGGTGGAAGCTCCATCACTCCTCTAAATAGTTCCACCGACGAGCCCTGATGAGGAGCAGGTGTGTGGCAAGGGCTTGGTGTGGCCAGTCCTCGAGCTAGGCCACGCCCCTCAGGCCTGAAGATGCCTGTAACTTGGCCACAGAAACAGCAACACACAAACACACACAAACCTGCCTACATACAGATGAGGGCGGAGATCAGAGGCAGTGCAGACAACACACCAAAACAATAATAATAATAATAATAATAATAATAATAATAATAATGGTCCACACTGTTCACGGACCCCGAGTCCCCGGAACCGGGTCCGTGACAAGATATCCGTAAAAATGTGTAACAGTAGGAAATGACAGAGAAAAAGTATTGAACACATTAAAGGGAGATCAACATAAACCAGACATAACCAGAGGGAAAACTGTTCCGGCTGATGGAAAACACCGGGGAAAACTGTGGCGTCACAAGAACAGTTTTTTACGAGAATGGGAGCAAACACTTGCTCAGGTGTGGGATTGTTACTCTTAGGCTGAAGCTCATTAATCCACTGCTGTGAGACCTGCCTTCCTGAACAGACAGAAAGAAGGATGGCTGCGGACAGGAGCTGGCTGGCAGTGGTGAGGATCGAAGCTGATGAAAGATACCCTGAACCGTACCGGTAATATGTCCATGTACAGGACAGGAATGGGCGAGGTTGCAAATTTTCTGCGTTAAAGGAAACTAACAAACCTAAAATCAATCATACAGAACAATACAGAACTAGAACAATATGGGAATCAGGAAAAATCATAACCACAAGGAAAACAAATGATATTTATAGAAACTACAAGCATAAATGACTTCTCAAAACTCAAAACAGTAAAGACTTAAAAGGTCCAAGCAAATAAACACTAGGTCACAGACCCAGAGCCATGATACTGCCAAATGACCACGGCATGAATTACTTTTCCGTTGTTCTTAACTAGACTTCTTAGGCTCTGTCCATATTAGTCTAGGGACCAATGCATTTCCAAAAAAATGAAGCATTCTACTTCCTCTATATTGTTCTTTATATTATTGTCATATAGCTCAGCTGAATGCAACCAAGTCAAAGGAGGAGCTGTTCATCTTTGTCTATGGTGACATCCTGAATAACATCCAGAAGTCTCTCTAACAAAAGTAATCTAAACTCCAACAAGCCAATCCATCACACCAAAGAAAGAATATTGTATTTTTGTAGAGCTTTTTTGCTAATGAAAGATGGAGTTAATGTTTCTAAATCTTTTCTCTTTCAGGATCATTGCTTCTACCATGGCCATGTAAGAAAACATCCAGATTCCTGGGTTGCACTCCGCACATGCTCAGGATTCAGGTACAGTTCCTACCTCATGATTCATTGTTGTTACACTGTATCAAGTGTTATTAGGTGAACATAAACAAACATTAAACTATCTTTTTTACACTTATCTGGTGCCACGTCGCAGGTGTTATGTATGTGTTATACAAGCTATCGCCAGTAGTGGGCACCACGTCATGTGTGTGTGTCTTCCTGAGGTATAATGAATAAAAAGAAGAAGACTGAATGTAAACAGCTAACGTGTGTATGTGTCTGGCTCTGTATAACTCCTGCTTAGTGTACTGACATAAACAGGGGAAAACATAACAGCGGGGATAGCCTCCACTTTTAGGCATGCTGGCATACTATCCGCCACCTCATCCAACTCACCACCTGGTTAGGATCAGCTGACAGTTCAGCTCTTCTTTTCATCTGTGTCTAGAACTTATGGGTATAGATCTGATGATACAATTATAAAATAAATCATGTATTCCACAAATAGGAATGCACAATGTATCGCCTATTGCTGCACCTGTAAGAGACAGAAAAAGCAAAACAAAACAAATGTAGAGCACACACAAAAAATACAGAGATACATAAATCTACAATATTCCTATAGTGTGAGAAGCTGCAGCGATGCCCCCCAGAAAGCTGGGGGAAGACAGAGATAGAACCAGGACAACCACGCTATCTGCAGCCTCCAAGAGTACCGATGACCTGAGGCCACACATCTCGGTGACATCCGTGCACCCACAACAGCAGGAGAAGTAGGGAACGAGCATTGGACAGTCATCCCTGCTAGAGAATAGTCACCCTGGTACGGGAGCAGGGCAGGCAACCCCGGGCACCAGGGCCCCAAGCCTAGCATCCAGGCCGCCCAGTAGAGGCAAGCCACCCAGCTGGGGGCCAGCCCCCGCCACCACTAGCACCCCAGGGCCACATCCCAAGACCGTCAAGCAGCACCCACCCCAGTCCTCCACCACCACCAACTGAGGTAGATGCACAGGCAAAACAGCAACCGCAGCTCTCCAGCCCTCAGGAAGACAGCCAGTCACCTGCAGCCAAGGACACCGCCACCATCCACCTCCAATTCAATTAGGGAAACAAGACTACAGCTGACCACCCCCACTAAGTAATGGAATTGATCAGTGGGGACCAGAGAGAGACAAACTCATCCAGTTGGTGTTTTGAAGAGGTAGACATTTTCTCCAGACCAATGTGGTCAAGAACTAAATCTCTATATTGAACACATGAGCATTTTTTTATTTAGAGTTCATCAGGCTTTTCTTGGTGATGCATAAGGAAGTAAGGAGTATATATGATGTGTTTCCTTCCATATCTAGTTCACTTGTGTCACCTAAGATGCACAGTGAGGTTGAGATATAGCAACTAAACCATGTGGCTAGGACTTCACATATCTTCTGCAAGAACTGTTGGACAGGCATGCAGTACCATATAGCATGCATATAGCTCTCAACAGAGTTGTCTTTGCAATAGGTGCATATGTTCGATTGTGTAAGACCCATTTGGAACAACCTTTGTCCTGTGTAGTGTGTTCTGTAGAGATTATTGCATTGTGTAAGTTGTAAGTTGGGGCATTTAGTCATTCTAAAGGTGTTTAAGCATATTTGTGTCCAGAAGTTTTAATCTGGACTGATGGAAAGATCTCATTCCACTTTACGGTTGGGAGGGAAATTGATTCGTCAAATTTTAAACATTTATAGCATTTTTGATCACTGTTTGGGCATACAGATATTAAAACATTTTGTTACCCAAGTAGGTATTTCTGGATTCAGTTGACCAGGATTGAAGTTTTCATCTGTGATGGATTTCAGTTGATGATATTCAAGAATGTCACCTTTGCTGAGTCTATGTTTTGATAGTTCTTCAAATGAAATAAAATTTCCATCTTGTATAACATGTTCTAGATTTTTTTAATCCCTTTCTCATATCATGATAAAAAAAATAGTATACCCTTTTTTGATAAATAACTGGATTGTTCCAAAAGGGTGTTAGTTTACATGGAGTAAGCGAAGACTTAGTTGTTTTTAGGAATTCCCACCAGGCTGTCAGAGAAGTGTTTATGTTGAGGCTTTTAAAGCAGTTATGCTGCTTAATACTGGAGATGATGAAAGGCAGATTACAGATTTGTACTTTTCCACAGAATGCTTCTTCTAGGACCGGTGAATGGCTATCTAATTATTTTATTTAATTTTTTTAATTTTTCAATTTTTCAAATTATTTTATTTATACAGCACCAAATCACAACAACAGTTGCCTCAAGGTACTTCATATTGTAAGGTAGACCCTACAATAACTCATACAGAGAAAAACCCATCAGTCGTATGACTCCTATGAGCAAGATCTTTAATGATAGTGGGAAAGAAAAACTTAGAGAGGGGCGGCCATCTGCGACGACCCGTTGGGGTGAGAGAAGGAAGACAGGATAAAGACATGCTGTGGAGGAGAGACAGAGATTAATAACAATGATTCAATGCAGAGAGGTCTATTAACACATAGTGAGTGAGAAAGGTGACTGAAGAAGAAACACCCAGTGTATCATGGGAATCCCCCAGCAGTCTACACCTATTAATAACTAAGGGAGTATTCAGGGTCACCTGGTCCAGCCCTAACTATATGCTTTAGCAAAAAGGAAAGTTTGAAGCCTAATCTTAAAGTAGAGATAGTGTCTGTCTCCTGAATCCAAACTGGAAGCTGTTTCCACAGAAGAGGGACCTGAAAACTGAAGGCTCTCCTTCCCATTCTACTTTTAAATACTCTAGAAACAACAAGTAAGCCTGCAGTGTGAGAGCAAAGTGCCCTAATGGGGTGATTTGGTACTATAAGGCAGCTGTCCCCAACCCCCGGGCCACAGACCGGTATCGGTCCGTGAGTTGTTTGGTACCGGGTCGCAAGAGTTGAGGCTCGGATGTGAAATTTATGGTTTTCAGGGTTTTTAGCGTTAACTTGGTTTCCCTAGGTCTTTCCCATGTTGTAGTTGTGTGTCTTATTTTGAAAGAAATATTTGTGTGTTACCATAGCAACCAGAGAGCATTAAGGGGCAGAGAGGAGGATGTTACTCTCAATGTTGTTGGCGCATTTCAGGAGGACGCTGCTAGTAGAGTTACACAATTACACAGTGAATTCGCGTTTATTATTATATTTACAAAAACGACAATTTTTGTCTTGGTCGTATCATTTTATTTTGTTGTAATTATCCGTGAGGCCTTAAAGGGCGGTCCATGAAAATACTGTTTTATGTTAAACCGGTCCGTGGCACGAAAAAGGTTGGGGACTGCTGCTATAAGGTCATTAGCCCTTTAAGCCCTAACCTAATTTACCCTTCAAACCAGGGGTGGGCAACTCCAGGCCTCAAGGGCCAGTGTCCTGCAGGTTTTAGATGTATCCTTGATCTAACACAGCTGATTTAAATGGCTAAATTACCTCCTGAACATGTCTTGAAGTTCTCCAGAGGCCTGATAATGAACTAATCATTTGATTCAGGTGTGTTGACCCAGGGTGATATCTAAAACCTGCAGGACACCGGCCCTGGAGACCTGGAGTTGGACATGTATAGGAGAAATCTGCTCTTTCTAGTCTCTGTCAGTACTCCTGCTGCAACATTTTAATCAACTGAAGGATTTTCAGGGAGTTTTTAGGACATCCTGATAATAATGAATTACAGTAGTCCAGCCTAGACCTAATAAATGCATGAACTAGTTTTTAGCATCAATCTGAGACAGAATATTTCTAATTTTAGAGATGTTGCACAAATGAAAGAAAGTAGTCCTACATATTTATATAATATGTGCACTGAAGGACATATCCTGGTCAAAAATGACTCCAGCGTTCCTCACAGTGTTACTGGAGGCCAAGGTAATGCCATCTATTGGACTGGATGTAGTGATAAATGTCTGTATTTTAATGTCTGAGTTGGCTGGAAGTTTCACTCACATGTAACTGCTTCACTTCTTGCATGCATTACCTGGCTACAAGCACAAGTTAACTGAGTAGGCTAGTAGCAGGTCAGATTAGCTTAGCCTTGAGAACAATTATGCATCTCCTTTTGTTTGCTGGTAGTATGGGATGCTTTAGTCTTTAGTCTGGGATGTGATATCCTTCTTTTCCTAAATGGCAAGATTGGAGGGAGGTCTGAAGAGAGCCACAGATACTTCATCCTAATGTGTTCTGCTTCAGGCCATACTAGTTTATTAATCCTTTTTTCTGTGGCTGTGATATGAGCAGCTGTTGTGAAGATATGGCAAATAAAATCCTTTTGGCTAGAACAGGGGTTGGCAACCTTTCTGATGATGAGTGCCATCTAAAATTTTCTCAAAAGCAAATGTGCTATATCAACCGTTGCATAAACAACAAATTTAATAACGCTGCATATCAACAGTTACACACTATATAGAGCAACTTTATCGAAGTATATTTGTTGACAGATGTTGGAAAAGTGCAGATCAGCTATTTTCAAAAAACACTTTTTTGTACATAACAAGAACACCATAACAGCAAAGAAAGTATACAACAGAAAATACAAATGCTATTTATGGTCTCCTCACAACAATGATAAGAAAAAATAAACTGGGCCTATATGACATTGGTTAAGACAGGAATGTACATGTTAATGTGATCCCTGCCCCTGCTTTGTATTTGCCAGTTGTGTTATCTGGGGATGACATTTTGTAACTTTAAGGAGCACACAGGTCTCTGAGTGTTCAGCAGTCAGACTGCTACGGGAGGCAAAACAAGTCTGTATTTTTTGTCTATCATTGTGCTTCAATTTAAACTGCAACACTTTTTTCCCCTTTTACACAGAGGGCTGATATCACTGAATTCTAGTGACACCTACTACCTGGAGCCAATCAGCAGTGTAGATCCAGTCTACCACTCACTGTTGAGTACCAAGGAGCTGCCAATTAAGGGTGGAAACTGCTACCACACGCATCACACCACACATCCCAACCTTATCTCTAATCTGCTCACATCATTTCATTCAAGGGTGAGTCTTCCAGAAATCAGTGGTACACCTTTTCTAAACTAAATTGGGTTGATTAAGTCCAAAATTAAATTAGGTTTAGATAGATAGATCTGGAACAGAGAAAAAATAATGAATTACTCCCACAAAAGGGAGAAAGCACAACCATGATATGTGTAGCCTTGTTTCACGTTTTACCTGGTGTTGTTAACATGCAAAGGTCAATATGTCCCAACTGATCCCAGACAAGAAGTTAGCTGATAATGTTTCAGTCACATCTGACACTAAACCAGAGAGGTCCCATTGTGTGGTATGGATTATGCCATCAGGGAGGTGGGACAAATATAATACAAACTCTACTTAGAAACACCTCAAACAGGATTTGAACCAGAAACCTTCTTTCTGTGAGCGAATATTTCTAAACCACGCCACCACCATGCAATCTGTTTTGTAGGTTTCATGTCTGTGTCAAAGCACTTTCTCTAAAGGTACCTCTGGTGTCTATGTTCTCTTGCTAAAAGTATTCACTTATCTGCCTTCACACACGAATGAACTTGAGTGACATCTCATTCTTAATCCATAGGGTCTAATAAGACGATGGCCCTTCATTTGCAGCTATAACAGCTTCAGTTCTTCTAGGAAAGCTTTTTACGAGGTTTAGGGGTGTGACACTGATGTTAGACAGTATGGTCTGACTTGGAGTGCTCTAATTTATTTCAAAGGTGTTTCATTGGACTAAGGCCAGGACTCACTGCAGGCCAGTCAAGTTTGTTTGTTTGTGATGCTTTATTTCAAAAATGTTAAAATACAACAACAAAGAAAAGAAAGAAAAAACACAATCAAACAACACATAAGGAAAACAGGGATATTTTAAATTTAATTCTTCCCTCAAATTGTATCCCACATTCCTTTTAGAAAACAGATTTTGAATATTGTCAGGAAGGTTGTATATTGCTTAATACATAATTTGTTCAGTGTAAAAATGAACCAGAAACCAAGAAACTTATGTCCATGAACTCTTTCAATTTCCACACCATCTATGTGAATCTGTGATTGTGAGTTCATTTGAAAATTCCCAAATAACATGATTTTAGTTTTGCTTAGATTCAATAATATTTTGTTCTTGTCAAACCATGTTTTCTTTTTGTACATTTCTAAAGCTGTCATTGAGGTGCTGTGTAGCAAGCAGAGGTAGGACTTAAATACAGGACTCCAATTAAAGGTTCAACTGAGAGAGGCAGCTTTTATTTGCTGTGGAAACCCCGTCAACTTAGACCTCACAGGGTTAAGCACTTTTTTCGTGTGTGTAGGTGTGTTTAGGTTTTTCTTCCTTTCTTCAAATTTACACTCAATACAAAAGCTGTTGTATTTATCTTAAGTACTCTGTATTTTTTCTTCACTCACCTTTTTTACTCACTACGTGTTTATGTTTATACACCATTCTGCATGTATTCATCTGTTATTATTAATCTCTGGCTCTCTTCCACAGTGTATGTTATGTTTAGTTTTGTCATCCTCCTGTCAGCCCCAACAGGACAGTTGGCAGCCTTCAACTGCTTGCTCATAGGGGGTTAACTGTTGACTGTTGTTGTTATTTTATATAATATAATATAATACAAAACAATGGAATTATTTATTATTTTTCATTCAATATTTCTTTTTGTTTACTGCTTTAAAGGATCTCTTTTAGTGGATGTGACAGGAAAAACTACCCAAAGTGCCAAATAAGGTGTCACCAAAGTAAAGCTTTTTTTTTTTTTTTAATTACAGGTGTTGCTGAGCTTTTATATCTCCATCCAGTGTTTTTCCCCATAGTTCACTGTCTAAATATGTTTACTATTTTATGTCAAGTCTGTGACAGCCTTTTTACGCCTTTTCTGCACATTCTTCCACTCTTATTGACTAACAAGCATGTGTCTCTTACCATTTTATGTATTCCCTATCTCCTATCTTTGTTTGAGAGTGTTTTAGCCCATCAGTTTACCGTACTGTATTTATAAACATGTTGCTCCTTCCTTATTCTCTTTAATGGCAGGTTAAAAGGAATACCTTGGGTACGACTAAGTACATAGAACTGTACATTGTGGCGGACAATACATTGGTAAGATGACTCACCACCTGCTTTATTTATGCCCAAGCTTATTCCTGTGCACAGTCAAACTACTACATTTGTCTGCTGACATCAAACTCACACAGCAGGATGGACACTCAGTTCACATACTAAACAATTATGTAATTCAAGATAATAGGGCTCTTTTATATGGACAATTCTAAGCTTATCTGGTAGTTGTACTGAGGCAAAAGTAAGTGGAGTTAGGCACAAAGTATTTGTCTGCTTAATGTGGGGATAGATTTAGGTTGAATTGCCAGGACGTGGACGAACTTTCAAATGGTTGTTCTGCAGTATTTAAATACGATGTCTCAGCTGAAGTACACTTTGGGCTCCTTCTGCCACTTTTAAGGAGATTGGAACAGAATTAATTAAAAAAATACTGACACTCGCCAGTATTCTTCTTGATGTTTATTAAAAGGAAAAACACTTTTCAGTTGTAAACCACCATCAGCATGGTGCTTGTTGTTTTTAAGATTTTACTCAGATCCGGTAGCTTATACAATGTTCAGAGATTCTAAGTTGGGCAGAGTGTTATAAAATATATTTACCAATAAGAAGACTGAAGTCCTCTCCCACTCTAACTGGTATCAGTCGGGATTAATTGTTTCTAAAATGTTTTACATTTTCCCCTCATGGCTAACATTCATTTATGTAATCGTGCAGTTTCGACGACAGAATCAAGACTATGAAAAGACCAAGGCGAGGATAATGGAAATTGCTAATTATGTGGATAAGGTAAGGATGAGGGCTTCTGCTGCTCACTCCTGTTCTCCAGGGAACAAACAGTTTGATTCGACAAGCTATTGTTGCTGCGTCCACATATATTTCCTTGTCATGTATTAGTTATCTACTTTGAGATAACTTTTATGTTCTAAATCCGTAGTGATTGAAAACACACAAATACAGTACTTAATATGACTTCACCTGTCAGTAGTTTTAATATTGTGACAGTGACTAGTAATTGTTTTTGTTTTTTTTGGTTTGCCATTTGGAAAAATGTAGAAAATGTGGAAATGTAGAAAAGTAATATTTGTTGTGTCTATGTTCAGTTCTACAGGGCTCTGAACATCCGTGTTCCTCTCATTGGTCTGGAGGTTTGGACTGAAAGAGATCAGTGCATCATCACCGAGGAGCCAAATGCAACCCTTTGGTCCTTCCTCCAATGGAGACAGAAGCTAAAATCACGCAAGAAGCATGACAATGCCCAGTTGCTTACGTAAGAAACATACCACAGCACTGAGCCAACACTAGACATGTAGGAAACAAAATCATGTTGTTTACATCGGGCCTTTTACCTCTGTCTGACGCATTTTTGTATTTCAAGCAGGAACTTTAAATCATTTTCATACCTGTTAGAATCAAAATAATAATTTTGCTTGTCAGTTCACAGCTACCTTTTCAGTGGTCAACTGGAAACAGACTCGATGTGCTGACTGTGGTTTTTCATTTAAAAAAATAGTTATACTCTACAGTCAAGGGAAAAAGAATGTTTCAAGTATACCCAATGATTTAACAGAGTGTAAAACCAGTAGCAAGTAGTAACTTGCAGTAATCACTTCCTGAATGGCTCTCACATCATTGTGAAGAAATTTTTTACAGTCACTCAGGAAGATTGTGGCATTGTGTTAACATACCACTGAATGCTCCAGACTATCAAACTGCCAAAAATTCTGCTTCTATAGAGGTGACTACATTTGCTCAGAAATAATTAATGAAATGATTAGCAGCACCTGGCTGTTACTTATCCTTTAAATTCCCGTGTACTCAGTTTTTCACATATCTGCCTCTGCATAAGGTCCTGTGAAAACATATTTTCATGACTTTAGTATACAAATTCAGTATCTGGCTTCATTGCTGTCTGCGGAATAAATGCTAAATTCATTTTATGAATGCATTCAAGTGGTTTACATAATAGACATTTGTTCACTTTTTTCATATTATTATAGTGATTGTACTTTACATGGACTTGCATGACAGAAAATGTGACCTTTTTTCATTGACAACAAGTTTAAAAAAAATATTATTGTTTAAAGAATGTGTGACTTTTTTTGTAAAATCAGTCAAGAATTGGAGTGGCTGTGAAACTGATTAGGTTTCAATGTTTATCTTTTGTTTATCTGAAACTGGGTCACAGTGTCAGCAGACTAAGTGGAGTATTTGAGAAATTCTTCTTTTCAGCAAGGCTTTACAGTCTTGTGATACAATACTGCAGTGGCAGGAAGTAATATCTCTTATTTCAATCAGCTAAATTATATTTTTAGAATTCTTAGAATTTACTGCTCCTATCACAAGACGACAAAACAAAAAAACAAGAGGAGAAAAACAACATCCAGGACTCAGACTCTGTAGAGGCTCTCTCAGTGAGGCCTGTTATTAAAATCACTATTATTCTTTATATTTAATTAAACATATTTATTTTTTATTTATTTTATTTATATTCAACATGTCAATATTGAGCAATTGAGCCAAGCCAACTTTTTTATAAAACAACTTTAAAAACAGTGAGTACTGACCAAAGTGCTGAACATAATTCAGTTCAATTCAATTAGATTTTATTTATACACAACAACAGCCACCTCAAGGTGCTTTATATTGTAGGGTAGACCCTACAATAATGCATACAGAGAAAAATGTTAAACTTATATGGCCACCTATGAGCAAGCAATTTGACGACAGCAGGAATGACAAACTCCCTTATAACAGGAAGAAAACTCATGGTAGAACCAGGCTCAGGGAGGAGCGGTCATCTGCTGCGACTGGTTGGTGTGAGAGAAGGAAGACCGGATAAAAGAAATGCTGTGGAAGAGAGCCAGAGATTAATAACATAAAAAGGATAAAATATAAGTACTATAAATAAAATACATAGTAAAAAAACAGTAAAATTATAGAATGTCAATATCAATATCAAAAGAGGAAAAATCCAAGTAATATTAACATTCTAGACTGGGTTTAAAAGCCAAACCGAAAAGGTGGGTCTTTAGACCAGATTTAAAAAACACAAGCAAAACTTTAATCATGATGGAGAGGTAATGGCAGCTCTGACCATGTTCAATCTAATAAATCAGGGAAGTTGAGCAGATGCAGGTTCAGCAGCACTTTTAGAATAACACCTATGAGAATGTAATACATTTAATTATTACATTTTTGTTGTTAAGCATTTTCACAGCGACTCTAAAGTGGCTTGCCGTCTGTCACTGCCATTTCTGTGTGTGTTTGTGCTGTTTCTGGCACTTGTTATTCAAATTGTAAAATCAATAATATTGGATAACCATTCACGGGGGAAAACGGTCTACATCTGAGCTATTCTGGCTGTCACAGCCCCGTTGCTTGGCACCAGAGAAAGCACCAGGTGATCCAGGAGAGAAGGACAATTGCTGCCTAAGCAAAAACCCTTAGTGGTCCCGTACGTGTCAGGAGTATCGGAACAGTTGAGACACATTTTCTTTAAACACTGTGTCTCTGTGGCTTTTAAACCCCAAAACATGCTGTGCTAAAAATTGGTCCACCCCAAGGATCGGGTCCCCCTGCTTAAACAGAGTAATATAGTGTACACAGTTAAGTGCCAGGAGGGTTGCCTTGATTTATACATCGGGGAAACCAAACTACCTCTGCCTGAGACAATGCAGAATTTTTCAGAAACTTCAATAATGTTTTTATGCTATATAAATCCCAGTGTCATTTCCTGTTTTTTTGTTTGTTTTTTTGTACATAGCAAAAATGAAACTAATGTGGATGTTTGACCTATTGATTTATTGATGCAAGTAGGTAAGAGATTTAGGAAAAAAGAGAGCACATAGATGATAACATCACCCAAAAGAAATTAATTCTTCGTGTGACATTAAGCACCTAAAGAATTCATTTCTTTGTGTGCTTCATTTTCCATTTCAGACACTTTCATGCACTTGTTCAAGCCCAAAGCAGACTCGATTTCTCTCACTGAACATTAAAAGAAGGTTAGAGTAACTGCAGATAAAGTCATGAAACTACAAGCAGATTGTATAAAATTAAAGATCTTTCAAATTTTACAAAAAATTACACATTTTATGCAAAGTTGTTTTTTGGGAATGTTGATTAAAATATTGTTTTTGTTATTGCAGTTTTTCTATGCCTGTTTTAAATTTTTCATTGCCTCATCATGACATTGGTTTAACCTTGGTGTAACACTCCCACTTTCTCATGTGGCTACTTGGGAAAATGAATTACCCATCCATGCATTATACTGTGAAAGCATCCGATGTAACAGGATTGATCTGTATTTGTTTCACTGAATATCAAGCACAGGAGAATTGTATTAAATCAGTTGCGCTCAACCTCCCTGATGTTTCGACATGGGCTGATAATTAGCATAGTGCCATGTGTCTCTGCACTCACCATTGTATGATGAGCCTCTGGCAGTTGGTTAATGTATAAACTAACAAATGTTTATAAAACACACAAAAGATTTTGCTTCCGATAGAACAAAAACCTCAAAATAGTAGCAGAAGCAGCACAAATGTTAATTAGAAAAATGTAGACACTGAGATTAGATGTGCTGATACAATAGGATCTGTTTTGTTTTCATTATTCAGTCAGAGCTTGATTCTGTTTTAGCATGCCAAGAGACCAACTGCATTCAGTGCATCCACTGTGGACCCCAAAGTGAACAGGAAGAAGGTTGAGGTTAAGTCATAATTCACTCTGTTTCTTGTGTTTTTTCTCTGTGTGACAGGGGTGTGATATTCAAGGGGACAACTATCGGCATGGCACCACTGGAGGGGATGTGCAGCCTGGAAAACTCTGGAGGCATCAATGTGGTATGTGGAAATACATTACTACCTTTTCTTTCCTTCTTCCTCCTCTTTTTCTCTGTCTTCACATCATGTAATTTTTTCCTGCTCGCTTCAATGTCTGTTTTTGGGCATGGAGAGTATCCACTGAAGTATTCGGCACTATATTATGATAACTGACCATCTTATTTGTATTATCAGATGGTCAATGATCAAGGTTTAAAGCTCACTAATCAACATGCTTATATAAACAGGTAAATTACAAATCCAGAGTTTTTTTTCTCATTTTTAGCTTTTTCATTTTCTTATAATAATTCACAGCTGGCATCATTCTGCTTTCCAGCAACAGCTGAATTCAAAAGAAAAACTTGCTGTACTGCTCAGTTAGCGAGACAGCCGCTGCTCATAGCAAAGCCTTTAGTATTTGACTCAGAATAAATGTTGTTGTTGTACCCCACATATTATTGGGATCACCGCAGTCTGAAATAATGGAATAAGAATCCCAAAAAAGTTTATTCTGTTCACCTGGACGTAGCGTTTTAAGTGGGAGAAACATTTCGTCGAAGTGATGATAAATGAGCAGTTAGCTGAGACACTCAGTCTCAGCTGACTGCTGGTTTCCCCAAACTTTTAAACCATACATAATGACTGAAACTAGTACAACTGGCAAACAATGGGCTGTAAACAATGGGCTGTAGGGTCAGTTTCTTCATTAATATGCAAATTGTCATGACCTTACCTGGATGACTGAGCATCCATTTAGACACTGGAATAAGAACTTTTTTTTTGTTTATCAAGCCATTGTTAATGGGACATGGACATGGCCACGAATTGAGGCATGTGTAAACCGTGTGTAAATCGTGTGTGTGTGTTATGCCTGTTGATGTCTAGATTATTTTCTGACATGAAATGTTGAGACAGGGGAAAGTACTGGAGATGGTTCTTTAGTATTAACGAACTGTAATATAGAAGTTTAAAAAAAATCAAGAGCTCTGTGTGTTGTGAATCTTCTAGGCTTAGCACCCCTCTTGCCGTGCTGGAAAAACACTCTCTCATTTTATTACTTTAATAAACATATAATTTAATGCATGTTAAAAGTAACAAATTCATTCTTTAAACATCCATCCATCCATCCATCCTCATCCGCTTTATCCGAAGTCGGGTCGCGGGGGCAGCAGCCTAAGCAGAGAAGCCCAGACCTCCCTCTCCCCAGCCACCTCCTCCAGCTCATCCGGGGGAACACCAAGGCGTTCCCAGGCCAGCCGAGAGATATAATCTCTCCAGCGCGTCCTGGGTCTGCCCTGGGCCTCCTCCCGGTGGGACATGCCCGAACACCTCACCCAGGAGGCGCCCAGGGGCATCCTTGCCAGATGCCCGAACCACCTCAACTGGCTCCTTTCGATGTGGAGGAGCAGCGGCTCTACTCTGAGCCCCTCCCGGATGGCCGAACTTCTCACCCTATCTCTAAGGGAGAGGCCAGCCACCCTTCGGAGAAGCTCATTTCTGCCGCTTGTATCCGCGATCTCGTTCTTTCGGTCACTACCCACAGCTTGTGGCCATAGGTGAGGGTCGGGACGTGATCGACCGATAAATTGAGAGCTTCGCTTTTACACTCAGCTCCCTCTTCACCACGACGGACCGGTGCAGCGTCCGCATCACTGCAGCCGCAGCACCAATCCGTCCTGTCGATCTCCGGCTCCCTTCTCCCATCACTCGCGAACAAGACCCCGAGATACTTAAACTCCTCCACTTGGGGCAGGAACTCATCCCCGACCCGGAGTGGGCATTCCACCCTTTTCCGGCTGAGAACCATGGCCTCAGATTTGGAGGTGCTGATCCTCATTCCCGCTGCTTCACACTCGGCTGCGAACTGCTCCAGTGCGAGCTGGAGGCCCCACCGATGAAGCCATCAGAACCACATCATCCGCAAAAAGCAGGGATGAGATTCTGAGGCCACCAGTGAAAGCCCTCCGCCACTTGGCTGCGCCTAGAAATCCTGTCCATAAAAATTATGAACAGAATCGGTGACAAAGGGCAGCCCTGGCGGAGCCCATCACCCACCGGAAACGAGTCCGACTTATTGCCGGCAATGCGAACCAAACTCTTACAACGGTTGTATAGGGATCGAATGGCCCGTAGCAGTGGGCCAGACACCCCATACTCCCAACAACACCTCCCACAGGACACCCGAGGGACACGGTCGAATGCCTTCTCCAAGTCCACAAAACACATGTAGACTGGTTGGGCAAACTCCCATGCACCCTCAAGTATCCTCGAGAGGATAAAGAGCTGGTCCAGTGTTCCGCGACCAGGACGAAAACCGCATTGTTCCTCCTGTATCCGAGGTTCGACTAACGGACGAACTCTCCTTTCCAGCACCCTGGCATAGACTTTCCCAGGGAGGCTGAGGAGTGTGATCCCCCTGTAGTTCTTTAAACATGTCAGTTTGAAAAGTTAACAATCAAAAAAACAATATATCACTGAAAAAGGAACACAAATTTAGACAATCAGTCAAACAAATACAAATTTACAACCAGGACTTTTGAGATACAACATACAAATCCACAGTTCAACTTTTAACTTAGATGCACTAAAATCATTTTAATAGACATAACAATAACCATAATAACCTGGCCCAGCCATGAAGTCAGCTTGCTTTGACACACCCATATTAAATTAGTTTGAACATGTTGTTGATAGACTGCATCACATAAGTGACAGCTCCTTTTATTATTCCTTTACAGGACCACTCAGAGCTGTCCATTGGTGCTGCAGCCACCATGGCCCACGAGATTGGCCACAACTTTGGGATGAGCCATGACCACGACAGCTGCTGTGTGGAGGCCACTGCCGATCAGGGAGGCTGTGTGATGGCTGCTGCCACCGGGTTAGCCACGACCTCTGCACAGGACTAAAGAAACATCCTAGTCACCCTCAGATGTTGTTACTAACACCTTGATTTCAACTCAAGTCAATTTTATTTATAGCACCACAACAGCAATTCCCCCAAGGTTCTTTATAAAGACCCTACAATAATGTAGTAAAAACAACAACAACACTCAAACAACCACTTATGACAAGCACGTGGCAACAGCGGAAGAAAAAAACCTTTTAACAGGAAGAAATGTTTGATAGAACCATGCTTGGGGAGGGGCAGCCATAACACACTGACACATTACATTACTTGACACATGAAAAACAGTTCTAGCTGCTGAAATACTAGCATGGCTGTTTAACAAACCATTCCCTCGATAATTTTTGATTAGATTTTTATATTTTGCCTTTGAATTTGTTTTTCTTGTGTTGTCCTGTAAATAAAGACTAAAAATCTGAATGAAGGAAAACAAGTCTTTGTGTGAAAGACTTTGTTCCTTGATAAACATGATAAACAATTTAGTTCAATAAAAATTACAGTATAACATATTGACATAATACAAAGCGATATCAGACAGAGACCGTAGAATCAAACTACCATGTAAGCTTTTCACAGGTTTACAATAAGCAGCAGTACATTGAAACCTAAGGATTACTTTCCTCCAGCATGGTCTCAAACTCGCGGCCCGGGGGCCATTTGCGGCCCACGTCACCCCTACTTGCAGCCCGCATATTGATGTGGAGAAATATATATAAAAAAATATATTATTCAAAAAATAATTTAATATGAAGGCAATATGAGCAGTGTTACAGGCATAGCCCTTTATGACAGTGTATGGACAGTGTAGTCTGTGCTGCAGGGAGAATGTGCGGGACTGCCCCTCCCGTTGTGTGTGTGAGTGCGAGGCAGGGAGGAGAAGGCGAGTTGAAAAGTCCAAGTTGCTACCGGCAAGAAACAGAAGATGACAGCATGTAAATATAATAATAACCACTGCAGATAGTGCAGAGTGCCTGACGAGCCCTGTTGTAAGTAAACTGTTAAGACTCGTCTATACACTGTGTTTGTGTTTTCCAATAACGTTCAGTCATAGTTTTTTTGTCATATTTAAAATAAACAAAAACATTACATTTTTGGAAATATTTGTGGACGTTTTTTTTTTTTTGTTTGTTCTACTTGAACACTTAAGTGGCCCTCCAATGAGATGACAGTGCCAGCAGAGTTTGAGACCCCTGGTCTAAGAGAAAGGTCATCAGAATCTGTCAGCTTATACACGTGACTAGTTTACAAAGGAATTGTGTCAAAAGTCTAGGCAAGAGCTGTTGACTTGGGGCAATAGATGGGAAGGCTGAGGGGTTCAAGACAAGTGCAGAACAGCACTGGAGACAGTGCATCTCCTTGATATATCACATTGATAATTATGATGACCATGGATTTGGCCTCGAGAAAAGCATCCATGTTGAGAAGAGGGTGGTAGCTAAACAGTACTTGGAAGGTGTTTTGCCCACGCACGCTTTTTTTCTTACACCCATGTCCAAGATTACTGTGGTAGTCGTACATTTGATCTTAATGGTTTCTGTGGTGGGAGCAGGGATGGTAAAGAGCCATGTTAAAGCCTAACTGCAAAATATAATTCTTCACCTTCACCTTTCTTTTTTTTATCTTTGAAAAAACAAAATAGTTCAAGTTATACAAACCAGTAACACACTGCTCATTTAGAACCTGTGAGCTCTATGCAAGCATAGCATTGATATTTTTTTTATTTTCTGTTCAATGTAAATAATATGAAAATGTCCCTGTCCAGGCACCCATTCCCTCGAGTCTTCAGTTAC
This sequence comes from Oreochromis aureus, assembly GCF_013358895.1. Lineage (NCBI taxonomy): Eukaryota > Metazoa > Chordata > Actinopteri > Cichliformes > Cichlidae > Oreochromis > Oreochromis aureus. The sequence continues at coordinate 7,438,585 of NC_052944.1, forward strand.
TGCAGCAAACGCGATTTGGACCGCTATTTCCAGAAGGGAGGGGGCATGTGCTTATATAACATGCCCAACATGAAAGACCTGGTGGGGGGCAAGAAGTGTGGCAACGGCTTTGTGGAGGACGGAGAAGAGTGTGATTGTGGAGAACCAGATGTGAGGACAAATATTCAATTTGAACTTATATTCACTTTCTCTACCACATAAAAAGGGCATTAAAGCAATAAAGCAGGGGTATGAAACTCCAGGCCTCAACGGCTGGTGTCCTGTAGGTTTTAGATATCACCCTGGGTCAACACACCTGAATCGAATGATTTGTTCATTACCAGGCCTCTGGAGAACTTCATGACATGTTGAGGAGGTCATTTAGCCATTTAAATCAGCTATGTTGGATCAAGGACACATCTAAAACCTGCAAGACACCGGCCTGACCCCTGCAATAAAGTAATACATTATGTTTAATTCTCGTAAGTTAAATAACTTTTTTGATGCTCATTTACTTTTTGTAACAGCTTTCAACCTTGGTTATGATTTACTTGTCCTATGATTAAATGATTTTGCAGACAATTGTCAGCTGATTTTCACACAAAACTTAGCTGAAGAGAAAATATCCAACTTTTGACAAAACTATCTCATCATCATGTCCATTCTGTAGTTTTTTTCAGCTTTTAAAAGCAGATGAAATGCTATGCTATGTTGTTATAGATACTCAGATTTTTAATTGTCATACCACTGTGCAGAGTTCTCATCTTTGTCGAATGTAGGTTTAAATAGAAGAGAAGTATTCTTATTATGAAAATAATGAATTCACATCACTGCATTTCAGATGCATTTGTTTACTGTATTGTTTAAAAAAATGAAACCGCACTTTTTTGAGACTGTGACACCAGGACCGCTGTCGTGGCTGTAGCTCGGGAGGTAGAGCAGATCATCTACCAATCAGAAGGTTGGTGGGTTAGGTTAACCCTAACCCTAAAGTTGGCATGCCTTGGGCATGATGCTAACCCCAAGTCGGTTTCTGATGCATCCATTGGAGCAAGGATGAATATTAGATAGAAAGCACTTCTGCATAGAAATAGTGCTTGTGTCCATTGTGATTGAGCATACAAGCCTTTGTTAGGGAGTATGGATGTACTGTGATCACTGTTTTCTACTGGTGCCAAAAGCGGTGGTCCACTGACAGTCTTTAAAGAAAATTAGGAGACTTCACACACACTTCTATACTTATTGACCACTTTGTTAGGTACACCTTGATAGTGTGCTAGTACTAATGCAGCTAGTTCATGTTATTTACACCGAATATTGATCCCGCCATCTGAATGTCAAAGTGGAAATCAAGATTCGAGTCTTGATTTCGGTGAGTGGATTAAAAGTGTGTTTTTAAGCCTGCCTGATGTGCAGTCAAACATTGCTCAACAATTTTGGAGCCGCAACTGCGAAGGTCTGTCCCCTCGAGTATTTGTTACGTTTTTAGAACAAGGAAAAGCATTTGGTCTGCTGACCTGAGAGAATGAGGCAGGACAAGGCAGCAGCTCAGACAGATACTCTGAACAGAGAAGTAGAGGACCAGAAACAGAAAGGCCCAATGATGCAGCGTAATGGTAAAAGTGCCAGACAAGGACCAGACAACAAACATAATTAAAACATACTTAGCCTACTTAAATTGTTATACTCTAAAGTACTGTGTGTTCAGTTTCAATGAGTGTGTGTGTGTGTGTGTGTGTGTGTGTGTGTGTGTGTGTGTATATCTGTTTGTATGTAGTTGCTTTTGCTTGTTGCTTAAATATAATCCTTTAAACAACTGAGCTTACTCTGTAAAAAGGTGATTAAACATAACCTACAAATCATTTATGAAGTCCGTTTTATTTGAATCATTTAAGTTAAAGGAGAGGTTTGTTATTTTATTATTTAATTGTTTTTCGTTATGTACACTTCAGTGTTTAAACCTTGATATTGTGTGTTACTGTATGATTGTCAACAGGAATGTGAAAACGACTGCTGCAATCCCAATAACTGTACCTTGAAGGAGGAGGTCCAGTGTGCCCATGGAATGTGCTGCGAGGGGTGCAAAGTAAGAGACAACCCTTGCTGTCACTAACAGCAAGAAAGTGGGGGTGTTTTATAGTAAAAATTTATATAGTAAAAAGTTATAAATAATATTATTCGATATATTTGTTGTCTTGTGAGTATTATGGTTAACACACTCGCCTTACAAGTGAAGGATTAGTGGTGCAAGATAATCTCTTGTACTCCAAGTGAAGGTCCCGAGGTTGGATAAATGGTAGGGCTGTGTCAGGGCATGTGGGTTAAAAATCAGGTCCAAATCAGATGTGCTGATCCATCCATTGTGACAACAATTTGTTTGTTCTCCTTTATACATTTGCGTTTTAAACCTAATGATTTTACTTAAAACCTCTTTTAATACTGTTTTTAGTTTTTCTTCTCCTTTAGACTAAAGAGTGTTTTATATAAACATTGGCTCAAATAACTATTTGTAATGTGTAAGTGTGCTTTTTGAATTGCTGTATACTACCTACCCCCATGATGATGGGAGGTAGAGCATATAGTCAATTGCTTGGGAAAATTTGTTTGCTTTGGGAAAATTCTAGTTAAACACATCAGAAATCAAATTTGAAGTATTTGTAGGCAGATATTTACACTTTAGTCCTTATATGTATAAGGCTTCAGTGTGCATCATTTTGCTAAGTATCACTAAATTAAAGATGGCTCTCCATGTCTTGTGCTCCTTTCCTCCTTCCTCACCTGTTCCCTATGCGTGTCAGTTGAAGCAGGCGGGTACCATGTGCCGGCGCCCAGCAGGAGCATGTGACCTTCCAGAATACTGCACTGGGGCTTCTCCTTACTGCCCTGCCAATGTTTACCTGCTGGATGGCTCCTCCTGTCAATACGGAATGGCGTACTGCTACAATGGCATGTGCCTCACCCATGAACAGCAGTGCTTGCAGCTCTGGGGCTATGGTAATGAAAAGGCTTTTACATGCACTTCACCACCTCCCTCAATATGACATTAATTTACTGCACATGCCTATAAACCACTAAGTCTTTGTTGAAGGTCAGTATTTGAATAAAACTACAAATGAAATTTCTCTACTGTCAGCTTACCAAGGTTAGTTAGTTGACATTGTATTCCAACTCATGTTTCCTAAAAGTGATGTCTTCAATTTTTTGTAACTCTTCCGTCCAGTCATCCGAACATCTGTGTTCTCTTCTCAGGAAGTTTAGTACGTAGTAAATGGCCTGGTACTTTGAAAGGTCTAATTCTTACTTTCACAAAGCACTCAAAGCACCAAACGTTCACATATCCTTACATTTCTAATGTTACTCAACTTTTGATGTAGTGACTTTTGACTTCGGGATATGATGTGTTTCCAGGAGCTCAACCGGCCCATGATGTCTGCTTTGAAGATGTCAATGCAGCAGGAAATGCTTTTGGAAATTGTGGGAAAGATGAACATGGCAACTATGTGAAGTGTAAGAAAAGGTAAGTGAAGCTTCACATATCAGGTATCACCGCATGCGTTAAATATCATGAGCTATTTTTCCACACCAATAACAGATACAACTAATATTGGAAATGCTTTTGTTAAACATATCTTTACAGTACTATACTTCGACACACAGCTTTCAAATGTAGTGCAACAGTTTATTTTTAGTGTGTCAAAGAGTCTGATGGCAGCAGAAGGAACGACCTCCTGTAACGTTCCCTCAGACAGCCTTTCGTCCTGGCAGCTCAGCCACGTAGCTTCCTGGTCGGCAACTCGACGCCTTTGGACAGCTTTCCAGCTGTTTCTGCACACACACACACACACACACACACACACTTCCTCTCTGGTCCTCAGCATCACTACAAAAAGAGAGAGTGTTCGTTAGTGAAATCCCCTCCACCTGGCCCTCAGCTTCCCTGTCACTGCCCCTCAAGCCTGTTGCAGCACGCCTCCACTGCAGCAGAGCCAGAGACCACACCCCTGCCACACACCCCCACCACCCGACTGAGGCCGGGGCTAGATCGTGCTGAACCTACTCCCCCACCGGGAGGAAATCGGCCATGACCATTGGCCTCCCTGACCTATGGACCACCTTGAACTTAAAGGGGTGCAAAGCCAGATATGAGTGTAGAAACAGAGTTATGATAGATAAATATTAAGATAAATAGATGAGTATAGCGATATAGGTAAAAACATGTGTGCAAATATGTCATGGTGTACAAAAGTGACAGGGTGCATCTGATGGCAGCAGAAGGAACGACCTCCTGTAATGTTCCCTCAGACTGCGAGGTTGAAGGAACCTGTTGCCGAAACTGCTCTTCAGATTGTCCAGTGTGTTATCGAGAGGGTGGGAGTCATTGTCCATGATTGCCAGCAGTCTTCCCAGCATTCTATCACTGATCACCTCCTCCTCATGCCAACAGCAGACTGATAAAATATATAGAGCAGACTGCTGCATACATTGAAGGAGCTGAGCCTTTGTAGAAAGTAAAGCCGGCTCAGACCGTTTTTGTAGGCAGCTCCGTGTTGGCAGACCACTCGAGCTTGTGATCCAGATGAACTCCCAGATATTTGTAGGATGTGACTATTTCGACTTTAGTCCCACCAATGCAGACAGGGGAGGGTCGGGATCTGTTTCTGCCAGCCACCACCAGCTTCTTTGTTTTGGTCACATTCAGCTGCAGGTGGGTCACCCCACACCACCTCACGAAGCAATAAATCAGTCCTCTGTACTCCTCCTCCCTTCCCATCTCCACACTTCCAATAATGGCCATGTCATCAGAGGCTTTCTGGAGGGGGCAAGTTTCTGTGATGTACTTGAAGTTGGCCGTGTAGATGGTGAAGAGGAAAGGGGACAGAACAGTTGATTGGGGTGCTCCTATCTTGTTGTTAAGACTCTCTGGCACACAGCTCTGCAGTCTCACAAACTGTGCTCTGCCTGTGAGGTAGTCGGTGATCCACTGGACCAGTGGAGCCTCCACCTGCATGTCCTCCAACTTCTGTGGTGTTGGGTCTGTCGAGGGAGAAATACGCTCTCTTACAAGAAAGCCTATGACATAATGCCCCACACATGGATACTAGATTGCATTGAACTTTACAAGGTCAACAGGATCCTTGGACCCTTTAAAAAAGCTGCTGATCTCAAAACTGCACAGCATCTGCATTAAACACTGAATGTAGTTAAAGATCTTCACTTGTATGTTGAACTAAAACTTTAATCTGTAATTATTTCGCACTGTGTTTTGCTAGTAGTTTGTTATTTACCATAAGTGTTCAAAGTCATTCTGTGTAACCAGAGAAGATGTATAACTTTCTCCAGGTCTGAATATAAAATTGTTATGTAAAAGTCCAGAGTCTCTGTGTTATCTGAGGATGATGTATAGTATTGCTAACATACAGGAAGCAAAGGTCACTATCACACTATTTTTGAAGTGCTGGGTGTGTCCATTTTCCAGGATGGGCGTAAGGCAAAGTTGAGAAGAATATTTCTCTCTGAGGGAGCTGCTGGTGCAGATTGTGAGTCCTGCTTGACCTCAGTGGGTCACAAGACACTCTGCAGTTTGCATACCAGTCCCACTTGGGGGTGGACGATGCAGTGAACATCTGGCACAGGACAGCTGTGATGAAACAAAGGGAGGACCCAAAAGGTTGATTCTGTTCATCTGGATGTAGTGTTTTCAGTGGGAGAAACATTTTTGTCACTCATCCAAGTGACTTCTTCATTCTCAGCTAACAGCAGGTTTCCCCAATCTTAAAAACAGTACGTTTGCACAATGACTGAAACTTGCCCACTGAATGAACAATGGGCTGTAAGGTCAGATCCTTGATCATTAATATGCAAATTGTAATGACCATTGATCAATGGTCATGAGTACCATTCAGAGAGTTGGGGAATGGCTGCAATCACAGCATTGTATGATGGTGAAAGAAGGGAAAGGGAAGACGTTTCTCCAAACCTGATGGTGTCCTTTACTGGTTTTACTCTAGGATGAATGTATCTGTTGATAATAAAAGTAATGGAGGTAAACCTGTTTAAGTCTTTAGTTTTCTATCATCCTCAGTCAATGCTAAAATCTCAAAGGACAACAGTAGCTTGATCTTCTTGGTCTTCACTGTGGGTCGTGGCTGCTGACATTTTCCACTCAAATTTCTTCCATGTTGTACTATTTGTCAATTAGTCCTGTTTAAATGTTTCCTACCAGTGTTCATCTGCTGTAATTCTAATTCCATTTCCATTCTAACATATACATTCATATTGTTCACCTTAGATTCTTGTTGTAGAGTTTAGTATATTTTCAGCGTTGCTACTTTTGTCTAACCTCCTCTCCAAATGACCTTAGTAATATTTCTTTAGAAGGCTTTAAATTCTCCCATTTAGAGTCAGATCAGTAAAATCTTCCATCTAGTGATCTCCTTCCTAATCTCTGCTAGTTTGCTTCAAATAACTGAGAAGAGTAATAATAATACCCAAGCATCTAAATAGTCCACTTGTAATTGACCTCTTTTTTTTTTTTTACCTATTTAACTACAGAAACAAGAAATAACTTCAAAACCTTTACCAGAGAGACACGACATGTTCTATTTGCTCCAGTAGCACTTTATGCTCCTGCAACTTTCCAGATGCTCCATACTGCTGCTGAGTATTCGTTTAGCTCTTCATAGCCAGTATTAATATACATTTATATTAATTAATTAATTCTTTTAGTCAAGTAGCATTGCTTATTTTCAGTGTATATAATGTCCAGCATTCAATATTATTACCCCTAGTCGGTGATATGCGGACTATCTAGCTATCTGATTTAGTACTCAGATAAAAAATTAGGTGATTTTTAACATCCAAGTAGATGCTGATATGACAGACTCTGCACTGCATTTAGTCTATTATTAGACTCAACTAGCTTCTCTTGAAATGTAAAATAGTCTACCCACCATTTTAATAACATAGACTATTTCAACAAGCATAGAAACTGAACATTTAATAGCATTCCTTTGTCTGATCATTTCTTAATAAAACTTTAATCTACAGTAATGGGTTAGTGGGAAATGCATTTTATTACAGTAGATGTATTTCTAGAAGTGCTGCATTCCTCCACTGTTACCTTCTTCAATGCCATGTGCTAACAATAAGAGCAATAAGCCATCCTACATAGATGATGTTTCCTTTCCATGCTTGGATAACATGTTCTGCCATTTGTTAGATCAGAAAGTAAACAATATTGCACATGGTGGAGCTTGTTCTTTTAGTTTACTCGCCTATGAACACACTTTCCATACATAGATATCCACATCATCATAAATTTACAGTGATGAGCAAGTCAATCACAAGTACCACTATATCATTTTTTTCCAATCCGTTGAGCATTTATTCATAGGTTGTGTCTTAATCTTTATTCCAAATCGTCACCTTTAGCTGATGTCCTTTGGTAGAAGGCTGTGAGCCTTTCCTCCACGTTTTCATTTGTTGCTAAAACAAACTAGTTGTCACCACTACTTCCACTATATTTACTTCCAGTCTGGACAGGGCCTACTCTATGTCCTACCATTTGGCATCTCCCCCACCATTATATTTCAAGCAGTACATACTGGATTATTTCTTCTAGAGGAATTATCTAGTAAATCATAGCACATCACTTATAAGTCAGACTTTACCTAGTAAATGCGGGAAAATGGATAATTGATGTATGTTTGAACCCAACTGCGCTACTGTGGCTGTTCATCAACATTCAGAGGTTATTTGAAATGGTTTCTCAGAGGTTAAATGACTGGCCTTTGAAAAATTAAGTCTTATGTGCTTGTATCTTTGTTTAGCGATGCCAAGTGTGGGAAGATTCAGTGCCACAGTGCTGCCACAAAGCCAAAAGGCACCAATGCTGTGTCAATCGACACTACCATCAAGACTGGAGGCACAGAGGTGAAGTGTCGTGGCACATACGTCTACAGCACCCAGGATGGCCAGGGTGACCTGCCTGACCCGGGTCTTGTCATGACTGGCACCAAGTGCGGAGAGGGCAAGGTGGGTTCACACCAAGCTGGAATTTGTGGTCAGGCAAATATTGATTGAAAACATGGAAAACTTGAAAACTTACTGCATGTTGAAGTTGCCCTGTGGCAGGGGCCCTATCCAGATCAGTCAAATGTGGCATGTTTGAAGCAGACATCAACGGATCACTGGGACGTGGTCTGTGCTTGGCTAATGAGGTGCCAAGCATGCACCCATACCAGAAGCTCAAAACAATAGCAGAATAAGTTGTTTAGTATAACCACAAAAGATTTGGCAAACCACATACTCACCTCTATTCCTCAGTACATAGATGAATTTTCCTTAAGAATATGGTAACATTTAAGAAGAAATAAACAGGCTTTCCAACGGTAGAAGATTCATTGCCAAGAAGCATTGTTAGAACAAGGAAATAAGTGTAAATGGCCATATAGTTATCAGTTTTAATATAACCTCTTGCCAAATATAAAGCTAAATGTTTAGAGCTGGTTAGTCTGGCCCCGAATGGTCTACACATTGACTAATATAGTTTTAATTTCATTTACATCTCTTTGATGTTGGCTTCTGAATTGAAATGAACTAAAATTTTTGTAATTTAGAGATTACACTTTATACCCAGACATAATATGGCGGTATTAGGTAATAATAAATTTTTTAAATGTTTTAAATGAAATTAACAGGCATTTAAATCATTATTGAAATATTTAATTAATTAATTCCATTTTTTATTAATAAATGAAAATTGAAATTAAACATTCAATAGCATATTTAATTCATTCATTTTGTCACTCCTGGCCCCCCATAGGCCTAAGTTAACAGACTCATTCAGATGTGGTCTGAATGTAACTGAAACTTCAAGGAAAGTTTGGTATCTCTGACTCTTTAAGTATAAGTTGTTTGGTTTTTATTTACTGTGTAAAGGAGCATGGTTTATAGTTGTCAGCTGTTCCCTTTGTCAGAATTTACTGATCTAATATAATGCACTGATCATTCGATCAATACATATAATTGATCTAATAATAGGGGTTACTGGGGGTTAAGGAGGCCTATTTGTGTATCTTGTTTATTCGGCACTTTGTCGAATGGAATATAAAGTTGTAAATAAATCCCCCACATATACCCTACAAAATAAGAGCTGAATTATGTGTGAGATACAAATTCATGAATATGTACCCATCTGCAAATTGTCTTTCTGTATATATTACTTTCTCTCTGTAGTATCCCCACAACAGTTAGCCAAGGAGCCCCTTTAAACTCTGTGTGTGCATGCTCTGTAATCGTTATGTAATCTTTGTCCTTCTGTTGCCAAAGGTGTGCAGAGGCCGCAGATGCCAAAATGCCTCTTTTACTGAGTTAGAGACTTGCCTTGCACGCTGTCACAACAATGGGGTAAGCATACAGACACACACACCAGTATAAATGTATACATGCACAATAGTCATACAGAGTCATACAACAGACCCACTCCCTTAGCTGCCAGGCAAAGCTCTCAATCTTATTGTTCTGTGTCCTTGGGCAAAGGTGCAATTTGCAGTGCTTTCACAAAGCTAGTCTGTTGGTAAAAAACAAAAAATAGATATGGTGCTGGAATTCAATTGAAATGACTTTTTATTAAGTTAATGGCAGATAAAGTGGATACATAGTTTTTGTCAGTTTTAACTTTAGAGTGCAGTCTTTGCTTAGATTTTCATAATCTAAAATAATCATTCAGAAGATTTGATTTCAAAAGGTATTTTTCAATCAGATCTGAGCATGAAAAACAAAACTACAATATGGACAAAAGTACAGGGCATCCACATATTATGCCTACAGGAGGTGTTCGTTCATGGGAGCTTTTTTGTGCTCATGTTAATTCCAAAGGAGATTTGAACCCTGTGGCTATGTATTTTATGCACTATGAGCTTTATTCCTTGGCAACCACCTCTGTAATAATACCACTTACCCCTACATGGAATAGCTAAGAAAGAAAAAGGTTTCACAAACTGTGTTTTTTAAAATGATAGCATCCCATTGCAGTACCGTGGCCAAATTCCAAATTCAGTGTAATTTCTAACATTTTGGACATCAGTGCCTGTCATGAGGAAACTTATTGCCTAAACCTCTGAGTCACATTTGGAACCTGCACACAGATTAAGGTAACACTTTGGCTTATTATGAGCTGCCACTGAGCAGTTTAACAATTTACTTAAACAGTAAGTAAGTAGGTTAGTTGTGTGCAAATAGGTTTACTGTATGTCTTGACTGCTGCTGATTCAAGATTTTGGAGTGTATAACAAAGTAATAAGTAATAATTAAATAAAGAACTAAAAAGGTCCATGCACTTTGCACAAAAATAATCTGCGAAACAGCGAGGCTGCGAAAGGTGAACTGCGTTATAGCGCTACAGATGTGAAGTATGGAGTGCATCAGGGTTCTGTGCTAGGACCAATTCTGTTTACATTGTACATGCTTCATAAAAACCTGAATCTGACCTCTAATTTCCTGCTGCTGAATTCAAGTAAAACTGAGGTTTTTGTATTTGGCTTGAGAAATCTTAGAAATATGGTGTCAAAACAGATTCTTACTCTGGATGGCATTACCTTGGCCTCCAGTAACACTGTGAGAAGTCTTGGAGTCAATTTTGATTGTCCTTCTGTGTGCATATGAAACATGTAGGACTGTATTCTTCCATGTATGCAATATCTAAAATCTAAAAACATCCTGTCTCAGAGTGATGCTGAAAAACTAGTTCCTGCACTTCTAATAATTCATTATTATCATCCACTCCTTTTCAGCTCCGTGAAAAGCCTTCAGTTTGATTAAAAAATGTGGCAGCGAGAGTAATGACAGGGACTAGAAAGAGAGACTATATTTCACCCATACTGGCTCCCTGTTAAATTCAGCAAGATTAAAAATTCTTCTCCTCACGTACAAGGTCTTGAATAATCAAGCCCCATCTTATCCTTGAGACCTCATAGTACTATATCACCCCAATACAATACTTCTTTCTAAGACTACTTGTTTACTTGTCGTTCCTAGGATATTTAAAAGTAGAATAGAATGGGATGCAGCACCTTCAGTCTTTACAGGTTCTATAGTCAATTGGAAGGCAACGGAGCACCAGAGAGGAGGTCTATGGCACAGTCATGGGGCCTGTGCAGAGGAAGAAATAATGTTTTATCTTTATTAAAAACCTCATTTACAGTGGCTTGCAAACGTATTCGGCCCCCTTGAACTTTTCCACATTTTGTCACATTGCAGCCACAAACATGAATCAATTTTATTGGAATTCCATGTGAAAGACCAACACAAAGTGGTGTACACGTGAGAAGTGGAACGAAAATCATACATGATTCCAAACATTTTTTACAAATAACTGCAAAGTGAGGTGTGCGTAATTATTCAGCCCCCTTTGGTCTGAGTGCAGTCAGGTGCCCATAGACATTGCCTGATGAGTGCTAATGACTAAATAGAGTGCACCTGTGTGTAATCTAATGTCAGTACAAATACAGCTGCTCTGTGACGGCCTCAGAGGTTGTCTAAGAAAATATTGGGAGCAACAACACCATGAAGTCCAAAGAACACAGCAGACAGGTCAGGGATAAAGTTATTGAGAAATTTAAAGCAGGCTTAGGCTACAAAAAGATTTCCCGAGCCTTGAACATCCCACGGAGCACTGTTCAAGCCATCATTCAGAAATGGAAGGAGTATGGCACAACTGTAAACCTACCAAGACAAGGCCGTCCACCTAAACTCACAGGCCGAACAAGGAGAGCGCTGATCAGAAATGCAGCCAAGAGGCCCATGGTGACTCTGGACGAGCTGCAGAGATCTACAGCTCAGGTGGGGGAATCTGTCCATAGGACAACTATTAGTCGTGCACTGCACAAAGTTGGCCTTTATGGAAGAGTGGCAAGAAGAAAGCCATTGTTAACAGAAAACCATAAGAAGTCCCGCTTGCAGTTTGCCACAAGCCATGTGGGGGACACAGCAAACATGTGGAAGAAGGTGCTCTGGTCAGATGAGACCAAAATGGAACTTTTGGCCAAAATGCAAAAGCGCTATGTGTGGCGGAAAACTAACACTGCACATCACTCTGAACACACCATCCCCACTGTCAAATATGGTGGTGGCAGCATCATGCTCTGGGGTGCTTCTCTTCAGCAGGGACAGGAAGCTGGTCAGAGTTGATGGGAAGATGGATGGAGCCAAATACAGGGCAATCTTGGAAGAAAACCTCTTGGAGTCTGCAAAGACTTGAGACTGGGGCGGAGGTTCACCTTCCAGCAGGACAACGACCCTAAACATAAAGCCAGGGCAACAATGGAATGGTTTAAAACAAAACATATCCATGTGTTAGACTGGCCCAGTCAAAGTCCAGATCTAAATCCAATCGAGAATCTGTGGCAAGATCTGAAAACTGCATTTTTTACAAATAAATAACTGAAAAGTGTGGTGTGCGTAATTATTCAGGCCCCTGAGTCAATACTTTGTAGAACCACCTTTTGCTGCAATTACAGCTGCCAGTCTCTATGTCTCTACCAGCTTTGCACATCTACAGACTGAAATCTTTGCCCATTCTTCTTTGCAAAACAGCTCCAGCTCAGTCAGATTAGATGGACAGCGTTTGTGAACAGCAGTTTTCAGATCTTGCCACAGATTCTCGATTGGATTTAGATCTGGACTTTGACTGGGCCAGTCTAACACATGGATATGTTTTGTTTTAAACCATTCCATTGTTGCCCTGGCTTTATGTTTAGGGTCGTTGTCCTGCTGGAAGGTGAACCTCCGCCCCAGTCTCAAGTCTTTGCAGACTCAAGAGGTTTTCTTCCAAGATTGCCCTGTATTTGGCTCCATCCATCTTCCCATCAACTCTGACCAGCTTCCCTGTCCCTGTTGAAGAGAAGCACCCCAGAGCATGATGCTGCCACCACCATATTTGACAGTGGGGATGGTGTGTTCAGAGTGATGTGCAGTGTTAGTTTTCCGCCACACATAGCGTTTTGCATTTTGGCCAAAAGTTCCATTTTGGTCTCATCTGACCAGAGCACCTTCTTCCACATGTTTGCTGTGTCCCCCACATGGCTTGTGGCAAACTGCAAGCGGGACTTCTTATGGTTTTCTGTTAACAATGGCTTTCTTCTTGCCACTCTTCCATAAAGGCCAACTTTGTGCAGTGCATGACTAATAGTTGTCCTATGGACAGATTCCCCCACCTGAGCTGTAGATCTCTGCAGCTCGTCCAGAGTCACCATGGGCCTCTTGGCTGCATTTCTGATCAGCGCCTCCTTGTTCGGCCTGTGAGTTTAGGTGGACGGCCTTGTCGTGGTAGGTTTACAGTTGTGCCATACTCCTTCCATTTCTGAATGATGGCTTGAACAGTGCTCCGTGGGATGTTCAAGGCTTGGGAAATCTTTTTGTAGCCTAAGCATGCTTTAAATTTCTCAATAACTTTATCCCTGACCTGTCTGCTGTGTTCTTTGGACTTCATGGTGTTGTTGCTCCCAATATTTTCTTAGACAACCTATGAGGCCGTCACAGAGCAGCTGTATTTGTACTGACATTAGATTACACACAGGTGCACTCTATTTAGTCATTAGCACTCATCAGGCAATGTCTATGGGCAACTGACTGCACTCAGACCAAAGGGGGCTGAATAATTACGCACACCTCACTTTGCAGTTATTTATTTGTAAAAAATGTTTGGAATCATGTATGATTTTCGTTCCACTTCTCACGTGTACACCACTTTGTGTTGGTCTTTCACATGGAATTCCAATAAAATTGATTCAATGTTTGTGGCTGTAATGTGACAAAATGTGGGAAAGTTCAAGGGGGCCAAATACTTTTGCAAGCCACTGTAAGTCATGATATGCTAGTAGCACAGAGGATAAATCAGGCTTAGGCTCGGGTTATGTCTGGGGACTATTTGAAGCAGGAGGCAGAGCTGATTTTAAACAGTGAGCCAGGCAAAACAAACTCCAGCTCTGCACTCGCCCTTTTGACCAGTCAGTCAAAACGGCGTTATGTCTTGCTAACCAAGGAGTCTTGGTTAGCAAGCAGAAAAGATGACAAAGGTGAGAGATTCCCTGTGATTGCCAGAGACTAGCTCCAAGTGGGCAGGTTCTGTCTGGTGTGTTATGGTTGCATAATGAAGGTGTTTGAGCCAAGCAAATTCAATAGATTTTGTTAGCGAGCCTAGAGGTGAAAGAAGTCCAGGAGGGCAGGCAAGTAGGTGACTGCAAGGTAGCTTAGTCCAGACTTGTCAAAAACAAAATCATTTGGACGCCAAGTTGCCAGTGATTAGCAGACAGTCTGTCAGAGAATGGAAGCTCGTGCTGGTATTTGTGTACCCGTGCTTGATTGTAGCTTGGTGTGTCTTGACCAGGGCAAAGTTTTTCCAAAGGCCAGTTTTACACATATGCTATGAGAACAACCCTGGTTGGCACAGCCTAGTTTGTGTTTTGAACTGCTCAGCAGCTTGTTCGAAGTGGATCCTGTCTCAGCTGACAGAATCTGTTATATTAGGATTGAATTAGTATTTGAAACAATATGAGTAACAAGAAAATGCAAGCATAGAGTCTCCTCCTTTAATCTCTTTCTCTTGTCTGTGTTTTCCTCCCTGCTATCAGTGAAAATAATAGAAATTACCTTAAGTCAGGAATATTTAAAATATTCAGTATGCAGTTTTTTCTCCAGTATGAAAATTTCATAGTGTTGAGATGAATGCTCATATAAATACAAGCACACAGTGCGTTGGTGGTTTGACTAATACACCTCCAGGCACTCACAAACATCCAAGCATGCACACAATCAAACACACAGACATGTATACAAAGGGAGAGAAAGGGGTCAGAGACCAAATTAAAAAATTTCTTTTGTGTGTGTGTAATGTTCAGGTGTGTAACAGCAATGGGAACTGCCACTGTAATCAAGGCTGGGCACCACCCTTCTGCGAGAAGCCAGGACTCGGTGGCAGTGTGGACAGTGGGCCTGTCCAGTATGGCAGTGAGTATACAACATAAA
Organism: Oreochromis aureus; assembly: GCF_013358895.1. Taxonomy (NCBI): domain Eukaryota; kingdom Metazoa; phylum Chordata; class Actinopteri; order Cichliformes; family Cichlidae; genus Oreochromis; species Oreochromis aureus. The sequence goes on from NC_052944.1 coordinate 7,453,588, forward strand.
CTTATGCCTTAAAAAAAAATGTTTTTTCACCTTGACTATTTTTGAACGTTTTTGGTTTGTTGGATGGTAAAAAGTGTTATTGCCTGAAGAAACATGTTACTGGTCTGAGGAAACAGTTAAAGCACCTGAATCGATAGAGAAAATGAAGTTTTCAAAATAAAATGCCATGATCATACAACACTGGGTGTTTCATCTCTGTTTGCTGTTTGCTTTCTTGATGGCTTCCTCTTATGTGCAGGGGTTGAGGGTAGCCTCCTTGAATGTGAATCGGTGCAGGGATGCAAATAAGAGAACCTTTATTAGCTGAGGTGATCAAGCAGAAGAGACTAGATATAGTCTTTCTCCAAGAAACACATACTGACAGTACAAATGAAATAGACTGGGGTGGGGAGGGCAGCAGTTTCTTAGCCATGGGACAAATTTTAGCACAGGAGTTGCTATTTTATTTTCTCCTTCTCTAAATGCACATATTACTTTCAGCATGGAGTAAAAGGGCAGAGCCCTTATGGTGAAAGCTGAAATAGAAGGTTTTATTTTTACTTTGATTAATGTCTATGCACCAAACATAGGGTCTGAGCGTAAGGTTTTGTTTAATACATTAAAAGAGAAATTAAGAGGTGCTGATCAAGGGAACTGTGTTGTTTTGGGTGGGGACAGGAATTGTTGTGTTGACATCACTTTGGATAGGACTGGGGAGGAGCCGCATCGTCAGTCATCTTCTAATTTATCAGATGTTCTACAAAAAATTAACTTGGTTGATGTGTGGAGGATGAAGCATCAAGAGAGCATCAAGAGAACTCTGCAGGAGTTAGAAGAAGTGATAACACATACAGAGAATGTCTCTGCTTCACAGTTAGATCAGCAGAATAATGACTGTTTAAATTCTAAAAGACAGGAGCTTATCATTTTCTATATGAGAGAACTAAAGGAGCTTTGGTTCAAGGACGCTTCACCAGACTCCAGGATATGGACGCCTCAACCACCTTTTTCTTTAATTTGGGGAAGTCTGTAGCCCAGAGAAAACAAATGGTGTGTCTTCGTCTTTCGAATGGAAAGGTGATCACAGATCCAGCTGAGATGAGAGGGCATGCAGTGGACTTTTACACAGACTTGTCCAGGGCAGATAGCTGTGATGTAGACTCTGCTTCGAAACTTCTGCAAGGGCTTCCTCAGCTCAGTCCAGAGGATCAGGGCGTCTTAAACATGGATATAACTTTGAATGAGCTGTCTGCTGCTGTATCTCAGATGGCTTCAGGCAAAGCTAGCAGGAATAGATGGTTTACCGTCAGACTTTTTTAAGCACTTCTGGAGTCTTTGGGGTCTGGACCTTCTAGAAATGTTTAAGGAATGTTTTAAAGAAGGGAAACTTCCAGCTTCCTGTAGGCGTGCAGTTATTTCTCTCATACCAAAAAAGGGAGATTTAACCCTTCTTAAAAACTGGAGACCAGTGGCCCTTCTATGTACAGATTATAAGATACTTTCCAAGGTCCTATCAGATAGACTGAAAATGGTCATTTGACTGTTGATTGGTGTGGCTCAATCTTATTGTATTTCAGATAGGTCTATGATAGATAATTTATTTTTAATAAAAGATGTATTTGGCATATGTAAACTATACTATACTAGAGTTGACATAGAGAAGGCTTCTGACCGTGTAGACCATACTTTTCTTTTTTCCACCTAGAAGACCTTTGTTGTTGGGCAGGGGTTTCTGACATGGGTGAAGGTGTTGTATAGAGACGCTTGTTGTGTTGTGAAGGTGGGAGGAGGGTTGAGTTGCCCTGTGCCAGTTAGGAGAGGGATTAGGCAGGGTTGCCCTAACTCAGCCAGCTCTATAGCATTGCTATTGAGCCTTTTCTGTGCAGGTTGAGGAACAAGCTGATGGGTTTCTCTTTGCCAGATCTGCCTCAGAGCCCTCCTGTTATTGTGTCAGTGTACGCTGATGATTTTAATGTTTTTATTAAGGATCAAGGTGATGTTCAGGAATTAAAGGAAATCTTGGTTTTATATGAAAAAGCTTCTTCAGCCAGGGCTAATTGGGAGAAGAGTGAGGTGTGTTTGGTGGGGCAGTGGAGTTTGGCATGTATTCCTAGACTCCCTGGGAATCTTCAATGGGGTCAAAGGGGTAACAAAACTCTTGGGGTTTATTTGGGGAGTGATGACTTTGTGAAGCAGAACTGGAGATAAGTGGTCAACGTCTGGCAGGCGCGGAAGGTCACACAGACTCCTGACCCCAGACCTGGGATATGGCTTTTTGAAGAGCCGCTGTTTTTTAATGACTTTTTTCCAAGTACTATGTTTTCTACTGCCACAATAAGGAGCAAGTTTGTGGAGGCTGGTATTATCAAACTGGGCCATCTCACAAGGATGTCAATGGGAACTCTTGGTTGTGTTACGGGCATTAAGTCCTCCAGAGGGCTGGGAAGGATTGTGGAGGAAACTTGGCAATCCCTGTCGACATCACTGAGAGAGTTTACTGGAAACCGTGCCCTAGCTGATCAATGGGCTGATGACAGCGAATATGTTTTTCCCTCCTTGATGGTCAGTCCTGTCTCTAAGGAGCAGCCTGAGGGGAGCATACTTCTCTCCCTGGGAACGTCAGTGCTAGATAGTTTCAGCTCTTGTGGGAAGAAGCAGCTATATTATAGCTGTGTTAAGGTGCTGAAATACCCTCCACCTAAAGGTGGAGGGTCCATATAAGCCTCCTGTTGAAAAACGGATGGCTGACCTCCAGTGGAGGATTATACATGGAGCAATAGCCATGAACAGACACAGAGCCCACCTGGATCCAAGCACGGGGGAGGGATTTCCTTTCTGTTCACAAAGGGAGACGCTGGAGCACTTAGTGGTTCGTTGTCTGTGGCTAGTGGGGTTATTTTCTTTGTTGCAGGAGTGGGTGGAATCTCTGGGGGAGAAATTCTCTGTACCCTTCATCTTGATGCATGCTCAATCATCCAGGTAAGTAAATCTCCAAAAGTTGATTCTGTTCATCTGGATGTAGCGTTTTTGTGGAAGAAACGTTTCGTCACTTATCCAAGTGACTTCTTCAGTCTCAGCTGACTGAGACTGTTTATAAGGTTGGGTTTCCCCAACCTTATAAATAGTACATTTGCATAATGAGGGAACAATGGGCTGGGAGGTCAGTTCCTTAATCGTAATTATGCAAATTCTCATGACCATTGATCAATGGTTGTTGTTCCTTCACTGGGCTGGTTTCAGTCATTATGCAAATGTACTGTTTATAAGGTTGGGGAAACCTGCAGTCAGCTGAGACTGAAGAAGTCACTTGGATGAGTGACAAAACGTTTCTCCCACAAAAACGCTACGTCCAGATGAACAGAATCAACTTTTGGAGATCTCTGTACCCTTGTTTGTTTTTTAGTCCTAAGTATTCAGTGAAGAAAGGATGGACTCTGGTTCTGATTAATTTTTTGTTTGGTACAGCCAAGCTGGCAATATGGAAGACTAGGAAGAACCAGATGTTAGGTCAGGGTTGGACTGATGCTGTGCAGAGTTTAAAGGGATTGTTGGCATCGCGTCTGACAGTAGAGCTCCTTTACAACTATGTGGGGGATTGGACAGGTTTTGTGTTCCATAGGAGCAGATGGGACACTTGTCCTTAATTTTTAAGTGTGTGTGTTTGTGTGACTTGGGGTTAGTAAAAGGTTAGTGCATACTGATGTTGCTGATGATGTAGTAGCAACTTTGTGTTAGGTTTGGCTTTTTCGTGGTTTGTCTTTTTAATGTGGTGTAAATAAAGTTGTGTTAAAAGTCAGTCTCTTTCTCTCTCATGTCCCTTTCTTTTTTCAATTCCTCCTCCTTTTTCTCCCTTCTTTCACAAGCCTGGGCTTCACAAGCCTGCTACAGCTTAATACCCACTCTGATAATAAACAAAACAAAAAGACAAAAAAAAATATACATAACTTTATAGTTAACATTGTTTTTCCCTCTGATCCGCTGTCAGCGTCAGAATGTTCGATCACTAGAAGTAAACAGAAAATTTTGACTTGGATGGCTGCTTTTCCTTGATACTTGCTGATCTAAATTAAAGTGTTTCAATTGCTATATAAATATACTAGTAAACACATTAGTGTGTATGTATGTATGTGTTTGTGTGTGTCAACAGGTCAGGTGGGTCTGGTGGCTGGACTGCTGTTTGCCTTCTTGGTGGTCTTACCTGCAGTGCTGCTGGTCTTCTACTGCCACAGGATCAAGACTTCTTATTACCATAAGTGGCTTTCCCAAAGAAAAAAGAACACATGCAAGAAGTACTGTCTGTCTTTCCATCTGTTTGTCTGTCTCTGCTTAGGCTTTTGTGCCCACCACAATAAGTGTGGTAATAATGTGTGGTATGCTCCAAATTGCAAGATCTACCGAATAACTTGCCTTTCAAACGATGCAGTGGTGTTGGAACACGAGGAGATTTCAAGAACGCTTAGGCTTTTGTGCCCACCACAATAAGTGTAAGAAAATGGATGGATGAATGATAATACCAAAAGCCACAGATATGTAGAACAGCTTCTTTAGATGGAGTTTTTAAAGTACATCAATGCCACCTTTGGTTCCTATTGGTTCCTATTTTATAAGCTACTTTGTGATATGAGTGCAAACCACTTCTCTCACAGACATGACAGAGACATGGGGCACTGCACTCATTTTAATATGATTTGTTGATTGGTTCGCCTCTGTCTTTGTAACAGACCATAGTGCTGCCCCTTCCATTGGCATACCACTCGCTAATCTGTCACTTGTAAGCTGAAGGTTGTCAGTGTGATACAGCATGGGCCATTTTTAACAATGAGGGAAATCCCATAGACGGGTTAGAACAAATTATTTCTAAGATGGTAGCTTAGTAAAAGAACCATCTCACTCAGTTAGACTTATCTAGTCACTGGATGGAAGCATTTGTTTCATTTCTTTTTATTTCCACTAACATCAGCTGGATAAGAAGCTATGTGTTCAATTCTAGTTTTCTTATTTCTCACTTTGGGCCATAAAACCAGAATGTCAAAATGAGCAAAGTGATGAAGATGTACATCTTCCATGCATCAGGCTCTTGTTTATATTTTTGTCTTTCTGTGCTCAGGATGGAGGGATCAGCAGATAAACGAAAGAATGGCCATCTTAATCCTGCCTTTCACCTGAAAGTTGTAGGACCAGTCAACAAAGTTAATGGCCACAAGGGGGTGAGTGATATGTGTGTTTCTAGTGTGTTACAAATAAAGCAAAAGAAAGGGAAGGAGGAAATGGGAGTAGGGTGATGACTGTTTTTCTGTGAATGAATAACTGAGGTTAACCTTCATATTGAATTAAATATTCAGTTGGTCAAATTATTATTTTAGCGTCCTGTGTCTTAATATCAGCCTAAAATTAACATTTTAATATCTGACTTATAACATACAAAATGCACATATGTAGTGCACACATAACGAATGTTGGTATCTCAGAGTTTTTACCCCTCAGCCATAAATGGTCGATGGGGTTTTGGCATCACCCTGTCAGGTTGGTGGATGAACAGGCAGCATGAACACCCAAGTTTTGAATGTGGTAACTCGAGTATGAGGTGGTACAGGAGTTTCAAATAGGAAAATGGAGAAGGAGACTCCCTTACTGATACAAAGTGAGTAAAAGTCTGATGATGAAAGCTTCCATTGCATTGATTTCATTTTGTTATGTTTTATGTTGCTTTTATGTAGCTTTAATTTCTCTTAGGAAATACTAACACAAAAAATGCATACAAAAAATACTTTAAAATGGTGAAATGGTAAAATTACATGAGAAATGTGAAGAAGAACTTCAAAGGTGAGTAGATAAAGAGGATGGTGGCATTATTCATCGCTGAAAGAGATGGACCTACAAAGGACATTTCAAAAAGGACTGCTTTAATAAAGAAGAAGCAAGAAAATAAAAATGAAAATCATTTTTTTCAAACGTGTGCTTGGTTTGTTACTAAAATGATAACATTTTTTTAATGTCGCAAACCTTTCAATTTCTTTCCAATAATACCAGTAGTGACTAAAAACAAAAGGAGTTTTTACCTCTGAAAGACTAAAAACATTAGCAGGAAGCGTATAAATTAAACCAAAGCGTCATAAGCCAAATATCAGTTACATGTAGGGCATCACTGAGTGTATAAAACAATATATAAATGAAAATAATATGCAAATAAGAAAATAGCAGCTAGTAAATTATAAGATAATAAGATTAAAAGAACCCTCCTGAATCATGGGACTAATTTTGCAGCAAAACGATAGATATCATTTAGTGATCCAAATTTTAATTTAAGATTACTGGAATTATGTTTCCAGGGGGTATTAGATTGATTCTAGGACTACAAATTAACAAGTGGCAGTAGACAAAAATAAAAATATCAATTGAGATAAGTCTAAGATTTTTAGAAAAAAAAAGTTCAACTTTGGTTTTTCTGTGCTTTACTATTCAGGGCACATCAAAGTACAGACAATGTTAATATAATCAAAATTGCCAAACAAAATGATTTTTAGCTTGTTTTCCCAATAATACATAGAATTAATATTACCATTGTCATGAAAGTCATTAATTTAATCTGCACACTTTACTTACATGATGATATCTCATTACAGTGGCTTGCAAAAGTATTCAGCCCCCTTGAACTTTCCCACATTTTGTCACATTACAGCCACAAACATGAATCAATTTTATTGGAATTCCACATGAAAGACCAACACAAAGTGGTGTACACGTGAGAAGTGGAACGAAAATCATACATGATTCCAAACATTTTTTACAAATAACTGCAAAGTGAGGTGTGCGTAATTATTCAGCCCCCTTTGGTCTGAGTGCAGTCAGGTGCCCATAGACATTGCCTGATGAGTGCTAATGACTAAATAGAGTGCACCTGTGTGTAATCTAATGTCAGTACAAATACAGCTGCTCTGTGACGGCCTCAGAGGTTGTCTAAGAAAATATTGGGAGCAACAACACCATGAAGTCCAAAGAACACAGCAGACAGGTCAGGGATAAAGTTATTGAGAAATTTAAAGCAGGCTTAGGCTACAAAAAGATTTCCCGAGCCTTGAACATCCCACGGAGCACTGTTCAAGCCATCATTCAGAAATGGAAGGAGTATGGCACAACTGTAAACCTACCAAGACAAGGCCGTCCACCTAAACTCACAGGCCGAACAAGGAGGCGCTGATCAGAAATGCAGCCAAGAGGCCCATGGTGACTCTGGACGAGCTGCAGAGATCTACAGCTCAGGTGGGGAATCTGTCCATAGGACAACTATTAGTCGTGCACTGCACAAAGTTGGCCTTTATGGAAGAGTGGCAAGAAGAAAGCCATTGTTAACAGAAAACCATAAGAAGTCCCGCTTGCAGTTTGCCACAAGCCATGTGGGGACACAGCAAACATGTGGAAGAAGGTGCTCTGGTCAGATGAGACCAAAATGGAACTTTTGGCCAAAATGCAAAAGCATATGTGTGGCGGAAAACTAACACTGCACATCACTCTGAACACACCATCCCCACTGTCAAATATGGTGGTGGCAGCATCATGCTCTGGGGTGCTTCTCTTCAGCAGGGACAGGGAAGCTGGTCAGAGTTGATGGGAAGATGGATGGAGCCAAATACAGGGCAATCTTGGAAGAAAACCTCTTGGAGTCTGCAAAAGACTTGAGACTGGGGCGGAGGTTCACCTTCCAGCAGGACAACGACCCTAAACATAAAGCCAGGGCAACAATGGAATGGTTTAAAACAAAACATATCCATGTGTTAGACTGGCCCAGTCAAAGTCCAGATCTAAATCCAATCGAGAATCTGTGGCAAGATCTGAAAACTGCTGTTCACAAACGCTGTCCATCTAATCTGACTGAGCTGGAGCTGTTTTGCAAAGAAGAATGGGCAAGGATTTCAGTCTCTAGATGTGCAAAGCTGGTAGAGACATACCCTAAAAGACTGGCAGCTGTAATTGCAGCAAAAGGTGGTTCTACAAAGTATTGACTCAGGGGCCTGAATAATTACGCACACCCCACTTTGCAGTTATTTATTTGTAAAAAATGTTTGGAATCATGTATGATTTTCGTTCCACTTCTCACGTGTACACCACTTTGTATTGGTCTTTCACCTGGAATTCCAATAAAATTGATTCATGTTTGTGGCTGTAATGTGACAAAATATGGAAATGTTCAAGGGGGCCGAATACTTTTGCAAGTCACTGTATGTAGCAAATGCCTCTGACAGAAACATGTCCAGGGGCCCATTGGTACACACACACAAGCTCATTCTCAAACCTCTGTTGGCTTTGAAATGGAACTTACATCGATCAATTATTGTCATCAAACAAGCAAAAACATCTGTGTGTTGACTTATTTTGAATAAAAGTGTTTTCACAGATCCTAGTTAATCTCATCTGTAATTACTTTGCACATGTCAGAGAGAAATGTGTATAGAAGGCATGTTGAAGAGTGGGGAAACAAATGAGTCAGTTACACATATAAAAAAGCTTCTTCGAGTTGTATTTATAACTGTAGGTCTAAAGAAAAAGCAAAGAACCACAAAATGTTATGAATTAATGTCATTTTAATTGCTCATTCATGTTCACTCATTTTGTTAAGTTTATTATTTCATTGTTGTTTTATGAATAAGATTTTCCTGTTGGTAAAATATGCATTCTTTCTCTTCATGATCAAAGTAGGAAATAAATGCCTATATGAGTTCTTCTCTCTCCCCAGGGCTGGTGAGAGATCACAAGAGAGTAACAGGTTCTTGTGTGAAATTATTTGAAGCTGTTTTTCTGTTCGTTAGGTGTTAGGTTTGTTAACATCAATGCCTTAAAGTGACTGTTGTTGTGATTTGGCGCTATATGTTTATATGTATATATATATATATATATATATATATATATATATATATGTATATATATGTACAGGGAGTGCAGAATTATTAGGCAAATGAGTATTTTGTCCACATCATCCTCTTCATGCATGTTGTCTTACTCCAAGCTGTATAGGCTCGAAAGCCTACTACCAATTAAGCATATTAGGTGATGTGCATCTCTGTAATGAGAAGGGGTGTGGTCTAATGACATCAACACCCTATATCAGGTGTGCATAATTATTAGGCAACTTCCTTTCCTTTGGCAAAATGGGTCGAAAGAAGGACTTGACAGGCTCAGAAAAGTCAAAAATAGTGAGATATCTTGCAGAGGGATGCAGCAGTCTTAAAATTGCAAAGCTTCTGAAGCGTGATCATCGAACAATCAAGCGTTTCATTCAAAATAGTCAACAGGGTCGCAAGAAGCGTGTGGAAAAACAAGGCCCAAAATAACTGCCCATGAAATGAGAAAAGTCAAGCGTGCAGCTGCCAAGATGCCACTTGCCACCAGTTTGGCCATATTTCAGAGCTGCAACATCACTGGGTGCCCAAAAGCACAAGGTGTGCAATACTCAGAGACATGGCCGAGGTAAGAAAGGCTGAAAGACGACCACCACTGAACAAGACACACAAGCTGAAACGTCAAGACCGGGCCAAGAAATATCTCAAGACTGATTTTTCTAAGGTTTTATGGACTGATGAAATGAGAGTGAGTCTTGATGGGCCAGATGGATGGGCCCGTGGCTGGATTGGTAAAGGGCAGAGAGCTCCAGTCCGACTCAGGCGCCAGCAAGGTGGAGGTGGAGTACTGGTTTGGGCTGGTATCATCAAAGATGAGCTTGTGGGGCCTTTTTCGGGTTGAGGATGGAGTCAAGCTCAACTCCCAGTCCTACTGCCAGTTTCTGGAAGACACCTTCTTCAAGCAGTGGTACAGGAAGAAGTCTGCATCCTTCAAGAAAAACATGATTTTCATGCAGGACAATGCTCCATCACACGCGTCCAAGTACTCCACAGCGTGGCTGGCAAGAAAGGGTTTAAAAGAAGAAAAACTAATGACATGGCCTCCTTGTTCACCTGATCTGAACCCCATTGAGAACCTGTGGTCCATCATCAAATGTGAGATTTACAAGGAGGGAAAACAGTACACCTCTCTGAACAGTGTCTGGGAGGCTGTGGTTGCTGCTGCACGCAATGTTGATGGTGAACAGATCAAAACACTGACAGAATCCATGGATGGCAGGCTTTTGAGTGTCCTTGCAAAGAAAGGTGGCTATATTGGTCGCTGATTTGTTTTTGTTTTGTTTTTGAATGTCAGAAATGTATATTTGTGAATGTGGAGATGTTATATTGGTTTCACTGGTAAAAATAAATAATTGAAATGGGTATATATTTGTTTTTGTTAAGTTGCCTAATAATTATGCACAGTAATAGTCACCTGCACACACAGATATCCCCTAAAATAGCTAAAACTAAAAACAAACTAAAAACTACTTCCAAAACATTCAGCTTTGATATTAATGAGTTTTTGGGTTCATTGAGAACATGGTTGTTGTTCAATAATAAGATTATTCCTCAAAAATACAACTTGCCTAATAATTCTGCACTCCCTGTATATATATATATGGGGCGACCGTGGCTCAGGGGGTTGGGAAGCGCACCTGTAACCGGAAGGTCGCCGGTTTGATCCCCGGCCTTTGTGTCCTGGTCGTTGTGTCCTTGGGCAAGACACTTTACCCTACCACCTACTGGTGTTGGCCAGAGGGGCCGATGGTGCGATATGGCAGCCTCGCCTCTGTCAGTCTGCCCCAGGGCAGCTGTGGCTTGCAACTGTAGCTTGCCTCCACCAGTGTATGAATGTGAGCGTGAATGAATAATGGCATTGTAAAGTGCTTTGGGTGCCTTGAAAAGCACTATATAAATCCAATCCATTATTATTATGTATGTGTATATGTATGTATATGGAATTTAACTGAATTTCCTCTAATTGTAGATTTCTCACACCAGCAAAGAGGTCCCATCTCTTAGACCAGGCCTAAAGGGCACCCACCCAGTCAACATAGTGCGACCTCTGAGACCTGCCTCATTTGCCAAGGGTGGTCCACGGTCTCTTCCAACTGGCAAGCATCCAGTGGAAACACCCAAATCCCCACCAACACCTCAAAGACTGAAACCGCCAAAGAAACCTCTACCCCTTACTCCAGCACGATCTCCCCTGGTAAGGCCCTTTCTAGAGTATAAGGAAAAAATCAAGGCATATAAACTCAAAATGGTCTACAGAGGACAGGAGCTTTAAACAAGCAAAAATGCAAAATTACCTAGACAAGGGAAGGCATCCTAGACAGATGCCCAAATCACCTCAATTGCCTCCTTTCGATATGGAGGAGCAGCAGCTCTTTTCTGTAACCCTCTCGAATGACTGAATTCTTTACCCTGTCTCTAAGGGAGTGGCTAATCACCCTTTGGAGATAGCTAATTTCTGCCGCATGTATCTGTGATCTCAATAACAACTCGGGCAATGGAAGGGGGAGTGGGCTCTGTGCTTCACGACTGGTGTATTAACAGTAGAATTATTATAGACCCTCACTGCTCACTAGACTTAAAAGCTTTGTCTATACAGTGCAGGACCTTTTCTTGACCTCGGAAGCTAACAGTAGCCATAATTACCATTGTTTAGCAGAAATAGCACCCAGAGGTCATCCATGTTGTTGCTGGTGACTTTAATAAGGCATGTTTGAAATCTGATAATACCTCCCACCCATTCCATGATGTGCTGGCTAGTCACAGGAGCACGTTCAGTGAGACACTGAGATTACCAAAAAGCACCACTGAACAAAACAGGAAATCATTACACTGTTACACCCTTTTTGCACGGGCTCTTTTGTACTCAGTAATATTCTTGTAAACATTCTTGATATCTATTTATAATCACCTCCGTCAATTCTTGATATTTATTATTTAGTGATTTGTATATAATGTGCTATTTCTTAAATTTTTTATTATTTTTATTATTATTATTATTGTATTATATTGTTAAATAGTTTAGTCTGTCACTGTTTTACTATATTGGAGCAACTATAACTCACATAATTTCCTTAGGAATTGATAAAGTAAAAATTCCCCTGTCGCCCCTGCGGGTGGTCTATCCTTCAAGCTCGGGTCCTCTGCCAGAGGCCTGGGAGCTCGATGGTCCTGCATAGTATCTTAGATGTTCTGACTGCACTCTAACTGACAGAGATCTCGAATGTTGTTCCTGGGATCTGGTGGAGCCACTCACTTAGCTTGGGAGTCACTGTGCCTAGTGTTAGGATGCCTGGGTCGTTGACCCAGGGTTTTGAGTTTATTATATTATTTTTCATTTCTAGTCCTTGATTTCTTTGTTAAGTTCTGTCTTATGGTTTATGTCTCTGTGTTCTCTAGTTGCTGTCTCCCTGTGTCCAGTCAGTCTGTGTCTGTAGTTCAGTCTGTGTTATGTTTCCTGTTTTACTTTGAAAATCCGTGTCTCATGTAAATGCGTCTGGTTTGGCTTCCTTTGTCTCGTTAGGCCTGAGTTGCCCCAGCTGTGTTTCCCTCCTGTTACCCATTCCCTGATTGCTCCCTCTGTGTATTTAAGCCCTGTGTTTCTCTGTGTCCGTGTCGCGATCTACCCTTATCTAGCTGTGTGTTCTGTCTGCGTAAGTGTAGTTTGTATTCCTTGTTTTGTTACCCTTTTGAGTTAAGCATTAAAGCTGTTTTGAATTCACGTTCCGCCTCTGAGTGACTGCACATTGGGTCCTCCTACTACCACTCCTGCCTGCACACAGCCGTTCCATAACACCTAGTGGTCTTATTACCACTGGGACCACTGTTACCTTCACCCTCCACATCTTCTCGAGCTCTTCTCTGAGCCCTTGGTACTTCTCTAGATTCTCGTGTACATATATGTGTCTGTGTGTGTGTGTGTGTGTGTGTGTGTGTGTGTGTGTGTGTGTATATATATATATATATATATATATATATATATATATATATATATATATATATATATATATATATATATATATATATATATATATATATATATATATATATATATATATATATATATATATATATATATATATATATATATATATATATATATAAAAAACTCCAGCACGCCCCTACGGGCGGTTTATCCTTCAAGCTCGGGTCCTCCACCAGAGGCCTGGGAGCTTGAGGGTCCTCTTGCAGTATCTTGGCTGTTCCCAGGACTGCGCTCTTCTGGACAGAGATCTCCGATGTTGTTCCCGGGATCTGCTGGAGCCACTCGCCTAGCTTGGGAGTCACCGCACCTAGTGCTCCGATTACCACGGGGACCACCGTTACCTTCACCCTCCACATCCTCTCGAGCTCTTCTCTGAGCCCTTGGTATTTCTCCAGCTTCTCGTCTTCCTGATATTGCTGTCATTCGAACCGCTACATCGATCACTACAGCCGTCTTCTTCTGTTTGTCTACCACCACTATGTCCGGTTGGTTAGCCACCACCATTTTGTCCGTCTGCATCTGGAAGTCCCACAGGATCTTAGCTCGGTCATTCTCCATCACCCTTGGGGCATCTCCCATTTTGACCTCGGGACTTCCAGGTTATACTCGGCACAGATGTTCCTGTACACTATGCCGCCACTTGGTTATGGCGTTCCATGTATGCCTTGCCTGCTAGCATCTTGCACCCTGCTGTTATGTGCTGGATTGTCTCTGGGGCATCTTTACACAGCCTGCACCTGGGGTCTTGCCTGGTGTGATAGACCCCAGCCTCTATGGATCTTGTACTCAGAGCTTGTTCTTGTGCTGCCATGATTAGTGCCTCTGTGCTGTCTTTCAGTCCAGCTTTGTCCAGCCACTGGTAGGATTTCTGGATATCAGCCACCTCCTCTATCTGCCGGTGGTACATACCGTTGATGCTGTTGGAGGACTTTAAGGGGTGCCTGCCAGAGCGGGTTGTTGTTTATTTAAACGAACAGAAAGTTGACTCCCTTGCAAAGGCAGCAGTCCTGGCGGATGAGTTTGCCTTGACTCACAAGAGTGGTTTTTCGCCTCCACCGCGTCGGGGCCCTAGAGTTTTGCCTGGGGTGGGAGGGGCACGATCTCCCCCGTTTTCACGGCGTAGTCCTACAGTGGCGGGTGGGGACCGCAGGTGTTTCTATTGTCATGAGCTCGGTCACCTCATTGCTTTTTGTCCAGTGCTAAGGACAAAGGAGGTATCGCAGACTAAAACCACATCTGGGGTGGGGCCGTGCAGTGTTGTTCTACTGTGGACCGCCCTGGGCCAGTGCCGGATGGGGTTTTCCGGTGGCGATAGATGAGGTGTTCAGACCTTTTGTCTCTGTGGGTTCTTTGTCACTGTCTGGTGATCCTGCGGACCAGGTTCCAATCACCATATTAAGGGATACGGGGCAAAGCATTCCGTGGCGCCGGCGTGGAATTGTGCCTTTCTCTCAGCAGTCGTGTTGTGGCTCTGATTTGTTGGTGTGGGGAATTAAGATGAGTATTTTATGCATGCCGCTTCATACTGTTACCTTGTCCTCGCCCTTTGTATCGGGCATAGTGCGGGTGGGGTGCAAGATCAGCTGCCAATTGAAGGCATTGATCTTATTCTGGGAAACGACTTGGCTGGGGGAAAGGTGTTTCCGGCCACTCCTGAAGTCACTGAATGTCCTAATCCGGATATTTTGTGTCATCCCTCTTCTGGACTTGGCGACTCCACAGTTTTCCCAGCATGTGTGGTTACACGTGCTCAGGCTCGTCTCCTTAGTGACGTGGTGGACATATCTGAGACGTTCTTGGATGGTTCTGACTCACATAATAGCCCTTCCCCGGAGGTAGACGATGAGAAATCTAAGGTTTTTAGTGTAGTATCAGAGGACTTGTGTTTGGCGGTGAACAGGGAGCAGCTCGTTGAGGCTCAACAGTCTGATGATACTTTGTCTGCCTGCCGTTCTGCTGCCTTGCAGCAGGTGGCTGCACCTGGTCCTGCGTCCTACCAATTTGACCACGGGGTTCTGTTGCGCAAGTGGACTCCGGTGTCTGGGTTAGAGGGTGATGTGGTCACTCAGGTTGTGGTGCCGACGGAGTACCGACCCCAGGTTTTGAGTCTTGCCCATGAGCATCATCTGTCAGGCCACTTAGGGATTAGAAAAACGTATGACAGAGTGCTCCGCTATTTTTTTTTGGCCAGGGCTTAAATCTGATGTGGCTCTTTATTGTCGGTCCTGTCATGTTTGTCAGGTGTCTGGCAAGCCCAATCAGGTCATCCTCCTGCCCCTTTACATCCTATCCCTGCAATAGGTGAGCCCTTGAACATGTCATAGTGGACTGTGTAGGGCCCTTGCCGAAGACCAAGGCAGGTTACCAGTATGTACTTACCATAATGTGTGCGGCTACACGGTTTCCAGAAGCTATTCCCCTGCGATCGCTCAGGGCAAAGGCCGTTGTGAAAGCACTAGTTCAGTTTTTTTCTACATTTGGGTTACGAAATACATTCAAACCGACCAGGGATCTAATTTCCTGTCTAGGGTTTTTGCTCAAGTTATGTCTGAACTGTCTGTTAAGCACCGGGTGTCTAGTGCTTATCACCCAGAAACTCAGGGGGCATTGGGCGATTCCACCAGACTCTAAAGGCCATGTTGCGGAAGTACTGTGTTGAAACTGATGCAGAATGGGATGTGGGCCTGCCATTGTTGTTGTTTGCCATTCGAGAAGCCACACAGGAGTCCCTGGGTTTTAGCCCGGCAGAGTTGGTTTTTTTGGGCACACTGTGCGTGGACCCTTCGTCTGCTCCAGGAGAGGTGGCTTGCAGACCAGCCGAGACCCGCGCACAATGTACTTGATTATGTGAGTTCGTTTAGGGAGAGGTTGCACGCTGCGTGTGAGTTGGCACGTAGCTCGCTTTCTAATGCCCAGAGTAATATGAGGGAGAGGTATGATAGGAAAACCCTCAAGCGTACCTTTCTGCCTGGTGAGCATGTTTTGTTTTCCTACCAGTTGTGGGTTCATGTCTTCAAGCTCGCTTCAGTGGTCCTTATGAGGTTGAGCGCCAAATCAGTGACACAGATTATCTGATTAAAACCCCAGA